>NC_140638.1:522500-752500 GCF_057382275.1 Copadichromis virginalis
TGTGTGTGGGAGTGTGTGTGTGTGTGTGTGTGTGTGTGTGTGTGTGTGCGCTGGTGGTTTAATGACCTGTTCTCTCACCGGTCTGCAGGTGGTGTTCTCTCGGGTGGCCCGGGTCTGTAAGAACGATAACGGGGGATCTCCCAGAGTCCTGGAGCGATACTGGACGTCCTTCCTGAAGGTAGCGAACACGCTGCGTGTAGCGCCGAACTTTACCCGTCTGTGTCTCATCGCTCTGCTCGTGTGCTTCAGGCTCGGCTCAACTGCTCGGTGCCCGGAGACTCCTTCTTCTACTTCGACGTGCTCCAGTCGCTCACCAACGTGCTGCAGATCAACCAGAGACCCGCCGTGGTCGGCGTCTTCACCACTCAGGCCAACAGGTACGCCGCTGTGAGGGGCGGAGTCTGATTAGGCTCAGAGCTAATGTGTTTGGAGAAGGAGGTGAGAACGCTGTGGTGTGTTTTCGGGAAGAAGTCCTTGTTCCTCGGTAAATGTGTGGACACTCGGAGCGAGCAGGCGGGTTTTAGAAGATGAGTTATTGGGCCGTTATTTTGGGAAGGCGGGGCTTTTGGAGAGGTGGGTTTTTGTTGGTGGAGCTTTTCAGTGTTTGTGATGGAGGTCACACCTCTGAGGACGTGCTCTCGGATGAGCCGGGGACAACCAGGGGACTTCAGGAAGTTTAGGAGAGGGCGTCGCTGGGAGGCTGGAGATGTGAATGTGTTACTGGAATGTGATTGGAGGACCGTTTTTTCTAATCTTGGCTGCATGATATCAGAGTGAAATGATGCACGGTCATATGAGGCACCCAGAAGCCCCGCCTATCTGCTGTTTAAAACTTCAGGACGGTGGGCTTAAAGTGGGAGGAGCTTAAACAGCCTGTTTTATCCAGTGTCAGGTAAAGAAGGATTATTCTGAACTGTGATTCATGCAAAGCCGCTCTGGGCCCGTTAAGATGGGAGCAGCGTGCTGGTGTTTGGACCAGTTTCCATGTTTCGTGCTGGATGTCTCCCGCCGCTCCCCACCCACATTTCTTCACAGACCTGTAGTACTCGCGGCGCAGCATTCGCCCTCTCTCAGCGAGCTGTCTGGATGATTTGAGTTTGGACTGAGCAGAGACAGCTCGTACTGTCTCTGCTCCATGAACGTCATTGTTGATGATGGTGTTTGTGATTGGTTGGACGGAGGTCTGCTGACTCGTGCCGTCCGTCTCTCTCCAGTATCCCCGGCTCGGCCGTCTGTGCCTTCTACATGGACGACATCGAGAAGGTGTTCAACGGGAAGTTCAAAGAGCAGAGGACCAGCGACTCCTCCTGGACTCCCGTACCCGATGAGCAAGTCCCCAGACCGAGGTGAGGACTAAATCCCAGTTTTCTTTCCGTCCCGCTTACTTAAACCCAGTTAGCTTTGTGTTTGTGACCAAGACGAGCTCTGACGTGTCTGCTTCATTCTTAAATGTCCAGGCCCGGTACGTGTGCAGGCGACGGCTCGGCTTCAGAATACAAATCGTCTGTTCAGTTCCCGGACGACACGCTGACCTTCATCAAGTCGTATCCTCTGATGGACGAAGCTGTTCCCTCCGTCAACGACCGGCCCTGCTTCACCAGGACGTCCAGCAGGTAACAGCAATGGTTCAGTGCTCTGATTGGTCAAATCGTATTGAGCTTCACTTCAGGGAACGATCACAGCCAGAGCTCAGGTTACCATGCCGACTCACGTTCCCGATGCAGGTGGAAGCTGATGTGTGAAAGTGTTTCAGTAAACCTCTGTGTTGGAGGCATCGTGTGGTCACGGTGAGTCCATTCCTGGTCTTCAAAGCTCAGCTGTGTTTTTGGCTGTAAATGGAGCCTGCGAGCTCATTCTGGCTGGTTTCCTCATCTCTTTTACCAAAATTCTGAATTCTGTTGCTGCGGATGTTTTATTCTTAGTTTTTCTTATTTGTTTTTGAGCTGAACTGGTGATTAATAAAGTCTGTTCTAGTCTTCTATTGTATTCTATCACACGACGCAACAGGAAAGTGATCTG
Organism: Copadichromis virginalis; assembly: GCF_057382275.1. NCBI lineage: Eukaryota > Metazoa > Chordata > Actinopteri > Cichliformes > Cichlidae > Copadichromis > Copadichromis virginalis. The sequence goes on from NC_140638.1 coordinate 524,520, forward strand.
CAGCGTTGAATGACCGAGCCGGTGAACTGTGGAGCCATCACGAGCTCCCTCACTGTTGAGATGAGTTTAGGAGTCACAGCAGCTCCTACCGCCTCCACCGTCCCCACACAACGCCTGGAGGATAATCATCGGTATCAGCTCTGATTAGTCGCCGGCTCACAGGAAGTTCTCGCTCTGTGGCGGCTCTGAAAGTCTCTGACCTTTTTCAAATGAGTTTCTGATGGATTGTAATTATCACTCTGGAATAGGAATCAGGCTCTTCTGCGTATGAATTAGCCTTTGCTCCACAACGCTCCAAGCTTTCACATACCAACAGTCTTTGTGATTCAGTAACAGGTAAAAACAGAAAGGAACCCTCCGTGGTTAAATCAAGGTCCCCAGAGGATGTTTCATGTCTTTATCCACTCCAATCATTTTCATTCACACTGATGCTTGACAGGCTTGAGCTTTATCCCGACCATATATGAAACTTAAAAGGTTCCACTTCCTTTGACTGAGGACGGGAACCTTGCTGTGTTCCCTGCCTCTGATGGACGTCCTGCACTGAGAAGAAACCATCTGTGTTTCCTTATTTTTATGTTTTCTTTCACCGTCTGTCTGACTAATACTCAGCGTCTGAATGAATGCAAACACAGTTAATATGCTCAAACCTTTTCTATAAACACCAAAGAAACACATACAAAATAAAAAATAGCAAGAAATTCATTTCAAGGACAAGATCCCGGATTAGCCCCCAATTGTGTCAGAGAGGAGGAGCTGTGTGAAGCTGTGAGGCAAAGATGGCACTTTATTGTTGCTATTGTTGCACATCCCTGCTGCATGGTTTGAACTGTTTTAATAGCAGCAGGATGAAAAGTTTTCACGGACTGTGTCAGTAAACAAAATCTGCCTATTTTTAAAGCAGTTATACCAAAAATGTGTTTTTAAATTAAAATCTCACCCAGTCACGGCAGAAATACTGTGTCAGTGATGAGAAGCAGCCCAAACCCTGAACCTCACTCTGGGTAGGGTCGTGGTCAGGGAGTGAAAGGCTGTCGTCCTCACAACCTCGCTCAGAATCACAAGCTCATCAGAGTAAAGAAAAACTGTCTGAATTCCCTCCGCAGAGAAAAGATTTCATCTTCTGTCTTCCTCGTAGGTCCAAGTTGACCCAGATTGTGGTGGATGTCTCTGCCGGGCCTTTCAAGGACCGGACGGTGATGTTCCTGGGCTCAGACGATGGGTGGGTCTTGAAGGTTTTGGCCAGCACCCATCCAAATGACAGCTTTGGATCCAAACTGCTGGAGGACATCGACGTCTACAACCCGTCCAAGTAAGACGTGCTTCTGAGGACGGGCGAATCCTCCTGTTCCTCTGTTTAACCGACTGTCTCTGTTTGTGCTCAGGTGCAACGTTCAGGGTCAGGAGGACAGGAGGGTTCTGGGCCTGGAGCTCGATAAGGACCATCACGCCTTGTTTGTGGCTTTCAGCAGCTGTGTGATCAGAGTGCCGCTCAGCCGCTGCGCCCAACATGGAGCCTGCAAAAAGTACGAAATCTCAGACTTGGTTTTATTTCATTGGTTTGGATTTCAGCTGGCCTGAAACGGCCTCACTCTGATAACTCTGAAACATCCAGAGACATTAGAGCTGAGGTACGACGCTTCATTTGGAAACATGGTGAATATTTCAGTGAGCGCTCGAGACAACGGAGACGAGCCCAATCAACACGGAGGAGAAGACGATGAAGAGATGGAGCTCGCTCCTAAATTAGAGCCCATTCATCACTGTACACACACACACACACACACACACACACACACACACACACACACACACACATAAACACACACACACGCACACACACACACACACACGCACACACATAAACACACACACACACACACACATACACACACACACACACACACACACACACATAAACACGCACACACACACACACACACACACACACACGCACGCTCTGGGTCTTTGTAATTACTGAGCAGGATCAATGAGTGCCAGCTCGTGTGATGTGTGAACACAGCTGCAGCGTACGGAGGCTCCCACCAGCCGTCTCCATCATGGAGACGCTAACAAAGACGTTCCACTCTCCTCCTCCTCCTCCTTCTCCTTCTTTTAGGTGACGTGGTCTCCTCCAACAGTTCACAGATCTGGAAGATGAGCAGATCTGAAGGTGTTTGCTGAAAGACTTTCCTAAAGGTTTAGGGCAGGGGTGTCCAACTCCAGGCCTCGAGGGCCGGTGTCCTGCAGGTTTTAAATCTCACCCTGGGTCAGCACACCTGAATCAAATGATTATTTCATTACCAGGCCTCTGGAGAACTTCAAGACATGTTGAGGAGGTCATTTATCCATTTAAATCAGCTGCGATGGATCAAGGACACATCTAAAACCTGCAGGACACCGGCCCTCGAGGCCTGGAGTTCCCTAGCCGTGCTTTAGGGGATCATTAGCCAGCGACGTTTAAAGCTCTCCCTGCTGCTCTGCAGGTGTTCTCAGAGCGTGCTGGGAGGCTCGTCTGACTGTGACTGAGTGATGAGGAAGAGCCCAAACTCTAACTCCTCTTCCTCTCCTCCCTCTGCAGAGCCTGCCTGGCCTCTCGTGACCCATACTGTATCTGGCTTCGGACCGGGAGCTGCGCCAACGTTGCGCCGGGTTTCAAGTATGTATTATTTCCTGTTTCTGTGCCTGTGCCGCTCTCTCTTCCTTTTCTTTGCTCCGCCTCCTTTCAGCCTCCATCAATCCGATGGAGGCTGAAAGGAGGCCCCTCACCATAGACCAAACTGGTTTGGTCTATGGTGAGGGGCGTGGCCTCTGTGACTGACAGGTGGATGGTGACACAGGCGGCTCGTGTTGGTGCTGTTAGAGCCTGTTGGAGCATTCGTGGTAATCTGACCAATCACACGGCTGCTGTGAGGTTGCTGTGCTACCAGAGGCGGAGCTCCAGGTCTGCTGAATGAACTTTGAGGGTTGTGATTGGATGATACTCACAGGTATCTGTGTGTGTTTGCTGGAGCCTCGTGGTGAAAAATGTTTGCTTGCTTCTGTTAGAAACCATCATACCAGCACCAAGGTGATGTTGTCCATCTTTCATATACAGTCTGAGTGTTTACTGTGACGTCATCATCGTTAAACCGGAGACCGAGTCGGTCCTCTGTCGACATTCCCGGTGAAACATTTCAGGAAGCTCGTTCCGCCCCAAACAAACCGGCTCAGCGCTGAGAGGCTCGCAGGCTCCTCGAGAGAGCGCAGAGGCGTGAGTCAGAGGAACGTCTGCGCCGTGAACACGTTTCACCTCCGATCAGAGAGGCTGACGCTGATCTCTGCGGCGTCTGAGGCGTCGGGCTGAAGCACAAACTGCAGCATCCATGTGAATCCCCGCAGCACTGTGGACGGCCACGAAAAATGCCCATTTGAGACGCCGCCTGAAACGCTGAGGGAGAATCGGTGATGCGAGAGCTGCCTCGGCCAATCCCTGTCCAGCAGCAAAAACACTGTAAATGGAAGACGGCAAGCTTGTTTACCAGCTTTAACCATCTCAGCCTACACACACACACACACACACACACACACACACACACACACACACACACACACACATACACAGCGGTGTGTTCATCTCCTAATCAATAGGTCCACAGTGTCAGGTAGCTCGCGCCCACTCCACAGCTCTTGAGGGCCATCGATCGATCTGTGGACGCGGCGTCGGTTAGTCCGCCGGGTCCGCAGATCGATCTGATGTTGTTTTCATACGCTGGTCGGGGGAGGGGTGTTTCAGCCGCTGTAATATCATCAGCTGGGGTCCTCAGGCGGCAGGCGAGAGAACGATCACAGGAAGTGAGTGGAAACATCCCAAACTGTGAAACTGGAGCTCTTGGAGGAATCCTGCAGCTTCGGTGTGTCCTGAAGATAAAATCAGACACTTTGTGTTCTTTGAACTTATCTGCGCCTGAAACGAGTCGTCCTTGTTTCACAAAGGCAAACGGAGCTTTTCAAAATAAAGCTGTGCTCAGTGAATGATGTGAGGATGAAAGCATGTAAAGATGAAGCTCTGGTCGGATCAGTCTGAGCAAACATCTGGTCTGCACATGTGGAATAACTCAGATATTTCCTGCAGAAACACTGAAAATATCTTGACGATGAACGCAGCACGGCGCGGTTACAGTCTGCACGCTTTCCTAACACGCCTCATTTTGTACTTTCTTTTTCTCTGGAAGTGTCAGGGATTAGCTGGAAACACCGACGCTAATTTTTCCCTTCACACTCATTTGAGTGTGTGCTCTGTAGCACCGAGCCTTTCTCTCTTCATCACCAGGAATATTTGTTTCCTCCAACTCGTCCTGCGGCTGATTTGTTTACATCCATGCAAACGTGCAGACGGGCTCAATGTGTTTCAAGTGTACGACATCAGCTCATCATTTAACCTGAAATCACTTTATCTGAGCTTTATTCAGCACAGCATACAAGGCGTCATGTTACAGAGTGATGTGACGAGGCTTACAGGCGTGTTGCCTCTGCACATACGTGTGAAACTCAGAAACACCCTTCAGCTGCGATAACAGCTCTGCACATCAGAGGGCGCTCTGCAGCTTCCCCGCTGGCAGCACACAAACACACTGATCAGCTGATCCGAGCGGAGACGGTCACCAATACCTGCACACAGCAGGGGTTCAGGAAATGTTTCATGTCTCAGAGAAGAAAACTGTGATTTTTGACTCGTCCATAATCGGTGTTATTGATCAAATATCAGCCTGATCTATCGCTCTGGTGTCAGACAGGTTGAGTTTGTGGGTCTGCTTAGCCGTCGCCGTGCAGACTCGTTGCCTAGCTCACTGTGGTCCACTCACACGCCCGGCGTCCTGAGCTGTCACACCGCAGACGCTGCAGGTGGTTATTTATGATGACCATCATAGAGCTGACAGGAAATGATGGCGTCCTGCTCAGATGGCAGTGATGACGGAGGTGCAAACAGATGGTTTCAGTGTTTAGAGGAAGTCACACAGATGATCTCCACCACAGCAGCGTGAACGACACAGCGGGCGTTGCCATGCAGACAGAGCAGAGAGGATTTAAATGGACGGGGTGAGATAAAAAGGAAGCGAGCAAGGAAACGGAGAGCAAGGCGAAGCTGTGATGCAAGAGGTGGAAAGGAGGAAGATGAGAGAGGAGCAGCAGCACAAAGACAGAGGAAGAGATCTGTGTCAGGAAGACGTGCAGCCGGGTTTGTCGGAGAGATTCACGGCGCTCTGACTCAGCACTTTGGTCCGCTCACCGCAGCGTTTATGAGGTTCGTCTTGTTTAAAGTCGGGGATGGATATCTGTGGAGGACCACAGCGCTGACTCTGTGCTGACGACGGTGTTTTGTAGGATGTTTAAAACGTCTTCCTGACGCGTCGTCAGCGAGGCGTTCACGTGCAGTCAGAAATGTGGACGCTGAGTGTCGTTTCCTGGAGGATCAGAGAAAGAGTTTTGCTGCTGAGTCGTTCCAGTCGCCTGTTTTTGTCTCATTATTTTCTCACTGCTCTGCTGAAACTGAAGCTGATGTTTTGGACGTCTCATTGAAACCGAAGCACGCAGAAACCTCTGCAGCCTGAAGCCGGCACACCTGCCGGAGGCTGAGCTGCAGCTTCCGCTCTCAGAGGTGTTCCTGCAGAGCTGAAGGAGTTTCAGCCCCTCAAACTTCTGCTGAAAAGTAACAGATTCCCTCCGGGGAGAAGAAGGGATGAGTGAAGAGGAAGTTTAGCAGCTTATATAACTCCATGTGAAGACAGAAAATGGAGAAGCAGCTGCAGAATACTAAAAAAGGACAGCAGGAGGAGGAGGCAGGTAGAGAGCCAGTTACCTGAAAACATCCGTGTGGTTTAAAATCCAAACTGCACTCAGATGTTTAGGGGGCGCTCTCAGAGTCGGCCATGTTCACGCCGCTCCACCCTCCTCCCATGTCAATAACACGATCGATGAAGCATCAGCGACCCTCACAGGTCTGCCCACTTTACTGTAACAACGACTGATGACGTCATAAAACGACAGCAGCTGGAACAGCTGGCTGGGTCGCTCAGGTGGGTGATTAACGTTGCTCCTGCAGTCTGTCTGCACCTCTTATCAAGCAGCACGGCTCTGGCCTCCTCACGGCCCAAACACCTGCAGGAGACACACCTGAGCGGGTCCAGGGTTCAGTCCTGATGGTTCCACCATCGCTCTGGTCGGCATCGCAGTGCCTACTGTGTTTGACATCCCGGCTGGGAAAGGTCACATGGAGGACCGTTCATCAATGCCGGGCAGCGGTGGGCAGGGCCGGTGCCAGCAGCGTTTCCGTCCTGGGCGTGAATGTAACAGCGATGCTGTGAAAGCGCCTACGTACACATTTGTGTTCTTCAGCCGCACATGCCCGACCTGCCTCCATGCCATCAGCACCAAAACGCCATTCAGCATCAGCGGCGTTTTCTGGCTGACTGACGGAGTCTATTTCCATCCCCTCCTCCTCCTCTGAGGTGAGCGAGGCGTTCAGGTGCCTGAACATGGCTGGGATTTATAGCGACCTCCTCCTGTTCTCGCTCCTCACTTACAGCTCAGCCCACGCTGGTGGAAGCTGGAGCGAGCGCGGGGGTGGCACTCGCAGAGGTAAATATAGAGCGACGAGGAAGCGAGAGCAAAACGCTTCATAATAAATTCAGTTTAACGAATGTTCTGCAGCGCCCGCTCCTCCATAATTCATCCAACTTTTTTGGGTGGTGTGGTTTTATCTCTCTGGCGTGCAGACGGTCTGAGCGGGGAGGGAGAGTGTGCTCGCTGTGTACACAGGAAGCTCTGCAGACACACTCCCACGTGTGACGGCTTACAGGGGACTCCTGCTCGGGCGGCGCTGTGGGTCTGTGTGGCTGAGCTTCAGTGTTCAGAGGTGTTCCATCGAGGTCCATCGCACCCCAGCTCGGCTGAACCGTTCGACGGTATCTTCGCGCCTGAGGCGCCGGCGCCGTCCTTCCCTCTCAGATGTAGTAAGAAGAGGATCACAGGTGTCAGAGGTCACAGCGTGGACAGCACGTTTTACAGCGACGTGTTTTAGAGGCCTGCAGGTGTGTGCAGGTGATGTGTGAGGAGAACTCGGAGCCCTCAGGTGGTGTCAGGCCGCATCCATCACCTGCTGGTCGATCTCCCGTGAACACACTGACACCGGGTGGAGGAGGCGGTCTCCGTCTCAGCTGAGCTCTTTCCTGTAGCTTTCTGGGATATTCATGTGCTCCCCTTTGTTCCTCTCTCTGACACACCTGGGCAATAATAACGTTGTCACATGGTTTGTGGTGACGCGTTCGGTTCATTTAAGGTTTGGGAAGCATGGAAAACGTGCACACGCGTGTCTCAGCGCCTCAGGAAACTGGCTGTGTTCCCTCTGTGGCTGTTGTGACAGCGTTGCATGTTTGGTCACATGTTGTTGTAAACAGTGAACATTCATCCAAATGCCTCTTTTTGTGTGTTTGTCAGTAAGTGATGAATCCATCAGACACAAAGCGGAGGAAGAGAGTAAGACAGCGAGCAGCTGCCGGACAGCTGCCAACCAGCAGGCGTGTTGGCCGTACGGGCAGAGCGTGGTAAAGAGAGCTGGAAACACGCGTGCCAGATGAAACTCGGGTGTGGGCTCGGTGCGATCGGGCTGATGGATGCTTCTGTCACAGATCGCAGCGGCGTGGCAAACCCAGCAGCTTTGTGGGCAAAGATTCCAACACCTGGAAACTCTGTGCCGGCTCCGTCTTCCTGTCGATGCTGGCTCGCTTTTCTTGTTGTTTGGAAGAAAAGCTTTGATCGCCGGACGCTGGGAGAGCGGCTCGGTAATAACTGCTGACAGATTTCAGATTTCCTGGTGAGCGTTTGAAGATGGCCCGTCTGTCCGACTGCGGTTAACGTCGAGATTAAACCTGTTCTTGTTCACACCTTCACCTGAGGCCTTTGAAGCTCAGGGTCACCTCCACGTGCACAGATGTGGAAGCCGGGCGTCCGTTGGTTATTTAGCTGTGCGTGTTTGAGCGGCACAGATCAGCTGAGAGGACGCTCACACGGCTGGTAGTGAGTCACAGCGGCAGGCAGGACAGCTGCTGAAAGCGGGTCGTACGTTCCGGCTTGGATACGCGTCCCAGCTTTCCTCTCAGCATCATCTCCATGGTGATCATTCCTGCTGCCACCATCGTGACCCTCCCGAGCGATTGCTGTGGACGACCTTAGTCCTCGTGCGGAGGCCGATCCAGTCTCACAGTCAGAGGAGCGTAGGACACACACGGATGGTGTAAAGGCGGTGACATCATGGACGTGTGCGTACGTGAAGGCGTGACACATGTCGTAGTTTCAGGTTATTACTTTTGATCCCCAACTGAGAAGAAGTCAGTAAAAGCTGCTGATGGCCTGGGCGGAGGCTCTGAAACTGCACAGGTGACGGAGACGCTCTCCTGGGATTCATCAGACGTGTCGGTGATGCGGACAGCTGGGAGGAATGCACGCCGCGGTGATTGGACTGGGAATGTTGGGAAACTCGCTCCTGTGTTAACGTGTTTTATCTTTCTAACAGCCCACTGGTGTTTGTGTGGCGGCGGTACTCGCTCCACTTTTTTGTCCCGTGTGGCTGTGAAATCCTGATTTGTTGCCTCTTTAAAAATGGATTTGAAGGTCAGGTGGAGGCGCTGGTGGTGATGGAGTCAGAGACGGTAAACAGCAGGGACAAAACGGCGAGCAGGAGACGCCGAGCGGAAAGTAATTGACTTCATTTACAGCAGCTTTACTGATACTGTGTGTGTGTGTGCGCCTGTGTGCGTGTGTGTGTTTCATGGTCACTTCTTGTCCCCGTCTGTCTTCGGGCTGGACGACCTTCCTGCCTTTAATTGGACGAGCTCCTGTGGCCTTCGCACGGAGCCGTGCGCTGCAGATGAACCATGTGACAAAATCTGATTAAATGTTGTCCCAAGCCATCACCTGTCACCGATTAAGCTCCCCGGCAACAGTAACCAGCAGTGCAGCGTCTGGTTTTGTTCGATGTTTCACCGTCCTGATTGTCGTCTCCTCTCCTCCCTCTCCTTGTTCCGTGTCTGCAGGGCGGGGTTTGAGCAGGATATCGAGGGCGACCACTCGTTTCATCCGGACAGCTGCCGCGGTGAGATAAACCTGCAGGTTACACCCACAGTGCGTACGATAACAGCTGTATGCGTGTTTGTGTGGACCAAGAGTCCTGCTTACCTGCACGGTTACACCAGACTGGTTCTATAGAGGGTACCCAACTCAGACGCTGCAATGATCCCTGCAAACATCCATCTATCTATTCATCCATTCATCCATCTGTTCATCCATTCATCTATTCATCCATTCATCTATTCATCCATCCATCTATTCATCCATCCATCCATCTACTCATCCATCCATCCATTCATCCATCCATCCATTCATCCATCTACTCATCCATCCATACATCCATTCATCCATCCATTCATCCATCCATACATCCATTCATCCATCCATCTACTCATCCATTCATCCATCCATCTACTCATCCATTCATCCATCCATCTACTCATCCATTCATCCATCCATCTATTCATCCATCCATTCATCCATCGATCTATTCATCCATTCATACAGCCATTTATCCATCGATCTATTCATCCATTCATCCATCTACTCATCCATCCATCTATTCATCCATCCAGCTATTCATCCATCCATCCATTCATCCATCAATCTATTCATCCATCCATCTATTCATCCATTCATCCATCCACTCATCCATCCATTCATCTATCTATTCATCCATCTACTCAGTCATCCGTCTATTCATTCATCCATCTATTCATCCATCTATTCAGTCATCCGTCTATTCATTCATCCATCTATTCATCCATCCATCCATTTATCCATCTATTCATCCATTCATCCATCCATCTATTCATCCATTCATCCATTCATCCATCTACTCATCCATTCATCCATCCATTCATCCATCCTGTTTTTTTAATCTATAATATAAACCCACCCACCCACACACACACACACACACACAGTATCTCTAATCCATCAGATCAGCTCAGCTCCTGTCAGCAGGTCTGATGAGAGGGGTCTGAGTTGAACTTTCAAAATAAGAGCAGCAGCACTGTAAGTAGAAATCTGCTACGAGTGGCATGGCTTTTTTTTTGCAGTGAACTGAACAGAGTTACCATGGCAACCTGCCCAAGTAAGGTCCATGTGTGACCATATGTCAAAGCGACGAACAGGAAGTGTGACACTCAGGTCTATGCACAAACACAGAGAGGTACAGGAAGTGAAGTGGAGAATAAATGAGATGAATCTGTTTTATTTTGAATCTGTGCAGCTGACGTGTTGGCTACGACACGGAACCAGGAGTCCACCGCCGACTCCGCCTACGGTAAGAAACCTTTCTTCTTCTGTTGTTAGTGTTGATCAGAGGGCTGTGGGTCCTCACAGTGACCGTATAAACATGACCTTTTGTTACCTACATATGCAAGCGGATTAAAGGTGTGTGTAAGGACAGGCCACAGGCCACAATATGAGCAAATACATCCTGTTACCTTCTGCTTCTGACGCTAATGAAGGTCCAAGCACTGGATGACTTTAAGATTATTCAGATGGGAATTTGAGTTAAAACGTCTGTCAGCGAGCATGGAACCTGGAGGACGTGACTCTGAGGAACGTCGTCATCTGCTAACGAGCTCCGGCTTGACCGTTGACGTACAGTAGCTCGTCGCGCGGTTTGACATCATTACCCTCGCTAGTTCCCAGCCCCACAGATCAAACGCAGCTGCCTGCTCTGTATTCAGGCTGCAGCTCGGCTGCTACCTGCCTGTCAGGAGTCCTGCTGGGAAGCCGGCTGGCGTATTGTCATTCAGAGCGCCGGCAGACCCACGCAGTGAATCCATTAAGGCTCCCGGAGCTGCATTACTGTGATTAAAGCCGGAGAGGGGACAGGCGTGAACGTCGCTGATAGGCGCTCTACTTGACACCAGCCGACTTCGTCTTTCAGGAGTGCGTCGAGTGTTCTCGAGAGGCGGCGGCACGTCAGCAGCCACAATAGCAGTGATGAAATGGAGAAAGGTGAACGGAGCGGGTCACCGTGCTGCGAAGGGGAATCAGGAGGAAGTGAGGAGATGAAGGAGCGCATAGTAAAACATCACAGACGTAATCAGGTCTGACAGGCCGGCTGAGCTCCTGTAGGCCACGCCCTGTAAGCGACTGCAAGCCACTTTGGAGCCCACCTCCACCCCAGCTGTGCTCATGATGTCACTGTTTGATGGCTGTGATATGTGACTGAGTTATCACCTGCGTGTGTGTGTGTGCATGGAGCTGATATTAACATGTATGAGCCATGTGTGAGTCTCCAGTGGGAACTTTTCCTTGTTCACACGTCAGCCTCGGCGTGTCCTGTTTGTCGAGTGAAGCTGTGTTTGACATCAGGACCTCGAGTGTGACGAGCAGCATGTGAAACGTCGGTTTTTCTGAGCTGCATCCATGTGTGTGATGTTTGTGCACGCAGCAGTGCGAGCGTGATGCTGTGTGCACGCCGGCTGCGCTCAGGTGTTTGTGCACTTCAGCTCCGCCCCTCATTTGCCTCGTAAATCGGTGAAACGGCAGCAGGAAGCGAGCATAAAGCCGCAGCCTGCAGTCATGTACACGCCGGGTTAGAGAACAAAGACTTCCCCGTAATCAATACCCGTGTGCAGGCGATTAGCCCCGACTGACTGAAATGATTGTAGACGTAGCAGATGTGAAGCAGCGGGGACGCTCCGACGTGCTCGCAGGGATTCGTCTCCTGACTCGAGCTAATCGTATCGTCATTAACTCTCCTTTTAGTTTCAGGGTTTATTGATGCCTGCGGGGATCGCACCGCAGCTCGATAAAGATGCAGGGTGACTCTGCCCGTGCTCGGCGCCGCACCCGTTTTTCACACTCAGTGTGGAGCTCTGATTGTAAGAGAGCTGCTGCTGCTGCCCTGGTGGCCTGATAGCAGGCACCTCCTTCATAATGGTGTCTGAACCATTAACTTCCTGGTGTCGGGCAGCCGGGTGTGAAGGACTCAGACAACAATGAATGAGTGATGTTTGAGCACACGTTCATCCACAGCGCCACGCTAGAGTGGCTGTCGTTACTGTAATGACATCGTTTTGCAGGGAACGGTTCCCATAACGGCGTTTTCTCTGCAAATTGGTTCTTTAATGCCGTGCGACGCAGCCCCGTGGACTCGCTGCACTGAGATTGGCCTCATGCAGCAGTGCACTCTTTTCATTAGAGGGGCGCCGGTGTTCTGGGAATCCATCCTACCTGACAAACCATCCTACCCGTTGTTTCTGCGCATGCGCACAACACGAAATGAAGTGCCAAACCATCCTACCTTTGTGAATGTGAGCTACAAGCATACTCTGATGGGCAACGTTAAGTGGCAAACCGTCATACCTACTTAAATTGTGCTGGAATTGCTCTGTGACAGCAGAAATGTGCATAAACTACTTACTGTAGGACGATTTGTCAGAACACCGGCGCTGTGAGTCGTGCAGACGCCGGTGCTTCCTGGGTGACGTGACTGCGGTTTGTGCGCGTTCCTGATCGTAGGACGGCCGATCCAGGAAATGAAGTTTGTGCTGTTAGCGTGGGTCCGACAGACCGGGCTCCGGTCGGAGCTCACACGCCTGTCAGACTGACAGGCGTCACGGATGATGATGTAAAACCACGAGAACGATCATCAAACTTCTCAGCTGCTGGTTTGCGATGTCAGTTTGTCCTGCTGACGGGACATGCGTGAACTCGTCCTCACCGAGAAGCGAGCGCCGCGATCGGCCGCGGACCCAAGCGGTCTGAGGGGGTTTGTGCTGCCGCGGGGAGGAGATGGCGTCCGGCGTTCTTCCATCTTTTTAATGACATGAAAGTGAGCGCTGACATTTAAAGGACGCTCGCAGCTCTGACCTGTTCAGTGTCTTATGGTGACATTTGTTTGAAGGTTTGTCAGAGATATCTCAGAATCACTTCTCTGATCCTCCAACTGCATCAGTGGCTCCCAACAAAGACTGTATATAAAAGATGGAGGCTCACCTGCAGCTCTAACACCTGGCTCCTGGCTCCTCCCTGTATCTGAAACCTCGCAATACGCCCCCCATCAACCTGCGCCTGTAGCATGTCAGCTTCTTAGGACGGAATGGACGAACAGTACTCACGGTATTCGGGTACTCAGTACTCACAGTACTCTCAGTACTCACAGTAACCCCAAATTGCTCTCCGATGCATCCACCGGAGTATGAATGTGGGTGAATGCACAAGTTGTGTAAAGCAATTTGATGCTCAGAAGAGTAGAAAAGCGCTATATAAGAACCAGTCCATTTACTCAGGTACTCAGTACTCACAGTACTCGCACTTCTCTCAGTACTCAGTACTCTGAGTACTCTACCTGGTGCTGTGAGTTTCTTCAGCAGTCTGTCTCTGTGAGATCCGCAGAGCTCGCGGCGCTCACCTTAACCTGTTGCAGCTGATCATGTGACATCTGTTAGCAGGGGCGGGGCCTCGAGCTGTCTGCTCAGGGGTCACATTCATATCACCATAGCAACGCTGTTAGTGATCACACACACACTTTCAGCCTGCATCGCTGCTGTAGCCCACAGGAGCGTGGGAGGTTGTTGTTATAGGGCTTTGGAGCGTGATGTCACGGGGGTGGGCGTGGAAAGGATTTTGACCCGATCCGCCATTTTGGGGGTCTAAGTAAGGAGCGAAAGCATAGCCATGGTTCGTACTTGCTGTGCGGTCGGCTGCAATGTTCGATCTTACGACCGGCACGGGAATAAGTTTGGATTGTCTTTTTATGCTTTCCCAACCTGGAAGCAACATGAAGGAGCTCATGTATCGGATATTACCAAACGAAGGCGTCTAGCCTGGATAGCAGCCGTGAGACGAGCTGATATCAAGTTCTGTTACGTCTCCAGATATCAGTTGGTGTGCTCAAGACATTTTCATTCCGGTAAGTTCTAAATATGTTCACATCACACTTTATAGCTGAATAATATCATCGTTGGTGGTCTCGGAAGTTATATAAATTGCGATCAAACATAGAATGGAGTGACTTGATTGGTTGATGTAAAGACAATAAATGAAATGAGACAGGAAGGACACAAATTGGCGTTAATAATTTACCCGATTATCAATGTGTTAACTTGCATGTACTTTACAATTATGGGCATATAATATGATAACGATATTTTAGCAGTTAAATGATAAATGTGTAACATTAATTATGGTGGGGGGTGGAAAATGGCTATTTCACTCGGTGCACTCCAGCTGACTTACTTTGACGACGTACTCAGAGTTTGGCGGCTTGAAAATAGCCAAATCTTGCACCCAGCCATTTGTAAATTGGATGTGCGCCTCCAGTGACTTGTAATTACGAAACTGGTTCGCTGTGTAAGCGCTTACTCCACAAACAAGATACGTGAAGATATCGGGGTAGGACAGTGGCGGTAAGTCGTCTGGGTCTTTACTCCACCGCCGTATTTCATATGGGTCCAGATTTGCGATGCACTCTATTTTTTTTCAAGTACCGCTGCTTCACCTCTGGACGCAATCGGTCTCTATACTGTCCGTTTTCTTTTGAGCTGCTTTTAAGCATGTTTCTTGTCGTCGTCGTTCCAACACAGTGTGTTTGTTTTGATTCGTAGACCCCGAAAATGGAGCTGCGCTCCCACAATGCATTGCGGCGTGACGTCAACTCCAAAGCCCTATTGGGAGCTGCTGTTACTGTGTGTGTGTGTGTGTGTGTGTGTGTGTGCGCGCGTGCGTGGTGGGGGGGGTGCACCTCCCCGCCGGCGAGCCTCAAGGTTTACGAGGACGCTCTGAGACGTGTGACCTGTAGTTTAGCTGCAGACTTTGTTGTGCGTGTCGTGTTGCAGCTCAGGACGGCGTGAACGAGCACCGCCTTTATCTCTGTGGTAGAAAGCAGTAGCCTCGCCACACGCCCTCCAGAAGAGACGACATCCTAATTACAGTGTGTGCGCCGACGACACCGAGCGTGTGATTACAGCAGCGCGCTGACGGCTCCAGCGCACAAAAACAAAAGCGTGTGTGTTGCCTAAAGTGTGAAGCGTGTGTGATCATGTGTTTGCCAAATGCTTTGGCGAGAGCGTTTGCATCTCAGAGTGTGTGAGAGCAGGAAAAAGAGCCGTCACAGTGTGTTAAAGTGCTTTTTAATGAGCTGGAGCTCTTACAAATGGACTGAGCGTGTCGTGTGGCTCGCGCTGAAAAGGCGGCGATGAGAGCTGTTAGGAAGCAGCCAGAAGCTGTTGTGTTGACGCTAATTGTCTTCATTTTCTCCGACTGAAAGCAGCTTCGCTGGACAGATTTCAGGCGGCCGTTTGTTGCTAACGAGCGCCCGCCTTCTTCAAGTGATGGCGCTGATAGCTTTGACGCTTCCGGCTCTCAGAACAGGAAGTGACAGGGAGAGTGAGACAGGGGGTGAGCTCTGTGTGTGATGGTGCTGGGTGTCTCCACCCTGCAGTGGCTCTGGTGCTTAGACATGGTCACAGGTGAGGGGAGGAGCAGAGTGTGATGGTGACAGCGTCACCTAGACCAGCCCTCGCCCCAAAAACGTATGCTGGAGTTTTCCTCCCCACTGTCGCCAAGCGCTTGCTGGCCTGTTATGGTGCAATTGTTGGGGTTTCCCTGTGTTATTCCAGGGGCTCTACCTTACAGTACAAAGCAGCCTGAGGCAGGCGTCATCATGGAGAAGTGATGGAACTGTGTCACAGCGGGGACATGGGGACACAGGGAAACACAGCAGGGACACAGGGAAACACAGCAGGACACAGGGGGCACAGGAGGGCACAGCGGGGACACAGGGAGACACAGGGGGACGAAGCGGGGCACAGGGAGACAGCGGGGACACAGGGAGACACAGCGGGGGGACACAGGGAGACACAGCAGGACACAGGGGGACACAGCGGGGCACAGGGAGACACAGGGGGCACAGTTGGACACAGGGAGACACAGCAGGGATACAGCGGGTACACAGGGAGACACAGCACGGGCACAGGGGGACACAGGGAGAGACAGGGGGACACAGCGGGGACACAGGGAGACATAGCGGGGATACAGTGGGTACACAGGGGGGCACAGGGAGACAGCGGGGACACAGGGAGAGACAGCAGGACACAGGGTGGCACAGCGGGGATACAGCGGGGACACATCAGGGGACACAGGGAGACACAGTGGGGGCACAGGGGGACACAGCGGGGATACATCAGGGGACACAGTGGGACACAGGGGGACACAGCGGGGATACAGCGGGGACACATCAGGGGATACAGCGGGGATACAGCGGGGACACAGCAGGGGACACAGCGGGGACACAGTGGGACACATCAGGGGATACAGCGGGGACACAGCAGGGGACACAGCGGGGACACAGTGGGACCCAGGGAGACACAGTGGGGGCACAGGGGGACACAGCGGGGACACAGCGGGGGACAGGGGAGTGGGCACCTCAGTGTGTGTGTGTGTGTATAGCACCTATAATGACTTCGTGAGGATGCCTCCATCACAGATCTTTTGGATTTTGAGACATGATGCTGAGGTTGGCTAAAGGTGAGAATGAAACATGAGTTCAGGTGAATGTAGGACACTTTGAAGTGCCGATGACTCGTCTGTGTTTCTCTTCTTCAAACTTCAAAAAGCTGTTTGACTTTTCCAGCACCGAGTCAGCAACGAGGGGCTTCATTAGAAGGTCCTCACAAACATGCCAGGACAAACACCTGTGTGTGTGTGTGTGTGTGTGTGTGTGTGTGTGTGTGTTTTTGCTGCTGTCTCTTTGCTGACCTTCCCTCATCAGTCTTGATTGACTTGACCAATCAGCAGTCTGCAGTCTCTTCACGGCACACACACACACACACACACACAGTGAGACACCCACATAGATTGATCTGGTCGATGAAAACACAATATGGAGCTCAGTGGGAATCAATCAACAACAAGAAGCACACAGCCGGAGGTGTTTCACACCGTTAGGTGTGTGTCCGTGTGTGTACACGGTACATGTTGTGTACATATAAGCTCATATATATCTTGTGTATACAAAGTGCAGGTCTCTGGCGTCACTGGGCGGATGGATACGTGATGTCTCCACAGTTCATCCAAACAGGCGAGCTGCGTCGGGTTCGACGGCGCCCTTGGGCGTGTGTGCTGCTGTTTCTGAGGCGGGCACAAAGCCAATGTCTCTAAATGTTCCCCGTCGGTCGTCTGACCTCTGAGCGTGGCGCTGGGAGGGGCCAGCTGTTTACCTCTGTGCAGGTGTGAGGAAGATGATGCTCGGCGCTAAGCTAACAGAGACGGGAAGGAGCCTGCGCTCTCCTGCTCCTGCCGAGCTGAGCAGGAGAACGCAGCGTGGGGACTGAAGACGCCGTTTTATGTTGTTTCCCGCACATGAAGGAAAGCAGCTGTTTAATACGTCAGCTGAGAAACCGGCAGCGTGGCAAGCTTCATACGTGTCTGATGACAACGGTGGACGTCATCAGGGTAACGTAATGAGTGAGGGCAGCTTCAGACCTGAAAGTGTGACGGAGTGTAGAGGACGCACACATACTCCACAAAGGAAATGGACTCACGTGTCCTGACAAAGATGCCATTAAATGCCACTAAAGGCTTGAGCGTAATAATACTCAGTGCTGCCTGCATCATCACTCCGTCACCGTGGTTACTTTCATGTTGCTGTGGCTGCAGCTGCTGATGGCGAGCGTTGTGTCAGAGCGCACTCAGAGGTTTGTTTCCCGTAAGTCGAGCTGCTGAACGATGCATCAAAAATAGCAGCAGCTGAAAATCCAATCAAAACTGGAGCTCAGAGGAAGCTGTGAGCCCACAGCCTGACTCTGTGAACATGACCCTGTAGTACCATGTCACCCTGTTAGAGCACTTCACTCTCGCACTGCAGGCCTACTTGTTGTTCCTGGAGTATTTAAAAGTAGAGGCAGAGCCTTCAGCTTCTGTGGAACCAGCTTCCAGTTTGGATTCAGGAGACACTATCTCTACTTTTAAGATTTCCTTTTTGCTAAAGGCTGCAGCTGCTCGCTTGCAGCTGCTCGGCTGCAGCTGCGGTTTCACTTTCTTTAATGACAGAGACGATCCCAAATCCAGGAAGTTTACTGACGTCATAAAAACTGTTGCTGAGATGTTTTCTCTCATTTTACAAGCTGAAGGTTCATATTCGGACCTTTAAACACCTGAAATTCTGCATGTGGCTCTGCGATGGTCAGCACCACAGAGGCCACGGCAGGTCAGTCCATCACCATCATCATCAGGGCCTAATGTGGTGCTTTACCACACTCGCGTGGACGGATCCAGAACATCGTCCAATGAGAGCGCGTTTCTCCCGTCTGCAGAGCGACATCAGAGCCGATCACAGGGACGC
Organism: Copadichromis virginalis; assembly: GCF_057382275.1. Lineage (NCBI taxonomy): Eukaryota > Metazoa > Chordata > Actinopteri > Cichliformes > Cichlidae > Copadichromis > Copadichromis virginalis. The sequence continues at coordinate 542,935 of NC_140638.1, forward strand.
ACAAGCTTTCTGGAGTAAAATAAAAAATGAAATGTGCGGCTTCTATTTGGGAAACAGAAAGTTGCAGCCAGCAGCAGCTCGTCCACACGTACCTGAGAGCACCTGAGATCATTTACAGTCTGAACATAATCCTGAGGTCCAGCTAGAGCCGTGTGCTGGCGCCCTCTACAGGCCGTGCTGCTGTAGGCCCTGTCGATTTCAGGTGTTGGTTAAACAGGAAGGATCCTCCCAGTTTCACTTCCTCAGCTGGTACGACGGCATCATTGTTATTCACCACACACCTGACACACGCACGCTGTAGGAGTGTGTCAGGTGTGAATTATCTGACCTTTACAGTCAGCAGGATTGTGTGTGTTTCAATGGCAAAGCAAAAAATTCAAACTTGACAAGGTCTCTCCTCTCTTCCTGTCTCCTCTCTCCTCTCTTCCTGTCTCCTCTCTCCTCTCTTCCTGTCTCCTCTCTCCTCTCTTCCTGTCTCCTCTTTCCTCCTTCATCTGCACTCTCTCTCTCTCCCCCCTTTAATCCATGTCTGTCATTGCTCGCTCTGTCTCTCCTTCATCGCCCTCCTCGCTGCTCCCTCCTCCTCCTCAGCCTCTGTCACTGGTGTCTGGCTCAGTGTGAATACCAATGGAGAATGAGTGGGCGAGAGAGCAGCAGAGGCAGAGAGAGAGCATGCTAATAGGGCAGAAGTTTCTGGAGCTTGACTCCCGCGTTTGGCTCGTCCGCCTCGGCCTCAGAGCCGCCGCTCACGCCTTCTGAGGAGGAGCGACAGATGTGCGAGGCGTCTGCACTGAAGCACAGTCAGCCATCAGAGTAGCAGAAGCTCGGCTGTTTTCTCAGAGGTCTAAAACGACATTTATCTGCCGTCTTTGTCACCGCATAGTCATAAATCAACACAGTGCACGTTAGCTAAAACATGCCGCTAGCAACCAGGCTAACTTAGCATGCTAGCGTTACAGCTGTATCCTTGAGCTAAAACTCATGAAAAGCTTCAGTTGGCGAACTCGGCCCTCTACGTGACTCACACCCAGCGAGTCTGATATCACACGGGCCAAAACGCAGCAGTTCGGTCATATTCGGACTTATGGCCTCAGGAAACTTTCAGGGTCATGCTGGGAGGAGCTGTGATCACACATGCACACGCCTACGTCACCACGCCGTGCACACCCACACACACGCAGACTGAAAACACAGGCAGGAAAAAGGGTGTTTTGGTGAAATCCAAAAGCATTTAACACATAAGCTACAGCTACATCCTCTGACACCACCTTACATCCACCTGTAACTCAGTCTTCAGCCCGTGTGACCTCACTGAGTCACATGATGACAGAGTGGGTCACTGACTCTTAGGACCTCCCCCTCTGGGGTGAGACAGCTGCAGTGCAGATGTTTCAGACGTGGAGGTGCCGCTGCGTGTCAGTGTTGCGCGTCCCTAAAGCCAGACTTCCTCTCTTGGCAGCCGGTACGCCACAGCGATGCACCCCTGGCTCTGACGTCCTCACACTCAGGTCACACATCCGTCTGCGTGTCGCCGTGCCGTCAGTCGTGCAGTTAATCTTCTTCCTTACAGAAGTGTTTTTAATCATGGGTGCGATGGCTTCATGCTGAATCTGCTTAGAGTGGCTCATTTGTTTGATTGATTTCACTTGATTTTCTGGGACAGGAAGAGCTCGTGTATTGATCTGAGCTGCAAAGAGGAGACAGGAGCGAGCAGAGGAGTATGAGGAGAGAGATGGAGAGAGATGGAGGGAGGCATAAAGCCGTATGAGGCAGACAGATAAAAGGACACAGAGAGGGAAAAGCTGAAGTTTCAGAGTGAAAGAAAAGAGCAAACAGTGACAGAAGAAGCGAGAAGACTGCACCCAGAAGATTTCACCCGCCACGCCACAAAGTTGTTTTTCCAATCCAGGCTGACAGCAGAGAGGGAGGAACTTTGAAAGTGACGGAGCAGAGAGAGACAGAAACAAAGAGCGAGGGCAGAGAATGAAACACTTCTGTGTCGGGCTGTAATTAGCATAATATTTTTCTCTGTGCGTCTCCATCATCCTATTTATATCTGTCAGAGCGAAGGACGGAGATGAAAGAGTGCAAATAACGAACATGAAATCGTGGCTGTTAGACACAGGGGAGTGTGTGTGTGTGTGTGTGTGTGTGTGTGTGTGTGTGTGTGTGTGTGTGTGTGTGTGTGTGTGTGTTAATCCTGGCTGGACGTGTAATGACTGTTCGCTCTATTTCAACAGTATTTTGCATAAAAGACAAATTTGTTCCGCGGTGTCTCGTATCAAAGTGAAGCTTCGGAGGCCCCGGGGCGATGCTGGCTTTGAGGTTAGAGATGGTTGCCAGTTCGAGTCCTGCGCCAGCAGGGAATGGGAATAAACCCCTCCCCCCTGACGACCAGCAGTGCAGGGCGGGAAATTAGCTTTTTGTTTCTGGGGGTATATTTGGCCCTTTGATCGGGTTTTCGGGGATGAGCAGCTCCTTCTGAGCGACTGAGACGAGCTATGAAATAATAAGAGGGAGCGAGCGGCGCCGAAAAGCAGCACGCCGCCTAAATGTGATGCATCGAGCTGCAGCAGGCGTCACTGAAAACCCTCACCTCCTGGTAATGAGGCGCTAAGGTGGGAGTCTATGGGTGGGACCCAGAAACAAGCTAGCTTGCATGCTAGTTCCAGCGTAAATGCGTTTTTACTGCAGCTGCTGTCGGACGCTTACCTGCCGACGGCCAGGTGAACAGCTCAGTATCATAACACCTGTGCTGGATTACAGGGGTAACACAGACCCACAGATATCAGCTGTTTGACGATATCACAGCGTTAGCATTGATAACAGCTGATGCATGAACATAAAGTGAGGTAGAGAATGCTACACTAGAGGGCGCTCTGCAGCTGACCCGTTGACTGCACACGGCGGGCTGCGACAGGTGAACGGGATCATTTTTCAGATGCTTGGTCAGGTGACTGTGTTTGGTGTGTCAGACGTTTACATGGCCAAACATCGCTGAGAGAAACAGCCATCCGGCTCAACCTCAGCCGCTCCTCACATGTCAAACTCCATCAGCACTCCGGAGGGTTTCCCCCTAAACGCTCCTGATACGTCTTTGAAATAAAACGTTCCCTCCTGATCCTGCTACAAAGAGAGGTTTACCGCCAGGTTTCCATTCGCCCTCTAACATCTGCTTTATTGAAACGATCCATCAGCGCGTGAACAGGACGGCTTCGTTCGCTTCAGCAGAACAAATAAAGGCTGAAGTGGAAGCATGTAAAATCATCCCTGAGCCTCGGAGACCTTTCCTGCCACCAGTCAGCAGCTGAAGGCGTTCGGAGCGAGCACCGAGAGCGTCCGCGAGGTAAATCAACCTGTCAGTCAGCCGGTCTGCGGCGCGCGGCGCTCTGAATGTGAAGCAGGAGCACGCTGCTCGATCGGGAGGAAACGCAGGCCGAGGCAAACAAAAGTCACAGCTTTCATCTGTGGAAGCGTTTAATCAGGCACACTGCTGCAGAAAACGCTGTCACTTAAAACAGGAAGAATCAGGTCTGACATGACCTCACTTCCTCTGACTGCCACAAGATGTCGCTCCAATAAAACGGAATGATTTAGAGGGTTTGTGCCCTTCCTCTGATATTTCATTGCCCCTGTTTCTCGCGCTGACGCTGCTTCCAGCCTGATCTCACACAGACCGCTCCACCATCGTGATGAAGCTTGACCTTTGACCTTCAGACTCGTGGATTGAGCTTTCCCTGTGATCGGTGCAGGCCGATTGAGTTGTCTGTAGATACGTTCAAAGGCAGTAATCAGATTACCAGGAGCAGGTGCACAGCAGCTCTCTCCACACTGACACCAGGTCATGTACGTGTCACAGGTCAAAGGTGAGTTGCAGTCGTTTTAATTCATTACGATTACCCAGCAGGTCATGCTTGTGGAACAGTGGCCTCTGCTGGTGAGTGTGGTTACTGCAGTTTCATGAGTGCATGCTGTGACTCACAGGAATGACACAAATATCCGTTTCCACAAAGTTTGCTGCCTCAGTGTTTCCACATCGTTGTGTCTGATGTTTCTGTGATGTATTAAAGTATGAAACCAGCGCTTCATAAGCTTCAAAGGCTTTTATTGACAATTACGTCGCGCAAAGAGTCAGTATTTGCAGCGTTGGCCCTTCTGTTTCCAGACCTCTGTCAGTCAACGTCTGGGCCAGACCCTGACTGATGGCGATCCATTCTTACATAATCAATGCTCCGAGTTTGTCACAATTAGCAGGCTTTTGTTTGTCCACCTGCCTCTTGAGGATTGGCCACTGTGCTCCATGATGCTGGAAAAGGCTGTGTGTTGTTCGCCAAACTGTTCTTGGATGGTTGGATGAAGGTGCTGTGGGAGGATGTTTTGGTCACATTCTTTATTCATGGCTGTGTTTTTTGGCAAAATTGTGAGTGAGCCCACTCCCGTGGATGAGAAGCAGCCCACACATGAACGTCTCAGGATCTTTACTGTTGAGACAGCACTGATGGAGGCGCTCACCTTTTGTTCTGCGGACCATTCCCCGAACATCAGAAAGAGCATGACTTTACCCCAGTCCTCAGCCGCCGCTGTACTTTATACGACTCTGTCTGACCCTGGTGGGTTTTTGGAGAGAAGTGGAAGTTCATAAAAGTGACAGTTACGTGTATACATGCTTTATTTTATGAGTGCAGACAGCACGACACATCACAAACGTGTGTGCAGAACCAGAAACACGTCATACTTCAAACACACGTGTGAGACAAACCTGTGCAGCACCGACCGTGTTTGCATATCTTTGTGGGGACCAGTGACAAAGTGATCGTCCCCACAAGTTTGAAACAGTTATGTTGTGATAGGCGTCCATATTTCATGGTTAGGGAGACAGCTGGGGAGGGTTATGTTAATGAGATGTCCCCACAAGGACGTGAAAACACGACTGTGTGTGTGTGTGTGTGTGTGTGTGTGTGTGTGTGTGTGTGTGTGTGTGTGCGCACAGACTGATGAGTCACTGTATCTGATAGGCTCTGATGTGTGGACCTGATGAGGCGCTGCTGAGTGATGCTCTCTTTCATCTCCGTCCTCATCCCCCCCCACTTCAGATCTCACCTTCCTAACGTCCTTCCCTGCTCTTCCTCTCCTCCCCCATCATCCTGTTTCCTTACCTGTGAACCACCTCCTCCTCGTTAAGTTCAATCCTCGTCTCTGTCTCTCACCCTCTCTCTGCCCCCCCTCACCTTACTCTCACCTCTCCTCCATCTGTCCCCCCCTCCCCCGAAGCTCCCCTTCATCAAACTCAGCCAAAGCAGCCTGCAGGAACTTGCTGCATGTGACACACGCACGCACGCACACACACGCACGCACGCACACACACACACACACACACACACACGCACGCACGCACGCACACACACACTCACAGACACACACACACTCACAGACACACACACACTCACAGACACACACACACACACACACGCACGCACGCACACACACACACACACACACACTGTTAGTGCTGGAGAAGTCAGGGAGACTTCAGGTGTTGCGCTCAGGTGGAAACATGACTTCTCCTGTGTCTTCCAGGCGTGCGGCGCCCTCCGGACATGGACCAACGTGCCGGTGCTAACGTGCATTACACGCTGCTGATCGCCTGCGTGCTGGTGGCCTTCTTCCTGGGCGCCATCTTGTCGGGTTTCCTGGTGTCATGCTACTGCGGCGGCAGCGCCGCCCACCGGGCTCGGAGGCTGGGGAAGGACCCGGAGGCGTCGCTGCCTCACGCCCTGTCGCTGCGATCCCTCGCCAAGCTCAACGGGCTGCTGGACGGACAGCCCAAGGTGAGCGAGACGAGGAAACGGATTCATCAGAGCTCACCTGAGCCCTGCAGCTGAAACACGTCTGCGAGCTGAGAGGCAGCCGTGTTAATATTCAGCCCCTCCTCCTCCCCCGGGGACTTAATAAGCCTCACTTCAGTCTTTTATTCGCTCATTACTATCGAGCGTTTCATTAGGAACTCCATCCTCTGTCCACATGTCCCTGAGCAGGAAACTGAATCTCTGAGCTGACCTCTGACCCTCTGCTCAAATGTATATTTATACAAGTTCCTCATTGTTCTCTGTGGCTCCTCCCACTGAAGGGTCATCCTGTGCTTTAGAGATGAAACGGCAGGCAAAGATAACGACAGCTGATCGCAGCTTTTCTTCTTCTTCTCTTCCTCCAGGAGGACAAACTGGACGTGTCCACCCCCAAGATGTACAGCTCCTTCATCCCCAACGGCCGGGCCGAGCATCACCTCCACAGCCCCGTGCACCAGGGCCTCCCGCTGGGCGACCCCGAGCTCAGCCTGTCCCAGGTAGGAAGCGAATCTGTCCAATCAGAGTTTGTCAGTGTGAGCGATGGAGGATGGAGCGGACTGCAGGCACACACCTTGGACGTGTAATCGATCACATTTACACGCCGCAGCCATTTAATGCTAACATTAAAGATGTTACATGTCTTTTATTTTGAAATTTCGCTGCAGGCCGGTCTTCTCACCCAGTCTCCCTTCCTGTGGACGATGCCGATCTCCGCTGAGCCAGACCGCAGCCGGAGCATCACCCATGGAGACACGACGCTCCGGCTGCGGTCCGACTCGCCGGAGACGTGTCTGCTTCTGCATAAAGTTTCCACCGAGGTTGCTGCACACATGCGGCTCTCAGACACTGATGTAACTCAGCTGGGTTTAACACATAAGTGCTTAAAGCTTTGCACACAGCGCCCTCTCCTGTCAGCACGCAGCGTGACGTGAGCGCTAAAGCTCATTCTGAGGTTTTCAGGTAGAACTTTTAATCTCGACGTTCGTAGTGACGCAACGGCCGCGTCTAACCTCTGACCTCTGTTTAGTCTCTGTCACAGGGGGATGGCGAGCTCTCCGGCCTGCCCACGCCCGACTCCACCCCGGAGCTTCCCATCAAGAACATGAAGGCGCTGCGACACCATCAGTACGAGAAGAACCAGAACTGCAACAACGCCAGAGACAAGCCCAGCTGCTCCGCCTCCAGTCTGGGATTCATGGCCGTCGTCGGGAACTCCATAAACCAGCAGGTGTTTCCCTTCCCTCATCACCATGGCAACAGTTTAAGCAATGGGACGCCCCAGGGGGTCGGCGCCTCTTCGACCTCTCTGCACCTCCCAGAGGAGAGAAAGATCTCCAATGATGAGCGGGCGGCGGCGGTGGGAGGGGGAGGAGTCCCGCATCACCACCACTCCCAGCAGTCCCTCCCCCAGACGGTGGTGGACGTGTCGGCGCTGGACGAGCTGCTCAAACACATCCACGAGGTCAGCGCGTCGGGAACCGGCGGCATCAAGGTCCTGACCTCCACCTCCTCTTCCTCGCTGTTCCCCGGGTCGTCCGGCTCCACCGCAGGGCACCATCACAGCCACCATCACCACCACGCACAGACGCGCACGCACCACTACAACCACGGCCATCACCATAGCAACCATCACCAGCAACAGAATGAGGCCGCGTCCTACCACAGCACCTCCGCGCTGCCGAGCGACGGCCTCCCCAAACGCATCGACCCTCCTCCTCAGAACACCACCTCCTCCTCATCTTCATCCTCCTCATCCTCAAACAACCCCACCTCCTCCACCTCCATCCCCTCATCCTCCTCCTCCTCGTCCTCCACTCCGCTCCAGCAGCAAGTGATTCCAGAACGACCTGGAGGAGGCGGCGGCGTCTCCGTGACGCGCCACCACTCTCAGCGTCACTCCCTCATCAGGATGGGCAGCGGGAGTGGCGCCGTGCCCCGCCACCACAGCTTCAACCAGCGAGGGCCGCAGCATGCTCACTTCCTCGCCAGGATGAACACTAACAACAGCCGCAACAACAGCGGTGGCCCCACCCCCGCCAACAGCAAGCAGCCGTCGGTGGCCAGCGCCTGCCTCACACGGCAACACAGCTACAGCGAGGGGCCGCACGCCCAGCGGGCAGCCGTCGTCCGGAGAACGGTGTCGCTCAAACCCCAGATCCCTCCTAAACCGCTCTTCCTGCCAAACACAGCCACGTCACCGGGCGCAGAGGCGGGAAAGTACAACTACTGAGGCTGCCGGGCACCGCGCCGACATGGCCGCTGCTGTCCTTAGACGCCTGCCGGGCTGGTGAGAGAGGATGAGAGGAGAGCGCCGATGGGCTGGAGACACAAAAGAGACCCAGAGCTTTTTGTCCCCATCGCTCCTCGTTACCACCCCTCAGCCGTGCTTGCTGCCCCGCCGCTGAGAGGACGCCGTCCGTCGCCACTCGAGCATCTCTGGCTCATTGAAAGGGGCGGGGCTCGAAACCAGCACGAACTACTAAACATTCCAAAGGCGGCTCGAGGTGGCCACAGAATTCCAGATTAATGCAGTTTTCTTCGGAGCACTTTGATGCGACATCCTGTCGTCAGGCCCGGATTTCATTCGCCAGGATCGTCAGCAAACCTGAACCCCGCAGCAGGGGCGGCTCCCGTCCCCGTGGGGGGCGCAGACTTGTGTTTTCAGCAGCACTCTGAGGACAGACCACCTCGGTCTTTTATACCATATTGGTATCTGCAGGTCGCCCAGCAGGTGTGATAACCGTCTCCACATCACTACAACGACCCTCTTGCATTAACGCCTGCTGAGCGTCACACCCAGACCCCCGCGGGTCGTTTCAGGCCCTGCACTCGTCTGAAGGGGGCGTGTTTTCTCTTCACCAGCTGAGCGCACACTGTGGAAACTTTAACAAAGTTTGCTCTTAAATTGGTGTTTCACCCAAATTACTGCCACACTCATGCTCCCACTGACCTCCCAGGGTGTCCGGCGCCCACGAGGGCGGAGCAGAGGCAGACTCGTCACCTCAGCTATGCTCTGTAACCCCGCCCGAGGCTGGTGATGCGTTCAGGTACCTGTTAAACCTTTGAAATGTGAAAATGTGTGCAGGCATGCCCAGAGCCCAGAGTCTGGGAGAGGGGGCGTGGCCTGTTGTCTGCCGTGGCGGAGACATTTCAGTCGGACTTCAGTCTCACTCTGCACCTTCATTAAAAACTACATTTCCCAGCAGGCAGTGGGAACGTGAGGATTCTGTTGGTGGTAATTTGGGTGAAGGTCAGCTGGGAGGGTTTCCTCCCAGCTGAAGAACAGTGGATCAGCTGCTTTGTCTTTACCTCGGTGTTTGTTAGCGGCTCTGCCGGGTTCTGTTTCCGCCGCCGGGCTCAGGCAACACAGGTGAGACCGCAGAGCGGACCCTGCAGACCAGCGGGTGACGTGACGCCGGCTCTCCATGTTGCCTCAGCGTGGATGCACCTGGATGCACTTTCAGGTCTGTTAGCATCATTGTCCACAGACGGATTCAGTTTCTGACTTGGGTGCTGAACACCTGCTTCATGTCACAAACCCTAAAGCTGCAGCTCTTTTAACTACACTGAGGCACAAACACTCAGAGCGCCACCAGTGAGCCGCACGGGCAGCGCCGCTAAACGAAGCAATAAATGTAAAAGAGATGATTCAGGACCTCTGTGCCTGCTCGTTCAGACCATAAAACACGAAGAGTTTCAGATACAAACACCAGTAATCTCGTCACATGTCCAAAAACAGCTGGCATCAACTTTCAAATCCAGTCATTCGAGCTTTGGCGTGGCGCTGCTACTACTTTATCTCATTTATGCCCAAATAGTTTGAGGGTTTCTGGCCCGCCTGGCTGTTTAGGGACAGCGCCGGGGTACATCAGGCAGTCGTACTAACCAGCACAAGTTTGAGACGTAGGCTTGAATGCAGAACACGCGGCTGTGACGTGTAGTCGTCTGAGCGAACTGACTGTCGCGTCCTGCAGACGTGACTTCTCCCCGCGGTCCACAGCGGAGGACGAGCTCTGCACCAACACGATGCAACACGCAGCCGAGAGCGAGCCGCGGTGCGTGATGCGTTTGTTGAGGTTAAATAAAAGAGGCCAAAGCGCGATGGTTGCTGCTCACTGTACAGGGATTCATGCCACAGCGTTTGAGGCGCTTACATCATCCTCTTTCATCTCGCCTGATTCAAACAGTTTGAAATACTGTAGTCACTGCAGATTACAGCTGCTGTGGTCACTGAAGGAGGCTGCCGCAGGACTCGGAGGCTAAATTTACTGCCAATCCCACCCTCTGCTCTCAGCAGGGGATTCTGCAGAAAAAGAAACGGCGTTTAAAAACGAGCCGAACAGGAAGGTTCGGGCGTTTGTGGCATCACTGCAGACGCACCTCTGTGAACACCGACCCGTTAGACACCGAGCGTTTCTCCAGGCACTGCTTTGGAGAGGATATCTGAGAGGTGTCATCCAGCCGTGACAGCTAACGTACACGTCAGGAAAAAGATGACGAACAAGGTTCAGTCAAACACTCAGACTGTCCTTAAACGCACCAACATGGAGAGTTTTCAGGTCTGGATTGTTAGAAATAATACAAAATAGAATAGAACTGTCCTTCCTCATGGCTCTGTGCCGACAGAGCAAACCTGTCGATACGCATTATTATTATTATTAATAAACAATAAGCCAAATTGAATTCATTGAGATGCCAAATTGTGTCTGTTTCTCTCTCTGTCAGCTGAATATCTTAAACAGAGCGACGGCTGTTTGAACCACAGACACGCCTGAACGCGTCGCCTCGGAAACTAAAACAACTTTTTTGCCTTTCGCATTCGTCCAATCGGTGGAAAAGGTAAAACACTGATTAATGGAAAACAGGGAGGGCTGCGTATAAACACCAAAGTGTCACATCGAGCTTTTTGTATTTGAATTTTCCTTCAGATGAAAATGCTGCTTTAATGTTTTGCTCAGAGTTCTGGTTCTGGTTCAGTTGGTAACAAATCCGTGGTCCTGCTAACGTGCCGTAGATAATTGGCTGAACGCTCCTTTAGACCTGCGGCGAGCCGCTCCAACCTTCACACAGCACAAACACCACCTCAGAGTCTGTGAGCAGTGCTGAACTCTTCAATCTTCAAAGGTCCTTTATGAATGTTTCCACTGGGTGCTGCTAGGGGGCGCCGCAGAGCATAAAGACTTTGGCGTATTTTATAAAGGTTTTGTATGAGATGCACTTGTAACCTTGAAAATGATTTTGTTTATTCGTTTCGTGGTTCTCGTCCTCTGAAGTGCTGAGAGGAGCAGAGACGCTGTGGACTCACAGCGCCACCCGGTGGGCTATGCTGAAATGACAATGTAATAATGTCACACACTATTATGTTTACCTTACTGCTATTAATTAACAATGTGGATGACGGTGTAAATAAAGGCTACTGTGGAATAGTACTGGCAGCAGAGTGATTCTTCTTTGTGTGGACTCTTATTCTGAAAGGATGGGTGATTAGATTAGATTAGATGAAACTTTATTAATCCCTCGGGTGGGATGCCCGGCATTGTCCATAATGTCCATCAGTTTCTTTAAGGTCCTCTTCTCTGCCACTGTCACCAGAGTGTCCAGCTTCATGCCGACCACAGAGCTAGCCTTCCTGATCAGTTTCTCCAGCCTGGATGAGTCCTTTGCTGTGCTGCTCCCCCAGCACACCACAGCATAGAAAAGTACTCCAGCAACCACCGACTGGTAAAACATCCTCAGGAGCTTCCTGCAGATGTTAAAAGACCTCAGCCTCCTGAGGAAGTACAGTCGGCTTTGGCCTTTTTTATACCGGTGCTGCGTGTTGCATGACCAGTCCAGTTTGTTGTCCACCCACAGGAAACTGTGCTGAAACACAGATATTATAAGTCAGAACACTTCCTGGTGGTTGATGTGCTGAATTGAGGGACACAGCAAACAGCCCAGTGAGGTTTGTGGGGACCATAAATGCATCGTCTTCATTAGGGTTCAAAGTTCAAGAGTGGACCAAGGATTATTGGTTCCTTCATCACTGAGGAGGATGTCCTGCTGTAAATATATAGGTACTTAACTCTTTGGTTCACTGTCCACACACAGACTGTTGCATTGGTGTGTTTTGTTTACAGAGCAGTAACCACAGGCGTTATTACAGGCCCTGTTCCTGAGTGCACAACCTGGCCAAGGCTTTTTCTTGCAGCGCTCCCTGGAACAGAGCACAGCAGGACCTGAACTGTTTAATGTTTTATTCTCAGTCAGTTGGGTTGATGAACTGTGATGACTACAGTAAGCTTTGCATGGATATTTAAAGCAGGTCAGTGTTCTGGTTCTGAGGTCTTTTATCCTCTCAGTGTTTCAGTCTCCAGTCTGAGATATCTTTGGTCCTGCCGAGGATAAAGATGTCCTTGACAAAGTTCCTAAAACTGGGGAAAAGGAAGTGTTCTCCAGCAGCAGATGGTTTAAGTGAGCGGTGTGTTTGATATTCTGCGGTGTCGTCTGGTTCATTTCAATTCTGCCAAATTAATTAAAAGCATATGAATGAGTTTCTCACAGCTCTGGAGACAAACATCATCTGACTGTATGAAGGACTTCCTGCTTTCAGTTTTGGGTGTTTTACGTGTCCCGAATGCAGCTTCAGTGATCCTCGATGCGATGACCCTGAGACGGCGTGAGGACTCAAACCGGCTGTCAGGTGGTTTGTTGTAGCTGTTTGCAGAGGTGCTTGGAGGAGTAATGGCACTGTGACGATGTCCTGGATCACTGCTGATCACCTACTGCTGCGGTCAGTCGAACAGCACCATCAGCTGTGAAATTCAAACGGTGCACGGCGCGCTGTTCGATGACCACAATAAAATAACCGTTAAATAAAACGAAGGACATAAACGCTGACAAGCTGAAAGTCTGAACCCCGTCTGAGGATCCGAACAGGAAAACCATCCTGCACACCTCTGATGACTTCGCTTTATCCTTCCAGTAAGAGCCCGCCTCCAGGTCCAGGCGTCGTGGAGGTGCTGTGCTGCCATCTGCTGGTGTAAAGGTAGCAGGTCTTCTTACCTTGGGTTTCGTGAGGTAATATTAAAGAGAGGAAGGCTTTGATAAATGTAAAGACAGTGAAAGAAAAGCAGATTTTAAAGGCAGTGGACTCAGCAGCTCTCAGCACAGTCAGCTCAAATCATTCAGCACTTTTCTTTTTTCACTGTCGAATCGTGGGATTACCTGGATGATGATGAGGATGATGAACTGCAGTTTCCTGCCTTCATTTTTGCTGGTTTGAATCAAAGGAGCAAACCTGAGCTACAGTAAAACTTCAGACCACCTCTTTAAAGTCTCTTTGTGCTGGTTTAAGACAAAGGTCCGGCGTGTCCTCATCAGGACGGGATCTGTGCTGGGGTGTGGCGCTGGAGCCTCAGGTTTATATTTTTAAATGTTGGCTCTCACGTCATTTTACAGAGTAACGTGAAAGTAACATAACGAGTAGTATGACTGATGTCTTTACCTAATAAGTAACGTGCTGCATTCGTTTTAATAAAGTGTTCTGTGTAATATTGTAATTGATGTATCGTACTGAATGTAATCAACCAACACTGATCACAACAAAGAGACCTCGATAAGGAATCGAACTGAATCCCATCCGTGCTCACAGCGATGTTTCCGATCCAGAATCTGATCGGGTGTTCCTGCAGAGCATCAAACGTGCGTGTTCCCGTGGGTCAGGTCACGAACACGTTCAGATGTCAGCGCTGCCATGATGACGGCTGTGAGAGCTCCTAGGATTTCCTCTTCCTTCAGCTGCTGACTTCAGGCCTCTCTGTGCATGCGAGCCACTTTAACCTGCTTTTATTTTGAAATTATCAATTAAGTATTCATCCCTCCCTGCCCCTTTTTACCTGGCCTCTCCTCCCCCGGAGAGTCACGTGGTTACAGGTGTATACATATATACACCTGTAACTCAAACTTTCATCACATTCATTTCCTCTGCTCTGATTTCACGTCTCAGGCTGTGGGACAGGAAGCGTTCATGTTTCCATGGATCCAGCTGTCTCCTTAGAAACAAACAGCAGCACTGAGCGCGCTCAGAGCCTGCAGCAGAGCGCCCGGTTCATCAGATAACCTCCGTGGCATGGCTGTTATCTCTGACTGGGCTTGTAGGATTCACTGATCCAGCTAACGCAGAGCAAGCCTGGATATGTTGAACCTCCTCTGTAGCCACGCCTCCTGAGATAAAGTGGCGTTGTTACGATGTGGAAATCATGTAGATTTATTGTCTCACTCGAAATGATTTCTCACCAAATCCTTCTTTTTCTCATTTTAACCTTATTTGAAATGAAATTCATTGAGAAATCTGCTGTAATTAAAGGAAACTTGAGTTCATATCACGATGTAACCCTGAATTCCCTGATCTTTCTTTCCTCGTAGGCAGCGAACCCAAAGCAGACCTTCATGCTTTGTAACTCTGATGAGACCATAACCCATGTCTTACTCAGGATGACCACGTGGCCATGTATGCATGATGTTTCCATCCAGGCCCCGCCTCAGCAGGTCACCTCTGGGACTCCAGCACTCCGACAGCAGGCGCACACCAACCTGCTGACCAAATCCTTGCCTCCTTGTTGAAGAATGATTGTGGGAATTTAAACTGTGCTAAATTACTTGTTGACCTATAATCTGTCAGAAAAAGATCAACCATATCGCTCGTGAAGATTTTCTTTTCAGCCAGAAAGAGCATTCGTATCACGAAGTAGATGCTATGGTTTCCAGGAGAGATCAGGCCAAGAGGGCAGTTGTCACAAATACAAGATCACAGCTCTTTACACTGGGCTCAATGATGCACAGTCAAAAACAGCTTCTTTCTAGTATATGTAACCCCTTCATACATCTTCTTATCAAGATAAAAACTTGTCGTCCACCGCCGTCAGTCCGGTTCATGAACAGCTGCAGATGTTCGATCTCTGCCGGTGGGCAGCTCTCAGAGCTCAGGTGGAGCTTTTACACCCAGAAACACAAATGTCGTTCTGACTCTCCTGCTTTGTCTCAGCAGACACCAAACACTGACTGCCTGGTTTTCCTGAAAAGCAAGTCTACGTACATCTGTTTGACCAACGCTGTTTATAGGGCTTCGAAGCGTGATGTCACGGGAGGGGGCGTGACCGCCGAGGTGCCATTTTAGCAGGCCAAACAAAGGAGCAAAGCATCAGCAATGGTTCGTCCTTGCTGTGTTGGTCGTTAGATCGCACGATCGGGAAGGGAATAAGCTGGAAAATGGGCTCTGTTTTTATTCTTTCCCCACCTGGAAGCAACGTGAGGGCGCTCGTGTATCAGATGTTACCAAACGAAGGCGTTTGGTAACATCTGATACATCTGATACATCTGATAACATCTAGCCTGGATAGCAGCTGTGAGACGAGCTGATATCCAGTTCTCTACCATCCACAGATATCTGTTGGTGCTCCAGACGTTTTCATTCAGTTAAGTTCTAAATAAGTTCATATCACTCTTTATAGCATATTAGTTGCTAATTGTTTTTCATTATTGCAGCAAACCAGCCTATGAAATGGATGAAACAAATCCTGACTGGGTTCCAACGCTACACATGGGGCACTACGAAATCCCTGCTTCAAACCACATGCTACACACCACCATGCCAATCAGATTAGTTCTTCCATGTGAAGGTGAAGAGGCGACCCTTCTGGATAAGATGGTGAAGGTTTGCTGCATTTTGGTGAACATGTGCCCCAGTGTGGTAGTAAAACCAGGGAAAATGCTCTTGTTAAATACTCTTAAAAGTCTTGTGCTGTTTATGTAGTGATACATTTTCAAAAGAGACAGTAAATTACAGAATGCTAGTAGTGGGTGATATTATATAAATGCTGTCATGATTTTATGTAAACATTTTGTCATTTGTAAACAATACATGACATTGATTCTACATTGTAACTGATGTTCTACAAAGTGGTTTTAATTAAAATAGGCAAACATTTATTTCTTTATTCAACTTTTGAACTGTGGTTCATATTAGTACATATTCAGTAAATGCAAATTATTTACATGCCCCCCTAAATTAAAACATTATGGGTTTTTTTGGGCAGCTGAAGAGGAGAAGTCTATCTTATGGCCAACCTCTGGCTGTATCTTGGTCATATTACCAGGCAAAACCCAGTATGCAGGTTCATCTGTAACAGTCCTTGTGCCACAGATCAACACTGTTGCTTCTACATTAAACAGAAGAGCAGCGACATGGCTGCAGGTCTCTGTGACTCCGGCCTTACAGGTGCAGCGGGCGGCTTCAACCTTCCCTGTGATGCTCACAGTGACCCATGGCTGCAATGCTGGTTCATTCAGTCTTTGAGAGTGCAGTAACACACACAGACAAAGTTCATTTAAAGACAAGAACTATGAGCCAAGGCCGACACAAATGTGTTTATCTACTTTCAAATCCATCCATCCATTCGCTTCTGCTTATCCTTTTCAGGGTCGCGGGGGGCGCTGGAGCCTATCCCAGCTGTCATAGGGCAAGAGGCGGGGTCCACCCTGGACAGGTCGCCAGTCTGTCGCAGGGCCAACACACAGGGACAGACAACCATTCACACTCACATTCATTCGCACATTCACACCTAGTGGCAATTTGGATTATCCAATTAACCTATCCCCTCAAGCTGCATGTCTTTGGACGGTGGGAGGAAGCCGGAGTACCCGGAGAGAACCCACGCAAACACGGGGAGAACATGCAAACTCCACACAGAAAGACCTGACGGTGGAATTGAACTCAGGACCTTCTTGCTGTGCGGCAACAGTGCTAACCACCGTGCCACTGTACTTTCAAATCCATTTATCATAAATGTAACAAAGTGTTTACATGTGATTTTTTTATCTTTTTATGTGTCCATCTATACAACGCTGCATGTTGTATTCTAAATCTGCCTGTTTGTTTTTTTTAATCTGCCAGCAAAAAATGAACCTAAAGTATGTAATGCAAGGATGTCATCGTTTTCAAGAGGGAGAAAGCATAAAGTTCGACTTTTATGAATCACTTAATATGATAAGGAGATTCTGCAGGTCATTAATCGATGTATAAAACCAAAATATAATATATTTTTACTTATACAGGACACAAACACGGAAGCAAGATGTATAATTAGGATTATTTATAACAAATATGAATTAATTAGTGCAATTTCTTTAACCATAGAGAATGACTAAATCCTTCAGGACAATGTCACATAAATGCACTGAACTCACTATGTTTTCCCTCTAACAGCCTCCACATGTTCTGACTGTAGTTTCCCCTCATGAATGAATTTATGCTGCACTAATCTGAATGTTCGGGGGGAATCAAACGCATTTTACTCGCAGTACTCGAGCTGACTTACCTTTGTTTGAATGACGGCGAATTCACAACATGGAGGCTTAAAAAAAGCCAAATCTTGTACCGATCCTTGGTGGATGTGCGCCTCCAGACATTTATAATTGCCAAATTTGTTCAACGTGTATGCGCTGACTCCACAGACAACGTACGAGAAGATATCAGTCTAAGTCAATAGCACTTGGTCTTCAGGGTTTCTACTCCACGGCCGTTATTTCACACGGGTCCACTTTTCCAGTGCACGCTATTTTTTGCAAGTACCGTCTCTTTGCATCCGGACGCAACCTGTCTCTATAACATCCTTTTTCTTTTGAGCTGCTTGTAAGTGTGGTTGGTCACAATCTTCCTTCTAACACAGTGTGTTTGTTTGGATTCGTAGCCTGCTAAAAAGGTGCTGCGCTCCCACAATCCACTGCGGTGTGACATCAACTCCAAAGCCCTATTCTGAAACACCAGTCAATCCTAAACACCAGCTATTCTGAAACAGCAGTTCACCTGGGCAAACTGCCACCGCTGCTCTACCTCTACAAAGTGTAGATGAGTTAAAGTAAGGTTCAGGTCCAGATGAATGAAGATGGTGGGTTAAAAAAAACAAATGGTGATATTTAAAATGGGGAATTCGATTAAGGAGAAAGAATTAACTCATGTTCAGCGTGTTTCAGTCTGGATGTGTGCTCTGAGTCTCCTGTGAACTCTAACAGTGGGAAGTGAAAACAGGCTGTGGGCCTGTGGGGCTTCATGTTCATGAAGTTGAAAGTTTCCACCTGATTAAACACAGCAGTGACAAGACAAAGACGCAGCTGTGAGCAGTTTCCATCCACTCATTGTGGCCATGAAGTCAACTAAACAGGAAAAAGAAATGTTGCTGGCGGCTCTGTAGAGATACATCTTTAATGCTTCCAACTAATGAGAGCTCATAATTAAAGCAAATGAAAGGTGATGTTTGAACTGTTGTTGCTGGTCTCACCACTGAGTGTCAGTAAAGCACAGCAGCCTGACCTCAGCTTGGTACAGTAGGATTTTATTTTACTTTATGAACTTATTCCGTTTCTGTCAGGATAACTCCTGGTTACTTAAATAACATTTCTAAAACAGATTTCCCTCAGATGGGTTGACTTGAAGTATTAAAACAAACTTTACATCCATTCGATTAAATACATTTGATTTGTAGACGATCCTGAGAAGACTGTGGACTTTATATAAACGAGCGTGCAGCGAGTAGAACCACAAGTGAGAAGGAAAGGTGGTGATGTGCTGAGGACGGCTCCAGCTGACTGACTCTGTGTGTTTGCATACGTGTCCTGCCTCTGCTCACAGCCCTTAAGAGGCCAGTGTTGATCAGTGTCTGTCCAGGCCTTTCAGAGACACTGACACGCCGGCAGCACAATGATGATGTCACTGACTCTACTGCTGGCCACCCTGGGGCTCCTTGTTCAGGGTGAGACTCTCTGTGAGCGCGTGGCTTCAGCGTGAACACTGAAACCAGCAGCAGTGACCTTCTTCCATCTGTTCTCCATCTTCTGTTTGGATGCTGATCATCTTTCTCCACGCTGGATTTGTCTCAGTAACCCTTCTCCTCTTTTCCCTCTTTTCCAGGTTCATCAGGACAAATCATCGTGACTCAGTCTCCTGGAGCTCAGTCTGTGGTTGCAGGGCAGTCTGTCTCCATCACATGTAGAACCAGTACAAGTGTTTACAGTACTTACTATAAGAAAAACCTGCTTTCCTGGTACCTCCAGAAACCTGGAGGAGCTCCTAAACTCCTGATTTATCAAGCTACATCTCGTCAGTCTGGAGTTTCAGATCGTTTCAGTGGAAGTGGATCTGGTACTGTCTACACTCTGAGCATCAGAGGAGTCCAGGCTGAAGATTCAGGAGTTTATTACTGTCAGAGCGTCGTATGGTGGAACAATCAAGACGTGTTCACACAGCGTAACAGCGTAGTACAAAAACCTCCCTTAGTCAGGCTGACACAGTTCAATGGACACACACCAATGTAAGATGCACACATCAGCAGCATTAATGTGCACAGCTTAGTTTCCCACTGACATACTGATTTTTACATAATTATGACCCCAAATTCCTGAACATCAGGACGATTCCCAAGATAAACACAGCAGACGTTTTCCATGAGTAAGATTAGTAAAGTCTGTGCTGCTTCAAACATGT
Organism: Copadichromis virginalis; assembly: GCF_057382275.1. Taxonomy (NCBI): domain Eukaryota; kingdom Metazoa; phylum Chordata; class Actinopteri; order Cichliformes; family Cichlidae; genus Copadichromis; species Copadichromis virginalis. The sequence goes on from NC_140638.1 coordinate 562,300, forward strand.
GGAAATGACACCACACACAGGCGTGTCTCAAAGCACTGTTATCGTGTTTTCTGAGGGTCTATATGAATGCACCAACAACATCAGCAGTGAAAGTAATCTAATATGAATGTGTCTGCACAGACTCTCTGGATGACCGAGAGTCTGCGCAGACACATGTTGGTCTAAGCAGCTGGAAAGAAAGCGACACACTTCTTTAAGTTTCATCCGTGAAGCTTCATCAGTTCTAAACCAAATGGTGTGAGTCCCACCGTGTAACAGGAAAATACCTCCAGTGTGTTTCACTGGTCAGCCTTACACAACATGGGAGGAGCATAGCTATGACGTACATTCAAGCCTGTTATGTTGCAGCCTTTCTGACTTGCATGTAGAGCTGGGCGATATAAGATTTTTTCATATCACGATATGTTTTTTTCATTTCAGGCGATAACGATATCTATCACGATATCAGCCAAATAACTATATTTGTAAGATTTAAATGTGCCGTTGCTCACAAGTAAAATGTGAACTAATCAGCAGCTTGTTTTTATTTAAATATTTATTTCCCATAATAAGTTCAACAGGGTAGATGTACTTAAGGAACATGAGACTTTTTCAGATAAATAAAGGCAAATATTGCAAACTACACAAAAGGCAGCCGCTAAAGCGTTTAAGTTTCAAAACAGAACAAACGAAACAGACTAAACTGTCAATTCCACTTAGAAACAAAATATTAATTCTAAAAATAAATCTTAGTTTGTTTTACAGAAGAACAGACAAAACTGACTAACTTTTGTCAATATCAAATAAACTGAGAACTAAAAGGAAATTCTCAATCTCTCCTTGTTGTATAGCTGAGCTTTTCAAACAGCTGTAACAGTTACTTTAGTCTGACAAAAGCCGAATGACGAATCAGCGCTTCCAGTCAGAGACTGAGCTGCACCGCTTTATTGTATTTCCAGACTTGCTTTCGGCACATTTACAGTGCAGCTACTCTGTTTTTGTCAGACTTGAAATAGCAGAAATACCTTCACACTACGGAGCTTCTCTGGCTCTTCCGTTCGACAATCTCTCCGGCGTTGGAACCATCATCTGTTTTCTCCTCGGTAACCTTCGGTCACGCTAATATAGCCAAAATATCCTATTAGAGCGATTAGAACATGCTGTAGGTATTACCGGTACTGCGCTGCAGTGGTTTGTATCATATCTATCTAATAGACTCCAGTTTGTGCATGTAAATGGAGAGTCCTCTTCACACACTGAGGTTAATTATGGAGTTCCACAGGGTTCAGTGCTAGGACCAATTCTGTTTACATTATACATGCTTCCCTTAGGCAGCATCATTAGAAGACATAGCATACATTTACACTGCTATGCAGATGACACCCAGCTCTATCTGTCCACCAATGATTTAACATGGGCGCTTCTATTTTAACTGGTGCATCCTTTCTGGTCTTTACAGTAGTAGTTCAGTGGGTGCAGAAATACTGATCATTTACACACAATTTATGAAGTTCAGCCTCACAAATCTGATCATTGTCTCTTTCACAAACCTGTCTATGCACACAAATGTCTAAACATGTCCTCACTCACAAAACCTTAGATGTGCACCAATCGCCCGACACGCACAGATCACGTCACATGCCCACGTGGGGGTTTCCGCCACAGCCACACAGATCCACAAATGTAAGCTGCTTTCAAGTTCCAGTGTGAAACTGGGACATCTGGTCTTTCACTGTGTACCTGCGTTTTGTTTTGCGTTTTTAGCTTGTTTGTTTGTTTGTTTTTGGTTTATTGCAAATAAAATGGACATTTGTATGCATGCAGCAGCATGATAAAGAGTAAATATACTGCAGTTTATAATACACAACCATAAACAATGCAGTCAAAATAAAAGTGCCACAGGCGCCTGCCTGGCCTTGTGCTGTGAGACAATGCAGGAAGTGGAGTGTTTTTGAGGCACACCTGGACAACATCACTGACACTGTGACATCCTAAAACCTTCTGCGTATACAATAACAACAAACCCTGGTTTACAGGAAAATTCAGGGATAATGCCGCCTACAGGAGTGGGCACAGAGTCCTGTATACCCAGGCCAGAAACATACTGACAAAGGAGATCAGGGTAGCAAAGAGGCGCTACACTGAAACACTAAAAATGGCTTTTCAGCTAACAATCATCTTTCCCCAAGAAACACTCTGTTAATTAATGACAGACATGTTGCCCTGACGTCTGTAGTAAAGACATGAGTGTTGACCTATCTGCAAACATCACACGCTCCCTGGTGCAGGTCAGTGGATGATGCTGTCAGCACAGGAATGCACTTCAAGCTGGAACACCTTGACTGCCCTGGTACACGTAATAGGATCTGTAATAGGATCAGGTTGTGGACTTCAGCTCAACTCCAAACTACCCAGCTCACTGTCCCAGCCTCCATCTGTCAGTGGATCACTGGTGAGGCACATCCAGCACCTGGAAAATTTGCAGTGGCAACCCAGTGGAGGTGTCCTACACAGATGGCTGCACAGCAAAAGTCAAGTGTGTCAAAACCTTAAGTTTGCAGATGACATTACAGTCAGGATCAGGTTCTGTCATCAGGGTTTGCTGGATTGTGTCTATTTCCCAGGTGAGAGTGCCAATGGTGCAAGTGAGGGTCTCATTCTCAGGGGTAACCCGAGGGGACACAGGACACAGAGAGTCCTGAAACATGGACGCTAACATAAAACATCCTTTACGTTTTACTTACACATTGTGAGATATTTTTAAGTCGCTACATATTTCATGTATTCGATGAAGGATGAATGGAGCGTGAGGTAAATATCAAAGATAAGTAAGTAGTGTTGAACTGAGAACAGGGATGAGTTTTCTGTGAAAGGAAGAAAATATATGTTGACAAAAGTTTCATCAGTGATGTGCTGAGGACAGTTACAGCTCACTGACTCTGTGTTTGCATGTGTGTCGCTACTCCCAGACGTTATTTTTAAGAACTGAAAATGTCCACAACAGGTTTCAGTACCAGCAGACTCGTTATGTTGTGTGCTCTGAGTGCTTTGGTTTTTCCTCCAGACTCTGAGAATATGTAAGGAGGAAGATTTCAGTGGCAGCCATAATAAATGTTAACATGGTCTGAATGCAGGTGAGTGAAATGATTTTGGAACGTAGGATTGTAAGTTATAAATAAAAGAAAACTGACATAGTTGTGCTTTCATTTAAGATCAGGGGTGTCAAATGAGCCGTGGGCCAAAGCTGACACTGTCGTCTTATTGGACGGCCACTTTAGTGTTCAAGTAGTACAAAAAGAAGAAGAAGAAGAAAGAAAGAACACAAATATTTCCAAAAAGTGTTTTGTTTGGTTGTTTTTTTTATTTGAATATTGTATAACATGAACACAGATTCACATATTGTATATTGTATATTGTATATTGTATAACATGAACACAATTTTAATTTCACTCCACTGGCTACCTGTACATTTTAGGATTGTTTTTAAAATTCTCTTATTTGCTTTTAAATCTCTTAATGGCCTGGCCCCCCCCTACCTCTCGGAGCTACTACAACCATATACACCTCCCCGTTCCCTTAGGTTCGCCAATCAGCAGCTCCTTAAGGTACCGAAAACTAAGTATAAATCTAAAGGTGATCGTGCTTTTGCTGTAGTTGCTCCAAAGTTGTGGAATGATCTACCCTTGCATGTTAGGCAGGCCTCTTCTCTCTCTGAATTTAAAAGTCTTCTTAAAACATATTTATTCGCTGAAGCCTTTGGCATTGATTAGAGGGGTTGACTCAATTTGTTTTGACATGTTTCAATTTATTTTAGTTTTTTAGTTATTTATTTTATCTTATCTCATTTTAATTTTCTTTACTTATGCTTTTAGCATGTACAGCACTTTGTGAACTCTGGTTTTATGTTAAAGTGCTTTATAAATAAAGGTGGTATGGTATGGTATGGTATTCTTTTTCCTCCTTCTTAACTAACTGAAGCCTTTCATTGAACTGCCAAATAAAGTCATTGGTCCTCTGTCTGCAGACATGTAGCAGTATGTCTGCTGTCATTGTGTTCGTACTTAACAGAATCAAAATGCAGACATAAGTGAACACATTAGTCACTGAACCTCAGCATGTTTGTACTCTCTGCTCATGTTGCAGTCATATTAAATCATTTTTGTTTTTTTAAAGAACTTTGCACTTAACAACAAACAAAAAAGTCACTTCAAGGGACAAACTGCATTTTATTTCTTCACGTCAATATATGGGCAGCAAGTGGCCCCCGGGCCACGAGTTTGAAACCCCTGAGTGAAGAACAACTGTGTTTATTGTGAAAGGATCTCAATCTGTGCAAGTTAAAAAGAGCAGAAGTGGAACGAGAGTTTCTTTGAATGAATCTTTATTGTGTCAAACAGTGAAATGATGAACAAAACAAAGACGAGTGACAGAAAGAGAGAGAGAGTCAGCTCAGGACTGGGAACACTGGTCTCTCCTCAGTGTCTGTGAGAGAGGAGTGTGGGAGCCCTGGGTGGCCTCACAGGTCACAGAGCCCACCTTCTCCCACTGGTCTGCAGGGAGCCTCAGGGTGCTGCTCCAGCTGTAGAGGCCGTCCTCCTGCAGCACCCCTGGGCTCCTGCCCTCCTCCCAGCTGCTGCTGCTGCTGCCGTCCACCTTCCAGGACAGACTCCAGTCTGAGGGGAAGCCCTTGTTGGCCAGGCACATGAGCGTGGCCTTCTGCGGGGACTTTCTGACAGATGTTTTTCTGCTCCACCAGTCACTCACTCACACAGTGTTTCACTTCCCTTTAACAAAGCTGTCATGCACATCAGCGCACTCACAGTCCTCATGTGACCTGAAGCTCAACAAACTGCACTGGGGCCAAACTGTTACACAGCATCTCAGTAATTATCTTCAGCATCAACTTCTAATTATCTGCATGGTTTTAGTGTTTAATACAAAATATAACACACTTTGAACAAATATTCAGTTATTTACATTCAACATTTTAATCATTTCATTTGGTGCATTTCTACAATCATAATTACTGTTAAACTATCACCAGCTGATCATTTCACTGATAAAGACCCTGCAGCTCATCAGGTTATACTAACACATTTCAGTTTAACAAAAGCTGAACTTTCTAAGTCAGTTTAGAAAAATTCTGTTGATGATCATTTTAATAACACAAACACTAAAACATTAAGTATAGATGTTTTTCATTGTTTACATTGTAGACTTTTATATAGGAAATTAAAGATGTTGTTTAATGATGAAAGCACGTTTATCCACATGCTGTTATACAAACAGTGACATCTACTATTACAGGATCGTACCACAGAATGACTCCTCCCACTCATTTCTGAGCATCTGTTAATTCTCATTAAATATTATAATAGTGTGTTAAAGTCAAATGAACACCAGTACAATCACATGTGTGTTTCTGTTATTAGTTTCCTGAAAACCCTCTCCTGCCTAATCATTTCCTGATAACATTTACATTTACAATCATTGATTACACAGCAGTGGAGAGTAGACTTTATCACAGTAGATGTCTTTCTGAAAGCGCTGTAACTAAGTTTAAGAATATAATCCACCCACTGTTATCATGTTGTCATGGGCCTGTTGAGTGTGGGATTTTTCATAGCACTGGGCTCCACCATCAGGTGGAGACTCCAATCAGCCTTCACACCTGACTGCAATCAAGTCACCGGCAGTGTGAACGCTGCCATCGTACCAGACTGCTTAGTTTAAAAATGTTCTATCTTTGCGACCAACTAATTCTGGAATATGTAAAACTGTGAAGGTAATATCATAGTTTGCATGAGAAAAACAGCGAGTAGAGCCACAAGTGAGAAGGAAAGGTGGTGATGTGCTGAGGACGGCTCCAGCTGACTGACTCTGTGTGTTTGCATACGTGTCCTGCCTCTGCTCACAGCCCTTAAGAGGCCAGTGTTGATCAGTGTCTGTCCAGGCCTTTCAGAGACACTGACACGCCAGCAGCACAATGATGATGTCACTGACTCTACTGCTGGCCACCCTGGGGCTCCTTGTTCAGGGTGAGACTCTCTGTGAGCGCGTGGCTTCAGCGTGAACACTGAAACCAGCAGCAGTGACCTTCTTCCATCTGTTCTCCATCTTCTGTTTGGATGCTGATCATCTTTCTCCACGCTGGATTTGTCTCAGTAACCCTTCTCCTTTTTTCCATCTTTTCCAGGTTCATCAGGACAAATCATCGTGACTCAGTCTCCTGGAGCTCAGTCTGTGGTTGCAGGGCAGTCTGTCTCCATCACATGTAGAACCAGTACAAGTGTTGGTGACTGGCTTCACTGGTACCTTCAGAAACCTGGCAAAGCTCCTAAACTCCTGATTTATAAAGCTACAAATCGTCAGTCTGGAGTTTCAGATCGTTTCAGTGGAAGTGGATCTGGTACTGACTTCACTCTGAGCAGGCTGAAGATTCAGGAGTTTATTACTGTCAGCAGGATAGCAACTTGTTCACACAGCGATACAGCGCCGTACAAAAACCTCCCTCAGCTTTAGAGGAACTGTCTCAACAGCTGCACTCAGACTAAAGACTAACTTAGCTGTGAAGGAAACAAACACTGTGCAGCTCATCAGGTTATACTAACACATTTCAGTTTAACAAAAACTGAACTTTCTAAGTCAGTTTTGAAAAATTCTGTTGATGATCATTTTAATAACACAAATGCAGGCCATTTACAAATACTAAAACATTAAGTATGGATGTTTTTTATTGTTTACATTGTAGACTTTTATATAGGAAATTAAAGATGTTGTTTAATGATGAAAGCACGTTTTATCCACATGCTGTTATAAAAACAGTGACATCTACTATTACAGGATCGTACCACAGAATGACTCCTCCCACTCATTTCTGAGCATCTGTTAATTCTCATTAAATATTATAATAGTGTGTTAAAGTCAAATGAACACCAGTACAATCACATGTGTGTTTCTGAACTCTGCACCACCTATCAGCCTTATTTAGACAGTCGCAGGTGGATGAGGCCGTGGGGGTCTCAGTCTCTATAACAACAAGTTATTTTAATGTCATCATTAAGAGTTGACAACAATGTGTGATTGAACACTGGGAACTTCTTAAATATTAAACAGTTTGAGGTACTTTGGTGTTTCTTTTATTGTTGTAACTTTAATATGTTTTTCTGAAACATTTCGCATTCAGACTCTGATGCTGTACAAGTGGGACTACCTGTATGAATAACGGTGAACTAAAAAATTTAAATTTAAGCTCAGTTAAAAAGGGCAGAAGTGGAACGAGAGTTTCTTTGAATGAATCTTTATTGTGTCAAACAGTGAAATGATGAACAAAACAAAGACGAGTGACAGAAAGAGAGACACCTGCAGAGGAAAACCAGCGAGTCAGCTCAGGACTGGGAACACTGGTCTCTCCTCAGTGTCTGTGAGAGAGAAGTGTGGGAGCCCTGGGTGGCCTCACAGGTCACAGAGCCCACCTTCTCCCACTGGTCTGCAGGGAGCCTCAGGGTGCTGCTCCAGCTGTAGAGGCCGTCCTCCTGCAGCACCCCTGGGCTCCTGCCCTCCTCCCAGCTGCTGCTGCTGCTGCCGTCCACCTTCCAGGACAGACTCCAGTCTGAGGGGAAGCCCTTGTTGGCCAGGCACATAAGCGTGGCCTTCCCCTGCTGCAGCTCCTCTCTGGAGGGGGGCAGCACCGTCAGGGTGGGACGAGCGTCACCTAGGAGACACCAATCAGCTTAGAGGACAGGGAGCACACGGCACAGCTGGCAGTAACGCCTTCACTGTGTGAGAGCAGATCTTCTCCTTTAAGGACTTTCTGACAGATGTTTTTCTGCTCCACCAGTCACTCACTCACACAGTGTTTCACTTCCCTTTAACAAAGCTGTCATGCACATCAGCGCACTCACAGTCCTCATGTGACCTGAAGCTCAACAAACTGCACTGGGGCCAAACTGTTACACAGCATCTCAGTAATTATCTTCAGCATCAACTTCTAATTATCTGCATGGTTTTAGTGTTTAATACAAAATATAACACACTTTGAACAAATATTCAGTTATTTACATTCAACATTTTAATCATTTCATTTGGTGCATTTCTACAATCATAATTACTGTTAAACTATCACCAGCTGATCATTTCACTGATAAAGACGTTATCTGCTAAACCGAACCCGTCAGAATATTTCAACATAAGCCAGATTTAAACAAGATAAATATTCTCATTATCTACTTTCACTATGTAAAAAAACAAAGAAAATACTTAAAGAAACTTAAGAGATGCAAAATGCAGAGAAGACTCCAGATGAATCCTGTGATAACTGATAGATCCATGAGAGTAATCGAGTCCGCCTTGGAGTCAATCTGAGCATGTCCACGGTGAGCTGCTTTGCATCAGCAGCACCATGCTCCAGTGCTCTGGGAGAGTTTATAGTCCTGACAGTTGAACACTGCATGACTGACAGCTGGCCTTCATCACAACAGACGCCACAGAAATCCTCTTCATCAAAAACATGACTTTGATCTGCGTCCTCATCTGGACTCTCCTCTGCTTGACTCAAGGTGAGGAAAATCATTTTTCTGTCACGTGAAAATCATTCAGAGCGTAGCTGAGTTTCACCTCACCAGCTCATGTCCAGAGTTTCTTCTCTCCTCAGGGTCTGCTGGACAAAACGTTGTGGTGACTCAGTCAGCATCCAAATCTGTGCAGCTTGGTCAGACTGTAAATATCAACTGTAAAGTCAGTACACAAGTAGCTCAGTATTCTGGTTCACAATACTACCTGGCCTGGTACCATCAGAAAACTGGAGAAGCTCCCAAAGCTCTGATCTACAGAACATCAGACAGACTTTCAGGAATTTCCTCCAGACTGAGTGGAAGTGGAGCAGGGAATGGCCTGGACTTCACTCTGAGCATCAGTGCAGTCCAGGCTGATGATGCAGGAGTTTATTACTGTCAGAGTTACCACAGCACTCCGATGTTCACACAGTGAAAAACACTCGTACAAAAACCTCACAGACGGAAGTGACTGCTGCAGCTGGAAGATCATCACTGTATCAGTGTCTGCAGTGAGGACACACACACACACACACACACACACACACACACATATGATATGCTGAGTAGTAAAACACTAATTGCAAAAAACTTGGAAATCCATGTAAAATGAAAACAACAATAGGAGTGAGGAGAAGTGACAATCACAAACATTTTATTCACAGCAGATCACAGAAAACATGTCAGCCTGTCATTTGAGGAAATGCATGATTTCAGGAAAACTAGGAGCTCATTTCAGAGCTCCTAGTTTTCTGGGTCTGTGAGCTGAGGAGAGCAGAGTTTTAGCAGTCCTGGCTCTGCTTCGTCCTGTTGTTGCGTTCATGATGATTCACATCTCGGCTGATCAGAGGTCAGTACTGCAGCCGTGCTGCTGGAACAGATCTAGTCTGCAGTTACGCATTGTCCTGCTCAAAACACGAAGGCCTTCTTGAAAACTATTCTTCACTGCCTGATATGTCCTTCAGTGCACATATTACAGTTTTTTACAGACGCTAGGACTCATTTCTCAATACTTAGGTCACTTTTGCAAAACTCCTCACACAGTGAGCACAACAGAAGTCTATGTGGGCTAAACTGAGGACCAGTTATCATTGTTTTGGCACAAAATGCATTCAATGACTACATCTCTCAAATTTCATGAATTATTTTCTCACTCAGACACAACAACTGCCAAAAATCTTTGTACGTACAGGACATTTTGCATGTGCTTACATACTGTTTTCAAAACTGTTAAACTTATGGCCAAAACAATAACACAATGCAAAACTTAAAAAGACAGCAAAATTCAACAGCAATATTTTATTGAAACATATTTTAAATCTAAAAATGCAGTTTAACCAGCCACAGCTGATTCTCATTGTAGATGAACATCTACACAGGTGTTACTCCTTCAATTTCATTACAAAAGGAGACAACTGCTGAATAGGTTTGCTTTGTGATGTAAACATGGACCCAGCCAGAAATGGAGAAGACCGAGTAGATTAGCATTACTATTGTATGTGTATCAGTGGATGGTGTGTATACAAATTCTTGTATTTTGGGATTACTTAGTGCAAAAAAATAAAAATACATAAACAAATATTAACGAATTCTGCATGATGTCTGATTCATTCCAGTAACATATATTGAAATTATAAACAGAGATGTGTCCTTGTTTTACACAAGAAAACACTGTAATGCTACATGTTGTTAGTGTTTTTTAGGTCATTGTTTTGTGGGTGACAAAGTGTGTTTGTCGGCTGTCAACCTTTGCTAGTGTTCTGGAAGAATGAGTTTATTTGAGACCTGAATGAAGTGTTTTGGTAGTTGTAGTGCATTTTGAATGTGAAATGAACTGCTTTGCCAAGCTGAAGGTCAGTTAGGAGGATTGTGTGAAGAGTTTTGCAAAAATGACCTAAGTATTGAGAAATGTGTCCTAGTGGCTGTAAAAAACTGTAAACAAATATGTAGGACTGCTTTCATATGTAGGACTGTATGAACTGTCCAATTCATATCTGACATTAACGTATAACGTATTTACAATCTTATCAAGCTGAAAAAATGAATATACAATATTATTAAATAAAAAGTCTCCCAACTTTGATCCTCTCTCCTGTAAAGTATGTTCTTATTTATTACACCTCATTTTCTAGTAATTTTGATGTATGTCAAGCACTTTGTTGTTATACTGAACACAATGACATGTCCATCCATCAATCCTCTCTTTTATCCATTTTAGGGTCGGGTGGTGCGGGGTGTCCATATGAGAATCGCGCTAAAAGAATGCTTTTATTATGAAAAGTCGAAAAGGGGAAGTAGTTTGTTCAGCGCATGTGCAGAACAAATTAGTAGCAGTCGGGTTTCCGGTTCGGATTAGACAGGCTCGGTGTGTTCCGTCCCAGTAAAGAAACACAGGTGAGGTCAGGGTTAGGTCCTGGGGAGGTTAGCGGGCAGGTGTCGGTGCTCCCTGCGACTTTGTCCTCCGAACCTTCTCCGCGCAGCCGCAGACTCGCTCGGCTCGGCATCTGCGTGTCCGGCTGACGGCGGGGAAATGTCGAAGGCTGAGGTGCTGAGAGCGCTGGTGAAGCAGCGGCTCAACGCGGCCGCTGAGGAGATTTTCGCGCTTTTTGAGAGGACAATGGAGGAGTACGAGCAGGAGATCCGCCTGCACAGGAGCAGGCAGCCGGACGGACACCCTGCCGAGAGCCGGGGGGGCCCGCACGGTGGGTTACCGGAGACAGACCGGACGGCTAACACCATTGATGTGGTCGTTATTGTTATCGTCATCATCACCATTGTTGTTGTTGTTATTAATAATGACAATAATGAATGAATAATGACAATTTTTATTATTGTTATTCATGTTATTCTTTTATAATAACAACAACAAAATAACAACAATACTAATAAAAATATTAGTTATAATATTTATAGTAATAATAGTTAATATTATTTAGTTGTTGTCGTTGGAAAGGATAAGCAGCTGTTCCAGATGTTGTAAATTTTAACTAGGCAGTTTAATTGTAAGTTGGGTGCAGGTGAGATGTGTCTCCGTAGGAACAGTAACCATGGAGAATAATTTTTCTCTGGTGTTGTGGATGGAGCAGCAGCATGTTTTCACTAACGGTGCAGGTGAGTGTGTGTACCTGCAGCCCCACAGGGACAGCTGTGGGGCTGCAGCTGACACCTCCCCCTCAGTACCTAAAGGAGCCACTATGGTTCAGCAGTGATGTCACCGCAGCCCCATTATTTTTCATTTAAATGATATACTGAAAGTTAACCCCCCCAAAAAGAAGACAGTAACTGTTTATGAGTAACCGTGTTACACGACACTAATCACATGACCGTGCACTCTTAGATGGACGTAACCATGGTAACTAATCCTGCTGTCTGGTCCTCTGTAACAAAACCAAAATGTCCAAAATGAACTTCATGTTTTATTCAGTCAGCCTGAAAGCAGTGAATGGGACAGACGTACTCATAGCTCCAGAGGAGCGCCCCCTGCTGGCCACGTTTGGTCTGTTGGGCTAACCAGTGCTCGTTTCCTCCCTCTGTGTCCTCCAGGGTCTCCCCTGAGCCCCACAAAGTTTACGGCGGATAAAGGAGCATCACAGGAGCAGAAGAGCCCCGGTCTGCACCGGGAGAGTCCAGAACCGCCACGAGTCAAAGATGAACATGAGGGGCTCTGGACCAATCAGCCGGGAGAGCGGCCCGGAGTGCACGAGGACCTCACCATCATTCCCGTCACCGTGAAGATTGAAGAGGAGGTGGAAGAGAGCACTCAGTCCCCCGACCTCCTTCACACCCGCAGCGAGCTCAGCAGCCGCCAGCTGCAGGCACGAGCTGGTGGAGAGGATCGAGCAGGACCAGAAGCAGCCAGAAACCTCCACCCGCAGCCTGTCAGGACTTCCTCTGACACCGGGGCCCCAGAGGACGCTCCAGTGCAGAGCGGGAAACCGCCGTCAGAGGACGCTGTGAGAGACGCGGGAAGTAACTTAGCCAAGAAACCTTACAGCTGCTCTGAGTGCGGCAAACGCTTCGGAGGCAAGAACCACCTGCAGAGCCACATGAAGAGCCACACGGGGGAGAAAACGTGCCCGTTCTGCGGCAAGAAAATCTCCAAGAGCTCCAACTTCACCACACACCTGCGCGTGCACACCGGGGAGAAGCCCTTCACCTGCTCCGTGTGCAACACGAGCTTCAGCCTGCGCAACACGCTCGTCAACCACATGAGGGTGCACACGGGCGAGAAGCCGTTCAGCTGCTCCGTCTGCGCCAAGAAGTTCACCAACAAGGCCAACGTCATCACGCACATGGCCGTCCACTCGGAGGAGAAGCCCTTTAAGTGCAACGTGTGCGACAAAAGGTTCACGTGGCATTCGCAGGTCAAAAAGCACAAGTGCGTCGCCGAAAGCAGCAAGACGTGAACGCCGCGAGGATGACAGCTCGGCGTGGCGTCACAGCTCAGCCAGCCCGTCGCTCACCCTCGCCTGATGGTGGAATCAAAACTTCATTCAGACATCAGCAGAAACCAGCGTGTTCCTGTTTTCACTGCAAGAACGACCTCGTGACGCGGACGCCGTCGGGAATGCTGTCCGTACACCGGCAGCAGCAGCGTGTCCGCACTCTGTGTGACATCACACGCGTGGTCACACCTGCTGCAGGTGGGAGGGAGGCAGCTTCGTAACCTCCTGGATCCGACGTGCAGTCGTGCATTGCTGAGTAATTAGAGTCACGTGTTTGTCGTCCACGTCGCACATCCCCGCTGCTGATCAGCTGACTGCGGTCAGGTGACAGGCTCCTGTGAGGTGAGCTTGTGTTATTGATAAAGCATGCGTAGGATGATTGGGACTGATGCGTGATCTCGGCTCTGTGGCTCAACCAGGTGTAACCTTTGCTGAGTGACCAATCAGTGCTCTGGAAGAGAAGGAGCACGTGGGAGGAGCCAGTATGAAATACAGATCCTCAGAAACAGTTTTATACCTGCTGCTTCCCTGTTGCTGTCAAACAGTATAAAGCACTTTGACCTTCCTGTGGCCACGCCCCCACACACCTGATGTTAGGATAACTTAAACCTGATAGGTCAAACATATCCTGGTCATGTATCATTATTATTGTGTTTAGGAGAAGGCCGGCGTCTCACAGGTGTGTCACACAGTGCAGCTTCCGATGAACTCGTTAGGAGGATTAGCTCATCGCTCGGCTGATACTGAGGTTTACAGGATGTCCTTTAACTGCACGTCTTCCTCTTTGTGAGATAAATGAATATGCAAATGTAACACTGAGGGCGGCTCAGTCACCACATCAGAAACAGTATTAGCTGGACTCCTGTAGTTTAGCATGAGCGCGTCCTCACTGACGTCCACCAGATGGCAGCACTGCCTCTTGGTTTGTTTTCCAGCTGTTCTTCATTTTCTGACCTTTTGTTATTTAATAAAGAGCTGAAACGCTGACAGACTCATTTAATGTGTTGGTGTCTTTGTGGTAAATAATGTTTTAGTCTTCAGGACGTGATGATGAGTGATTTCATCATCAAACGGGTCTGAATCTGACAAACGAAGCCAGCACGTTTCTTGATTGCAGGAAACATGTTTCACCCACACTGGAGTCTCATTTGGACCCTTCATAGATTTAGTAATGTTGTAACGGCAGCACAGACATGTTTGTGCTGCCGTTAATGTGTTAGAGCTGGACTCTGCTTCAGATGATGGTGGAGGTTTCATGTTTGCGAGGATGACCATCGGGTTCCTGATGAACAAAGCGCTTCATAAGCTCCTAGGTTTCTGTCTGAAGAGTCCTCCTGGATCCAAACATCTTCCGCCCGCTGTGCCTGAACGCTCGCAGGTTCAGAAACACTTTCAGACGTCCTCTGTATGTGTGTCTACGCGTGAAACTGAGGGTCAGTGTGGTCGTGCTGGAAGGTGTACCAAGGATGTCGGAGAGGTCGCAGTGGGATCGCTGACATCATCCTTCCTGTGATTACCAAACTTCCCCCAGCCGTGGGCTTCAGGCCCGTGCAGCCATGAAGGCTCGGACGCTTCCTCGTTTGCTTGGTGATTTTCTAGAAACCCTGAAATGTGCCAGCGTTTGCAGAAAACACGGACCAGCTTCCTCTTCGGCTGTGAGTCGGAGCTGCTAGAAAGATCAGGAAACCAGAGCCGAGTCCTCAGCTGGGAACGTTGGACGCGTCCACCATGGCTCGGGTCGCCCTCCTGTGTCTGCTCGCGTCCATCGGTAAGAATTTAAGCATCTCAGCGCTGAATGTTTAATATTTTAGTTATTATAAAGGCTGAAGCTGCTGCCCTTTAGCTCTGACCCGTCCTGGTCAGAGCTCCGCTGAAGTTAACGCGAAGCAGTCGCGCTGAAGCCTGAACCAGGTTTGGGATAACCTCCAACAAACACGGGTATTTATCGGAGGTTATCCCAAACCTGGTTCATCTGCTGGAGCGTGACCATTGCTGTTACCATGGTGATCCAGCAGGTAAACAGAGGTAAAGAGAAGCCGTTGGTCTGGGCTCGTAGTCCGGCCCTCCTCAGAGCTGACCCCGCTCTCAGCTGAAGGAAGGAGCTCTGAGGAAGGTTGTAAATGTGACCTCGGAGCAGATTTACAGGAAACAAACAAACTGAAATCAGGAGTGAAAACGTGTGAAACGGATCCACTGTGGAGAGGACAGCTGGAAATGTGAACATGTTTACATAAAGTGGGTTTTGGTGCTCGGTTTTACTTTGAAAGCTTTGCTGTTTTTGCTTCCTGTGGTAAAGGTGTGGCACAGCTGTTAGTGTCAGAGGTCACGGCGGTATAATCAGCACAGCTCTGATGGTGCGTCATGTGACCTGTGTCCCTGCAGGGCGCTGCGTGGGTCAGAGGATCCTGTCAGAAAGCTCCGTGCACGCAGGTGTCGGAAGCAACGTGACGCTGAAAACGCCGATTCAGGACCTGCAGAGCTCGGCTCTGTTCTGGCACTTCAATGACGGGAAGGAGATCATAACCGTTGCCTCGGTGAGCTCCTCCACGCTCAGACTGAACACGTCCTACGAGGGCAGAGCGTGGATTAATGCAGCCAACGGCCACCTGACCCTGGGCGCGCTGACGCCGCAGGACAGCGGGGAATATATCATCACCATCGTATACAAACACGGTCAGAGCGACGCCGCAAAGATACGCCTCACGGTCTCAGGTGAGTCGTTACTGGATCCCAAATAATCTTTATTCAAACCAAACTTCATGCATCAGCCTGAAAACGTCATGCAGTCATCATCACAGCTCTGCTTCTTTATGTTGTTCATTTAGTTTGATTTTGGGTTTAACAGGGAGCCAGCACGGGGGAAATCCACGCGCTCGCTCTTCACTCGTCACATGTGGAGGCTCAGTTCTCAGCACGTACGGCCAAACCGTGTCAGGGCCAGGTGTGGCGGTCCCAGCTGCAACAATGACATGTAATGATTGGTATAAACAGGCCTGAATACTGGACAGGCGCCACTCTTCTTTCTGCTGAAAGGGGAAGTGACACCATCATATGGATGCTCTGAAATAGTCTTTGTGTTATTTTAGGAGTGTTTGTGTTTTCTCAGCATCAACACGACGGCTTTTTCAGGAACTTTCAGCTTCACTGACACACAGATTTCCTCTTTTATTGAGAGCTGACTTCCTTAGAAAAAGGGAAGTGATGCACTCAGAGACTCCTGTGAGTGAGTCACTGAGACGGCTGTCGCCCCCTGCTGTTCATAGCTGGAACAGGACTAGTTTTCTGTCTCACGTCTCTAACGGCATTTCTCTGTTCACAGCTCCACCCACCGGCACCACCCCCACGCCAGCTCTCCCTGAGCAGATCACAGGTACTCACCTGTCTGGCAGCTTTATTAATATCCTGTCAGTGCAATAAAACGTTCTGTTTATGACCCTGAAACACACACGTCCCACTCAGTGTCGTCTTCTGTGTCCAGATTACTTTGTGTCTCTGGTTGTGTGTGTGGTTGTGATCGTCGTGCTGTCGACTGGCTTCCTGCTGCTCCTCTACAGATGGATGGAGAACAGGAAAAACAGGAAATCAGATGGAAGACAGGTGGAGGTAACTCCATCAGTGTTTCTGTCAGTGTTTAACCTTGCATGACAGATTAGTGCCACTAGAGGGCAGCAAACACCAGCTGCATACATACATGTGCTGTAACTGGATGTGTTAAATATTTTCAGTTACCTGCAGCCCAGCAGAAGAGCGGAGCTCCAGGATCCACATGTGACTCCACCTATGAGACCATGACTCCAGCCCCCACAGACCAGGACCACATCTACTCCACCCTCACCGACATGCAGTACATGTCACATGTGCGATTCAGTCAGACGGACACAATTTCCTGCAAATCAGTAACATCCCAGTAAAATCCTGAAATGTTTCCATCACAAACTCATCCACAGATACGTCTGTGATGTTTATAACTGTATAACTGTAAACATCAGTTATAATATTTATCATTTTCAAGTTTTTTTTATTTGTGTATGTTTGTTATCACTTCAGTTTATAAGCCCCGCCTCTCTGAGCTGTGGGTGTAAATGAAGGCTAACCCCTGAACTTTGTCCTCTGTTGCTGCCGTCCCTACAGACGCTGGATTTCACATCACGTATGTTACATGATTGTCACTAATCTAATGACTTAATAACTTTTGCTACAATGTGATTAATAAAGAGGCCACTTTGACCAGCTTCACATTAAAAGGCCGTAAATAAGATTACACTAAATAATGTGTTTTGGTATCAAACATAATTAACCTTTGTATTGTAAATTCTTTACATAGCTGAATGGTTCCTGTTTAACTGTGTTTAATAGTAAAACGTTGCAATGCTTCACACTTTATCTGATTCTTGCTCCTGTGAGTGTTGCTGGTCTGTTGCCATCGTACTTACTGACCTGTGATCATCTAATCAACTAAATCCAGCTATCAGTATGAGCACTGATGCTGGATCTGTACTAGTGTGCTACGATCAATACTTTGTTTCCAAGTCCAGCATGCAGCTCACTGAACTGTGTTAAGTCAGTCATTTCTTTGGAAATAAAAAATGTACGCCACGCAGTCACTATAAAAATATCTTTTTCATGTTGGTTGTCACGTTTGTTTTATTTAAATCTAATCAACAGAAGCTGACCCGACGAGAGACAGGGACATTTACACTCAGGTCTACAAAAAACAGTTTCAAAATAAAAGCTGAAAGTATGCAAATTAATGACTGATCTCATGACACAGTGTTCTTCCCCACAGAAGCTACATTTGTGGGTTAAAGTATCAGTATTGGCATCGATGCTTATAATTGGCCGTGTATTTACCTGGTATCACATCAGTGCCAACGTTTGCAGCATCACACACAACTGTCTTACTGAGCTGGTCCTGCTGATCATTTGAAATGATCTGAGAGCAGTTACTCAGGCCTGCACCTGAGCGTTACTGCCCTGGTTGGGCCCAAGGTGACGCTGACATTTATCTACTCTGTGTCTACAGTTTCCTGAGCTTTCACATGTAAGTGTACGATGTTGAACAGCTTTCTTTATTCACTCTTACCCTGTATGTGAGTCCAGAACTCTGGGCATGACACTAACCTGTGCCTACATCTTAAGTCTGAGTATCTTGGTCGAATAAAGACTGAACAGAAAAGTTCTGAAGTGCGTTTTCGGTCTTTGGTGTTCAGCCCTCGTGTTTTTGAATGTGTCCTGATGGCTTTAAATTTAGAAAAACTCTTAGAATGAAAAGCAAATAATTCATAATTCCCAAAAACATCTCAAAAACAAACTGAGACATTTAATATTTCCTCAATATTTCTGACTCATTTTAAATTTGATTTCAGCAACACGTCTTAAAGTTGACTTGAGGGGAAAAAAAGGCTGAAAAAAAGAGGTGGAGCAGCAGCTGACCGGGTAATTTTCAGCAGGTCCGTCACATGATCAAGTATAAAAACATCATCAGTTGTTCACCAATGTGCAAAAATCTGCATCTACAGACTGTGGAACAGTCTCAGAATAATGTTCCTCACTGTGATCTACAGAACATCATATCCTCAACGTCCTCACAGATCCTGGAGGAATCTCTGTGCGCAGGGTCGACTCTGGGATGAAATCAGTGCATCAGGACTTCCAGACATCAGCGTATGCGAGCAGCTCGGCGTGCCGCCCACACCTGCAGGTTACAGCTTCATCACTCAGAGAAGAAGCCACATGATGATGGACACATGATGGAGAAACTATCTCCTCTGGACTAAAACTGATCTGAGGTCAGAGAGAACCTCGTGTACACATCTGTCTGGAGCTGCTGTGTCTCATGTCTTCAGCGTGTCTCTGCGTCATCACTGATTCTGGATCTGTTCACAGCTCCGCCCACCTGGACCACACCCACCTCAGGTCTGTTTGTTTTAATCAATCTTTCATATGACTGTTTGACGTCCCACTCAGCATCGTCTTCTTCTGTGTCCAGATTACTTTGTGTCTCTGGTTGTGTGTGTGGTTGTGATCGTCGTGCTGTCGGCTGGTTTCCTGCTGCTCCTCTACAGATGGATGGAGAACAGGAAAAACAGGAAATCAGATGGAAGACAGGTGGAGGTAACTCCATCAGTGTTTCTGTCAGAGTTTTTTTTTATTTTTATTTAACCTTTATTTAACCAGGAATGACCTGTTGAGATCAAAAACCTCTTTTTCAAGGGAGTCCTGGCCAAGAGGCAGCACATTTCCAAACAAATACATACGAACAAACAAAGTTAAAAAATTACACAAAACAATTACACATTATTGAGGCAGTCTGTAGGCCTTTGAGTTTAGTTTTAAAAACATTTAAAGACAACAGTTCAGTCAGTTTCCAGTCTTTCTGTTCCACGAAAAAGGCGCAGAGTGGACAAAGGCTTTCTTACCCAGCTCTGTGCGGACAAGGGGAACAGACAACAGCAGCTGATCATTTGAACGTAAGGAGTAAGAACCACTATTTGTCCTTGTGACCAAAGTACAAATATAAGGAGGCAGCAATCCTAGCATAGCTTTGTAAATAAAAGTGTACCAGTGCCCCTGTCTTCTAATGGCCAAAGAAGGCCATTTTACTCTTAAGTACAAGTCACAGTGATGGGTCAGATATCTACAGTTGGTAATAAACCTCAAGGAAGCATGACACATCGTGTCCAACATTAGAAGACATGAAGAAGAAGCGTTCATATACAGAATGTCACCATAATCTAACACAGATAAAAAGGTTGCAGTGACAAGACGTTTTTTCACTGCAAAAGAAAAACGAAGTTTAAGTCTCAGTTTCTTTACTAGTCTCTCTATATGTGGTTTAAAGGTGAAGGAGTCATCAATCCAGACACCAAGGTATTTATATTCATGAACTATCTCTATGACAACAACATTAACCTTGCATGACAGATTAGTGCCACTAGAGGGCAGCAAACACCAGCTGCATACATACATGTGCTGTAACTGGATGTGTTAAATATTTTCAGTTACCTGCAGCCCAGCAGAAGAGCGGAGCTCCAGGATCCACATGTGACTCCACCTATGAGACCATGACTCCAGCCCCCACAGACCAGGACCACATCTACTCCACCCTCACCGACACACAGCACACACTTTGCTAATGCTCAGCAAACCACAGGATGATATTTGATAGTCTGTACATAATAAAAGAAACAGATCTGTCTGCATCAGCGAGCTTTGGTTGAAACAGCTGACACAGCTCCAGTGTTTGTGTCCTGTCTCAAGAAAACATTAGCTGGATTAGCTGAAGGCTTTTCAGGGAGTTTTTAGGACTTCCTGATAATAATGAATTACAGTCGTCCAGCCTGGAAGTAATAAATGCATGAACTAGTTTTTCAGCGTCACTCTGAGACAGGATATTTCTAATTTTAGAGATGTTGCACAAATGGAAGAAAGCAGTCTTACATATTTGTTTAATATGTGCGTTGAAATGTGTCCATATTTCTAGAAATGAGAGCTGCTCCATCCAAAGTGGGATGGATGCCGTCTCTCCTAACAAGACCAGGTTTCCTCCAGAAGGTTTGCCAATTATCTATGAAGCCCACATCGTTTCTGGGACACCACTCAGACAGCCAGCAGTTTAAGGAGAACATGCAGCTAAACATGTCACTGCTGGTCTGATTGGGGACCAGAGGAAACGACAGAGACTCAGCCAGTAGTTTTCAGGTTCCCTCAGTGTCGTCTGCTCTGGCCTCTGGATGACAATTCACTACTGTGACTAGTGTCACGTTTCCCAGAACACAATCTGCAATAACCAATTCAATTCAATTCAATTTTATTTATATAGCGCCAAATCACAACATAAGTCGCCTCAAGGCGCTTCATAGATATAGAGAAAAACCCAACAATCATATGACCCCCTATGAGCAGCACTTTGGCAACAGTGGGAAGGAAAAACTCCCTTTTAACAGGAAGAAACCTCCTGCAGAACCAGGCTCAGGGAGGGGCGGGGCCATCTGCTGCGACCGGTTGGGGTGAGAGAAGGAAGACAGGATAAAGACATGCTGTGGAAGAGACCACAGTTTGTTCCTCAGTGGTGAAAAGAAACGAGATATGAATATAGATCATAGTGGTGTAGATCGTGCTGGTTCTTACAATGAAGGGCCCTCAGCCAAAAACACCCATCCTTCCATTCACACAGTCAGTTTAACGGTTTAGTGAAGACTGAGTGAGAAGGGTCTCGATCTCTGTGTTGCTGGTAACCATGAGGTGGTGTGTGCTGCATATAGATGTGGTCAGATAGCTGTGGTTCATTGGCACAGGAAGTGACAGCGTCACAGCAGCAGTTATTTTTCACTCTGTTACCAGACTACATAAAGTCTGATGGTTTTAGCAGCACGGCAGCACGGTGGTTAGCACTGTTACTGCACAGCAAGAAGGTCCTGAGCTCAGTTCCACCATCAGGCCGGGGTCTTTCTGTGTGGAGCATGTTCTCCCCGTGTTTGCGTGGGTTCCCTCCGGGTACTCCGGCTTCCTCCCACCGTCCAAAGACATGCAGCTTGAGGGGATAGGTTAATCGGATAATCCAAATTGTCACTAGGTGTGAATGTGCGAATGAATGTGAGTGTGAATGGTTGTCTGTCCCTGTGTGTTGGCCCTGCGACAGACTGGCGACCTGTCCAGGGTGTACCCCGCCTCTCGCCCTATGACAGCTGGGATAGGCTCCAGCGCCCCCCGCGACCCTGAAAAGGATAAGCGAATGGATGGATGGATGGTTTTAGCAGCAGATGACTGCTGACTGTCAAAGATCAGAAAAAGGAAACACTGTGTTTTACATTTTGTTCCAAAACAGAAACAGAAGCCATGATTTCTCATGAAGACACATTTTATTCACAGAGCACAGAAAACATGTAATGTTTGAATGTTTGCTTTGTTTATGTTAACAGTCTTAACACTGTTAACACTGCTTCACTGAGTGAATGGGTTAAATGCAGAGAGCAATTTCCCCACGGGGCTCAATAAAGTACAATAATGTACACACTTTCTTTCTTTTCTTTCTTCTTAATATGCGCTCACTTTGGATTTGATGGCAGCAGCATGTGTCTGAGGAAAAGAACTCAGTGGTTCTGAAGAGAAACAGCTCTCAGCTAATCTGGTCCACTGGCAGCAGGTCAGTCACATGACTGGAAGTTCAAAGAGGATCTTAGAGGCGGTTTGTCAGAAGTAAAGATGTGCAGAGGCAAGCTGTGAACAGAACAACGTCCCTCACTGTAAAACGTTGTTGTGTCCATATACTGCTGCATTTTGTTCTGTATGTTTTTCTCCGGTGATCCTGTGTGTGTGTTAATGCCTGCTGAAACCACAGCACAAATACTGTTTCTTCTCCCACATGTTTGCACTGAGCAAGAGATGCTCTGTATCTCACTGCACTGCTGTGATAAGAAAGGCATTCTAGAGGCCTTCATACCCACACGATGCACCTTGCCCGTATCAGGCTGAACTGCTTTTTCCTTCAGAGCTGCTTTAAAATTTCATGGCTGAGATTTGTTCCACCCCAAAGACGGACCGAGAACGTAGCAGAGAGTGTTTTGTCTTTTTTAATTGGGAAGAGGCTGTTTCTCCGTTCCTCAGTAAAGCTTTGGATACGCTCTTTCCTTGTCTGCACAACTATGCCACGGTGTTGCCCTGGGCAACAAACCACATTTCACATTATGTGTTCTGAATATGGGATATATTAGGGTGACCAACCGTCCTCTTACCCCCGGACATGTCCACTTTTCACGTTCTATCCGGGCGTCCGGGGGGACTGATAAAAATGTCTGGGCTTTCCTGTATTCTGACAGAGGGCCCATGTGTGAGACATCATCCCCGAACTGCTGCTTTGTGAGTGCTTGTTCTGCGCTCACAGGCGGGACTGACAACGCGCAGCAACGCGCCTAATGATGTTTAAAAGATCCCAAAGTGCAAGTGCATCTTATCAGACGAACTGCAAAAGAAATTTCCCTCGTACCGACCATAGCTTTACAGACCGATGGTTTTGTTGTTGCTGTTGTTGTTGTTTTTGTAACGGTATAAACAATGAAAGGTGTTGGATTGGCCAGATGCAGGTCGATGTGTAAAAATAACTCAGTTGTTTGGTGGTGGCTGTGGTGGAGCTTCCACAGAGGCCAGCAGGTGGATGAGGGAAGGGGAGGCAGGAGCAGAGACCTGAGGCGGCCGCCGGTCCGAGTGTCAGGTGAACTGAACTTCAGGTAAGAAGTTATGACCTGCAGTCCATCTGGGTCAGATATAAACCACGTTTAGTTTATTTTCGTTGTGCTGACTTTTTACAGTCAGTTACAATAACTCGTACTGCGTACTAGCTAGCATGATGGAGTTTCTATACAGCTGGGTGGTGCTATGATGTTACTGATGGTGTTATGATGTCGGTTTGGATATGTGGTGAGAGGGAAACATGAAGGTGAAACCAGGAGATGTCCTTACTGAACCATCAGAGCTGAACAGGTGATGGAGAAACATGTTTACCTTTTAGGTGACATGGATGAGTTGAAGTTATGAACTGTTTCTGAGAGACAAATAACACCAGGATCCTTTTCTAAGCAGCTGACAGCTGGTAACTGTGCAGGGGCGGGTCTAGCAAAGTGTTGCCAGGGGGGCAGGTAGAGCATTAACAATATCTCGCTTTTATTAAATTATTATCTGAATCTTACAACCAAAGTGGTCATATGATGTAAAATGTATAGAAATCATACATAAACCAACAAGACTGTACATCACTGTCACAACAGCGTTCGTTTTCATTCAAAGGCTTTATGGCTTCTCCTGTAATACCTACTGGGCCGGTCTCTAGTCAAAATGCCCGGGTCAATTGTTTGTCCCAGTCCAGCCCTCATACCGACCCAATACTGGTAATTTTTCTTATGCAGATGAGCCATTATTTCTGTATCACTATTTAATTCCAGAGGATATTTTGTTTTGCACTTGTTGACTTGTAAAACCTATATGACATATTTTATTTCATAATTCATTAACCGCACAGAGGTGTCGTTTAAATATGTTAAATATGTTTCTTTAAGCAAGTTCTTCATGACTGAGCTAAGTGTCCTTATTTTTGTAAATCAAAATATGGTCACCCTAGGATATATACAAGTTTACCCTTTTGAATAAGGTCATAGAAAACACTTCAATGCATTGCAAAGGTAAACTGTGTTGGACTCGGCCCTGGCGTAATGCGGACACACTTCTGTGTAATGAATTCTGCCTGCTTCCTGTTCACTTCCACAAAGTTTCATGCAGGTGTTAGTGTGATCATTGCAGCTGATAGCGCAGCTCCACGTTGAGTGTCTCTCCACTGGGTGGAAGCATCGCCTCACTGAACTGCAGGTCCACTTTCTTTGTGAGTCTATTCAACCACAGTTATGGTTAGAGATGGGCTAACTCATACGTGTCTGACATGCCTTTGATGCGTTACACATGATGCATTCATCCAACGTTCATTTCATAACATCCGCAGATGCTGTTTGATTTCCAGGAAACGACTCTAACAGTAAAGTCACGAGTTATATCCACTTTATTAGGAATCACGCAGTGTCCAAAAACACCAGAAACAAACACAAGAACCCCCAAAGTAAAGACACACCGTGAGCACAGGGGGCCGGGGGACGAGCAGAAGACCGCGCTCGGTGGTCTCAGAGGTAAGGTGTGTGTGGGGGGGGGGTGCACCTGAGCGCGGAGGTGGGAGGGTTTAAATCTAAACTCTTTAAGAAACAGGAAGAGTGACGCAGGGCGGGCTGCATATAAATAGGGAGTCTGCGTGTGCGCGTTCACCTTTGGGTGTATCCCTCTAACAGCAGCAGGTACTGCCGCGTCTCCTCCGTGGCTCTCTCTGCTGGGAACACTTGAACCGTCCGGATGGATCCGCTCTCCCTGAAGTCGCTCCTGCTCCTGCTGCCGCTGCTCGGTGAGAGGATTAAGCTCCGAGCGCTCCGTGCGCTCCGCTGCTTCATGAGCTTTTCGTAGTTTTACTGTGTGCACATGTTCTCCCTGACTCTCGTTATTATTATTATTATTATTGTCTAATGTGCCTCTGTGGGCTGTTCTCTGCAGGATGCTGCGTGGGGCACGGCATTCTGCCCGAAGGTCCCGTGTCTGCACTTGTGGGGGGAAATGTCACCCTGAAAACTACGATTACAAGCCAGAACCTCGACGTCATAACCTGGATTTTCAATAACCTAAATAATGTGGCTACATTTGTTGGTGGAAATTTGAGAGTGACTGCAGCTTACACGGGGAGAGTTTCGCTTAACCCCACCGACGGCTCCTTGACCCTGTCCGCCCTGAAGCCTGGGGACAGCGGGGACTATACCGTCACTGTGATAACACCTAATACCACTCTAGCCGGAGGGACTAAACTTCAGGTGGTCGGTGAGTAGTAATGTGTGCCATACCTGTGCGGTTACCTGCAGAGGTGTGGCTTCAGACAAATGGAAGCTTGTGAGACTGCAGCAGTGCGGAGCTGATCACGGTGAGGAACAGACTGCTGTACGTGACCACCTCCTCCCTGTGTTTCATTAGTCGCTTCGAACCAACAACCCAGCAGTGCTGGCGCGATTATTAAATACAGAAAGTGTCTTCGTGTAGTTTGGGGCTTATAACGTACCCACGGGACAGCTGCCCGTAAAATGCCCACTTTTCTAAATTCAGTTTGGTTGGGATTTAGCTGCGAGCCACGCCTGCTTATCCCTGCAGTCTGGAGGAGGAAAAGTTTGCTTTGTCACAGGTGAACGCGACACTGCCGGTGCGCGAGCTCCTTTACAACTCTGTTCATTTCAAATAACCAGCAGTGTGTGAGGGCGTGGCTCGTGACGCTGCACCTTCCAGTCAGTGTGGCCGTGTGTACTCAGCTGCGTGATTTGAGTGTCAGGGTTACAGTTAGGTTATGGTTTAGGCCCAGGGTTAGGGTCAGGGGCTGGGGAGAGCATTAGGTCAGTTAGACGTCCCCACGAAGATGTGAAAACACGTGTGTGTGTGTGTGTGTGTGTGTGTGTGTGTGTGTGTGTGTGTGTGTGTGTGTGTGTGTGTGTGTGTGTCAGCTCTGATGCTCTGACCTCACATTCAAAAACAAGGTGTGTCCTTCAGCAGCTGCTGGAGACCCAAACCAGCATAAGGAGGAGAGTAAGGCTGACAGTCACCACAGCAGCGCTGCTCGTGTTGCTCTGCAGCTGCTCGATGATGAGGATGTGATAACAAGAAGGAGCAGAGTGTGTGGTGCACAGACAGTGTGGATGTGTGGTGGATGCTTGATGTTCTCCTCATGGCTGGAGCTCTGTTGTGAGTGGAGGTGGGTTACAAAGCAGCTTGCAGGTGCAGCAGCAGCTGTGGGCTGGCTTAGAGAGCTTGGCTTCATACTGATCTGTGCGCTAGATTGTAAAGTAGCAGCATCATTAGGTGATGTGATGAGCTGGCTGTAACTATGACAAACCTCCAACAGGAACATCCTGCCACTCAGCCTGCCAGCATGCCTACAGGCTCTTATTTTGGAGGTCACGTTAGAGAAGACTAACTTGATTGCTGTTACGGGGACATAAAAGCTGCATGTGTAGAATCACCAGTGAAATCAGAGAAACACAAACAGCTTCCTTCATGTTAGCTGTGCCCTCATGTCTCTCTGTCTCCTGTACCTCTGGTGACCAATAATACTCTAGTTATTATGGATCTATATCATGTGCTGGTTTTGTTGCCTGATAAAATCAGTAAAGCAGTTTCTGGAGTAATTACACAAATTCAAATATCCACACCCACTGACTCTCTTTGCACCAGAGTGGATCTTTAATGTTCCTGTGGATCAGTCAGCTTATCTGTTATCAGCCAAGCTATCCTAGAACAGTAATCTCAAAGTAGCGATGGTGTGAAGCTCCTGAAGGCCGACTGGTTTCCACTCCTTTGCGTTCCCACACACCCACTGTTGCTTAATCACCAGTGAACAGTAGCTCCAGGATTACTGCAAACGAGTCGAGCCGGTTGCTTCTGTTTCTCTTTCGTCTTCATCACGATTTCAGAGCACAATTGTATGAAGAGAAGCCGGCCTGCGCCGCTGGCTGCTCATTTGTAGTAGGATTTCACAAATAAAGATGCTGATTAATTTTAATCTGTGGAAATATTCGCCTTAACACACCCTGACACAGTCCCAAACTAGTGCAAGGCCTGAGCAGGCTCGACCCAATCAAACCTGTGTCCTTCACAACCAATTAGAAAAGGAAGTAATGTTTTATGTTTGTCCTCTGAGTCGGCCTCCCCTCTCTGAGAGCCAAAGGCAGCAGGCAGTGCTAGTAGACCTCGCTGAGATCCCCAACCTGCTCTAACTCGCACACAGAGGCTGCTTTAACTCTGCTCAGCTTTTATGGCGATGCTTACTTGGTTAGTCATCATCTACAAACGAGGAGGTGATGCAAACGTTGGCCTTAAACCAACAATCCAGCAGTGCTTAATCTGCTTCTGCACCGTCCATAAGGCCCTCATTCAAAGGAGAAACGATGTAGCTGGGTGTGTTTAGCTCATTTCTGCCAGACAAAAAGGTGTGGAGTATTCAGAGAAAGGACAAAATGTAAAATAACAATTCATTCTTGGAAGCTGCGAGGAGAAAAATCCTTAAAAAATCAGAAAGAACGTTTGTGCTCATGCTGTCCTCTGCTGCTGTGTTGGTTCCTCCCTGCAGAGCCCGTCTCCAACATGGACATCAAGTCCAACGTCCCTGATGCCATTGAATACAACAGCACTGTGATTCTTACCTGCAGCGCTATAGGCTCCTCGCTCAGCTTCAAATGGATCAACGGCAGCGTGCCCATCGTGGTCGACGGCACGCGCATCACAGAGATAAAGGTCAGTTCAACCCTGATTGTTTCTGCGTTGTTTGATGTGAATCTTTGGGTCGGTGTTTCACTTCTACCTGAGTCATCCTCATTGTTTGTCTTCTGTCCTCGGGTTTGTATCGCAGACGAACTCGTCCAGCGTGCTGACCATCAAAAATGTTCTGAGGACGGACCTGGTGGGTCCGATCTACTGCACAGCATCTAACTCGCTGACAACGAAATCTACCACCACCCCTTTCAACCTCACCGTCTACTGTAAGTACTGCAGCCGGACTGCATGACACCGTTCAGAGCACAATACCAGAGGCTTTTAGTCTGGGTGTTACTCGGCAGACATGCAGCAAACGCAACAGGAAGTGTAGCAGAGAATCCGCCGAGTTTCTGCAGATGTGGAAGCACGGCTGAGGTTGCATCCTCGCAGCAGACGGTTTCAGCTGCTCAGCCCCGTCAGGTCTGTGCTCAGCTCTTAGAAAGCTGGAAGCTGGCCGTGGAAGTCAGCGAGCGTTGGACGTGTAAGGAGGTGTTTTTGTCCCCAGAGGGGGAAACTGGAACTGTAATACACACCTGCTGTTCCACAAAAACTGCAGTTTTCTTGGAAAGACGTCCTCGGCTGCTGACGTGTCGTGACATGAAAGCCGTGGGCTTATTTTCCCGCTCATCTCGTGACCTCCCGTCTATCACCGACCTCGCATCAAAACACAGATTAACACAAATTCTAGTTTGGCAGATTGCCACAAAAGTCCCGACTGCAGTTTTCTGAAAGATGAGCCGTCGTCATTTAACGACTGCGCGCTCATCACCGCCCTGGAGCAGATATCTAATGGCAGACTGCGTTGTGATTACAAACAGGAATTGGTTGCAAAACTGGCTTTACATTATAAAAGATATAATGCAGCAGCAGCAACATCAGTGGACCCACACAGCAGCAGCTCCCAGAGGTGGGACCAAGTCATTGTTTTGCAAGTCTCAAGTAAGTCTCAAGTCTTTATCCTCAAGTCTCAAGTCAAGTCTCAAGTAATGTCAGGCCAGTCAGAGTCGAGTCTCAAGTCACTGGTGTAAAAGTCCGAGTCAAGTCACAAGTCTGAAACTTTGAATTTCAAGTCCTTTCGAGTCTTTAAAAAAAAAACGAAAAAATAATGTTGCAGTTATGCTAAATGTAAATATTAGACCATGTAATTTTAAAATCTGTGTTTTTCTCAACACATGTCGAAATAGTGAACTTAGAAAATATACACAAATTGTGAAATTGCACCTCTTTAAAATGCAGCTCAATTAAACCTAGCTCCAAGAATAATTTTCACCGACAGTTCTGAGATAAGCTGCATGTTATTCTTGGATGCGGTTGTAGGACCGGCTTTAAAATCGCATGACAAAAATATCATACACATTAAAAAAAACTGCATCACCAACGTAGCCTGGAAAACATTTGCTAGTTAGATGAAGTCAGCTATCTCATCGTAGCATATTTATATGCATATTTATAATCATACGGTTCTTGGAGTGAGTGCACACACTCATGAAGTTTAGTAACTTCAGGTCACTGCAACAAGCCCAGGTACAGTTTACCGACGGATGGGTACAGGACCTTGAAATGCACCGTGTAGAAAGTAAAGACCATCGTACGTATCATAAGTTTACCAGTCTCACAAATCGTCGTCATAAATACACATTCGTTAACCGTTTATTAATAGGACCTTTGAGCTCAACGGTAATTAATTAGCAGTGGAAATAATTTCTGGTAGCATCACAGAAATGTAGCAGTGACAATAATACTGTATGCTGTAATCGTACTGGGCAATTAGTGATACAAAAAACCTGTTTTATCCTGTGAATAAAAGTATATGTTTTTGTCAATGTACCATAATAACAGAAGCGAAACGCAATATTGTGTCAGGACAATTCACTATTTATGCACAATAAACACAATAAACAAAGGAGCATAGCGCGACCATTTCTGTTCAGCGCCAGACTTGCTTGTAACCTATATCACTAATTATGTTATGAAAATGACGTATTAAGTACTAAAAGACACTGACCTTCGTGTAAATGCTTGGAGCAGACTAACCTGTGAGCTGGAGTGTTCTGGGACGTTATATTTGCTCTTTGAATGGCTGCAATCCAGGCCATCCGTCGCGTCTTTGTTACTTCGGAAACATGGCTCGAACAATTTCTCTTCAACGACTTAATCCGATAACAACCGATCTCTTTACCCGTCGGCTTCCCGTGGCTGTCATGTGACCGGCTATTGCAGTTAATAATACAACAGCTTCTTGACATTTTTGTGTTCCTTTTTATCGCTGTATAACTGATTTTAATTGAAAGCCTGCGTACGCTAGTACCGCTTGCCACGAGTTCCCAGAATCCTTTGCGGTTCTACCCGTGAATGACGTCACATTTTCAATCTCTATATAATATGCATGTTAAATTTTATATTTGGGGTAAAATATCAAGTCTTTTCAAGTAAACCGGTTCAAGTCCAATTCAAGTCCCAAGTCATTGGTGTAAAAGTCCAAGTCAAGTCACAAGTCTTAGAACATTTTTTCAAGTCAAGTCTAAAGTCATAAAATTAATGACTCGAGTCTGACTCGAGTCCAAGTCATGTGACTCGAGTCCACACCTCTGGCAGCTCCTCCCTTTAGCACAAGTGAAAACACATAAAGGAGCGTTTAATGGATAAGAAGCAGGTTCCATTCCTATTTTCCTCTTTCAAAGTAATCAAAAGCACTTTGGGAACCTTCAGCCCTCAGAACTCATACTAATAATAAAACGCCACATTTAAACGTATCATTTAGTACAGGGGGAGGAGCTACAGAGAACGTGCCTTACCACTGTGGAGTCCATGCAACTGTGGCTGGGAACCCCCACACATGCAACATGTTTACTAGCGGTGTCCCACTGATTAGTGCCCCACTGTAACAGTGACATGTGGAACCTTAGTATTACACAAATTCCATTTAAATAATAACAAATCAAATATATGCAGTGCTGTTTATCTCAGCTACACGTGCAAACGCTCGCTGCCCTCACATTTGTGTTTCCCAAAGAGCGAGCTCAGCTGTGAGGGGGACCTGCTGTTTCAGGGCTCTCTGATGCATACTCTTAATGCTGGCATGTTTCGTGACACCTGCATATTTAGCATTCCTGTACAGGTATTTCCTGTTAGCTGTGGCAGTTGGACAGTTAGCCCGGTCTTTACTCTTACATTGTTTGTAACGTTGCACCTGAATGAGCGAATGAGCTCCACACCTGCCGCACAACAAAGGTCAAACATGAGTCAGGCCCGGTCGGTCCTTCACACCCCGGCATTTAAAGTCCTCAGTAAGCACAGAGGTGTCACTGCTGGGTGAGACGTGACCATTGCTACTCACACACGCAGGCATGTGTGTGTTTGTGTGTTTGCACGGCGCGCCCTCTCAGGCTGTGCTAACCACACTGTGTACACACTTCCACTCCTGCATGACTAACCTGAGAGGCAGCGAAAAGCCACAGCGACTGCTGCTGAACTCTGTTATTAATTAATATGAAGCTGACGGCTTCATCGGGTCTGGAAGGAACTCCCAGTTAGCCATGGGGGCGAAATCTGTTTCTCTACAAGCCTGGAAAAGCTGTTCTTGTAGAGCTGGAGTCACAACGAGCAAATATATGCTGGACTGTGTTCACTGTGGTGTTTTAAAGGAGAACAATCAACCATATGGAGTTTGTTCTAAAGCAGTAGTTTGTCTCAGGCCTGGACGACTGTGCTTGATTTGTTAGCTCGTTATTCCTGCAGGTCTACAAAGCGATGAAGATGAGGTGAGATGAGTTTTACTGGTGGGGAAAAGATAACTTCATTCATAATCTCTGAGCACTAATTATCAAACAATAAGGGAAAGTAAGTAAAAGGGAATTATTGCAGTCATTCTGTATTAATGTCACATGAAAGGATGTAGTCACTGACTCCACCCATCACGTTTCTGCTGCTGCCATCTTGGCGATTAGAGCTGCTGGTTTGTCAGTCGGTTTAATGATGAAGTACAAACTGTTTACAGTCATGTTGCACTCCCCCTCTCCACAGACGGACCTGATGATGTCACCATCACGCCTGCAAATCCACCCAAGTTCATCCAGGCTGGTTCCACGTTCAACCTGACCTGCTCGGCCAGCTCCCTGCCGCCCGCCTCCTTCACGTGGTACTATAACGGGATGAGGATCGAGACTTCCAGCTCCGTCCTCACTCTGGATATGATCAAAGGGTACACGGAGGCGGCTAACTACACCTGTTGGGCTGAAAATCCCAAGAGCAAACGCAGCGTCCCTTCCCCGGCTGTTTCCTTCACCATTATGGGTGAGTGACGTGGCTGAGTGGGGTCATTGTACACAGCAAAATCTCCAGTGTTAAATTAACACTTTTGACAGTGTTACATGTTTAAAAGTAACCTAGCCAGTTTTGAAGATCAACAATGGCTGACACTGAGCAGTGCTGATTTTCTTACACTGGAAAATAATACTGAAGGACTCCTGCTCTTTTCTCTGTCCGAGGCTTTTAAAGGATGAGTCATAATAAGTGCTCGTGACCTTCGTCACAGTTTTCACCTGTGAGGTGTTGAAACGTTGTGCTAACAGAAAATGTGAGTCGTCTGTCATTACAGCCCAGGACTCGTTTTCTTCATGTTTTTCAAAGATGTTGTTTTCAAGCTGGCTGTGCTGTGGGGCTGGCAGACCTGTGACAAACCTGCTGGGTTGGAGGCCGGTTTCATGTTTGTGCCCTGAGGAGTTTCTCTTTGTTGATGACGGAGGGTTCTCGCGGGCTGAAACGATAAACTGTAGCCTAAAGCGTAAAAATCACAAACGTTATAGCAGCTGCTAGGCCACGCTTGTGTTAGTCTTAGTGAATTAAAAATGGACATCATTGATTATAAGCCTTCAAATCATAGACAAGCCCCCAAATGATCATAAAATGACTCAAGATTACTGAGACGATGAAACTAACATAACAGAAACACCTGAGAGGGCTGATGGCAGGCCGATGAAAAAGAGGCGGAGCCTGTTGGTGCTCTTATCAGTGGAAAGCAAACGGTAAAGAGAGCCTGAACTACAAGAGAGAGAATGAAAGGTTAGCCCCGTTCTTCCCCCCCAGTTGGATGTTTCTTCTTCCCTTACTTTGGGATCATGTCAGTTTGAGTACACGGAGTTCAAAGTTTTAGAATTCCTACAATTATGCTCATTTTTAATAGCTTTAAATGTCCGAGTTAAGGATTCAAGCATCAGGTTTCTTAGTTTGTCGAAGCCTCCAACCTCCACAGAGGTCACGATGCTCACAAAACAGACTTTAATTGGCTGCCGCAGCCGTCGTGTACCGCCCAATCACAGGACAACCTACCTGGAGGTGTGGAGTGAGAACGTGTTTGTTTAGCAGGCGACGTGGCTCTAATCAGAAACCCTGTGCAGTTGCATTGTGGGACGTGTTGGATCCAGCTTGCCGCTCACTGGTTCATGAGGTTTTGGCATTCGGCCATCGGCGTCTTTTGTTTTTGAAATCAGACGTTACTAAGACACGGAGGCAAAGGCATGCTCACGCTGTTGCAGCATGTCAGTCAAAGGCCTGCCACGCCCTGACTCTATTGTCTGTTTCTGCTGAACGAGACCGTAAGTTAGAAAACGAACATCATGTTGTTACCGGTAAGACTTCAAACTCGCTCCTAAGACAGAAGCATCTCAGGAATTTGCTCTGCCGAGGTTGTAAATCAGGCGCAGAGTGGGGTCATTTTCTCAGACATGCTCACACCTGGACTATCCTGACTGTATTTACAGTCCTTACTGCACTTTGGATCACTTCTTTATGTATCTTTAATAATTGATGTAATATGTGCCAGAAAATAGAATGATCACAGTAAAATCAGAATAATAAACACAGGAAGACCGTTATCATCCTTGTGTCTCCCTTTAATTTTCCTAGAGGGAATCTCGAGTGTTGAAATCATCGGTCCGACTGGTGTCCTCATCGCCAGCAACAGCACGGCAAACCTCAGCTGCCAGGCGACGGGGGGCACTGTGGGGAAGGTAGACTGGCTGAAAGATGGTAAACCTCTTGGGCCTTCCAGCCCTCGTGTGGTTTTTGCCGCTGATGAAAGTTCTGTACTGATCAGCCCGCTGCAGAAGGACGACAACGGAAGGTTCACCTGTCGGGTCAGCAACGCCGTCAGCAGCAAAGAAGCCCACTACAACATGCAGGTCGTCTGTAAGTGTTTGCTTTGCTGAGATACTCGAACATGTGTGTGGGGCTGTATGCATTCATGTGCCTGTGTTTGACACAGTGTTAGTCAGACAGTAGAGGTCCTGCACACGCCTCACTCACTGTCCCATCCACGGCAGGTATAAATATGAGACAGTAAGCTCAGCTCCAGCAACAAAGACGTGCCATTTTTAAATTCACTGTCGTTATTTCCAAAGAATATCGTGATGTAATACCTTGGACTGTGTTCTTTCACTATCCGGTGCTTAATTTAAGAGTCTTCTGTCAGTAACCTTCCAGTGTCTGTGTATCGAGAGCATATGTTTCTAATCAGGTAGTACCACCTTTAATTACACCTGCAAAAGCCTTTTTACATGAGCCAACTGAAAAATGTCCCTGAATCAGAAGTGAGGTTTGCTCATAACCAATGTTCCCTCTAAGCTGCGCGCGTGCGCAATTGCGCACTGCTGGCACGGCCTCCGCACAGAAAATCTGCACTGCGCACAAAAAAACTAACCTGAAGTGAAAAATAACATTAAAACTTCAACAATCCTGTTCTGCAGTGTGAGTCAGTGACTGGCTGCTCCCGTATGGGATCAGAACGATGCCACCTTATCCTACAGTCCAGCCAACGATGCGATTCACATTCGTATATACGCAGCTAATCAGCGTGGCTGACAGGCTGTGACAGCGTCCTTATGTGCCGGTGTTTTAGCAAAGCGGCTGATGTGGAGTGAAGCCACGTTAATGACAACGTGTACAACCATTGGAGATGTGAGCAGGACAGACGGAACAACTGATGGACAAAGTGTGGACTTTATACCAGTTTTTAAATTGTGTTGATCGGCCGCGTAAAACCAGAGTTATGATAAAATATCTGCAATGTTTGTTTTTCTTCCTGAATACTGTCGTTGTTTATATTTACTGCAGGAAGAAACGGTAAAAACGGCGTTTTATAAGGAAAACGCTCGAAAGCCTGCGAGCAAAGACACCAAAACTCCCAGCCTTTCCTATTGGTGGAAAAATGTACCATGTGGACCAATCAAAACATGGCATCTAGTTGTTAAGAAATGGGGGAAGTTTTAGGAGTGACGGCGTGTTTGAGACGTTTAGCGCAAATCTTGTGTAGTTGGTGTGTAGTTGGTGTGTAGTTGGTGTGTAGTTGGTGTGTAGTTGGTGTGTAGTTGGTGTGTAGTTGGTGTGTAGTTGGTGTGTAGTTGGTGTGTAGTTAGTGTGTAGTTAGTGTGTAGTGTAGTCAGTAGTGTTGTTGTGTCAGAACAATGAGGCGCCTGCTGAGTGTTACAGGTGTTACAGCAGTGACACATCTGCTGCTGTCAGGCCTGCAGGTATCAGGCTGTTGTTCTCCTTCATCTCATAGTGGACAGAAATTATTTTTTGGAGCGACACAAATAATTTGTGTGGCATCAGATTTGATGCAGAACAGCTGATTGTTCTGTAAATAGTTTGAAATGTTTATTTAAAAATACCTTGGCTGCATTTTTAGGTAAACAGCTGCAAAAACTCAGTAACTTTTTTGAAGAAGTAACTATATAATTAATATCCCAACATTGGTCATTATTTACTGTATTTGCAGACAGAGTTACAGACTCTCTCCCAGACCACAGACTCATCATACAGTCAGAGCTTTATGAAAAATAAAGAAAGTTGTGTTTTCAAAATTGGAGTTGAAGTTATTTTTCCTTCCAGTAGTGTTAACATGCTGCACATGAACAAGACTTTTTTACATTTTCATTGTCAGTGGGCTGAAGCAGTTAATTAAAAGTCGTCTAACATAAATGCTGTGATTTGATTATTTTAATAAACATGTAGCTTGGATGGATTCGATGCTGGCGTGACCACAGTGCACACGTCTGCTGTTGCTCACAGTGGTACTGCTCAGGGAGTTTGTGTGTTCGCTCACACATGAAACATTAGAGGGAACATTGGTCATAACTGAAGTTTACGGCATTTGGATCGTTTTTAACCTCAGGTTCTCTTTTTTTGTGTCGCCTCCTTTCTGATCCTGTTACACTACACAGCTACTGAGGTCACACATCCTGGTTTTAAGTAGAAACATCAGAGTCCACACAACAGTTTCCTTTTTCACTACCAGGGCGTAATATTTCATGGATGGATGGTTACGCTCTGTCAGCTGATGGTCATCAGTAAAGAGTCAGAGTAACGACCGACGTGCTAATAATTAAGTTCGCTGTAAAGACAAGTTCGTGATTATGAATCATGGAGAAAAAGAACTTATCTTGGGTTTTACTTCTGTCATATCCAGGCTCTTATTTTGACACATTTTTCACCTAAATCCAAACGATAAACCGGCTGTGTTGTCATGTTGTGTCCAGATGGTCCTGAACAACCGACTATAACGGCTAGGAAAGCCGTGGAAGTCAATCAGCAAGTGGAGCTCACCTGCTCCGCTGCATCTGTTCCTCCTGCCAACTACATCTGGAAGTTAAACGGCACCGCAACTACAACCACAGCGGCGGTGTTCATTATTGCAAGTGCAACATACAAAGACGCTGGAACGTACACATGTGAGGCACACAACATCATCACCAGCAAGACCACCTCCACCAGCCACAACCTGTCTGTCCAAGGTGAGCGCCGTCATGCAGCCCAGACTGATCATTCAATGAATATACAGACTTCACTGCCTCAGCGCTGCACAGCCTGCAGGGACAGCCTGCAGGGACAGCCTGAAGTTTTGCGCTCCTCTTAAATTCTTACAGGCGTGAACGTTTATGTTTGTATATTTGTTTTTTCAACCAATGAGGAAGCACCAGGTCAGAGTTTACTGCCGGCACGTGACGTCCACGTCTGTTTGAAGCTCTGACATCATCTCAGAGCTTCAAAGAAACCCAACCAGTTCATGTCGTTTGCATATGGCATGACCCCACGTTTAGGTTTTAATGCTGGCAAAGTATGGCAAGTGCAACTCTTCAGGTCATTACAGACGCCTAAAAGCGTCGACCAAGTTCTTCTACGTAAGGCCAGCTGTATTTTAATCATCACTAATTATTGTTGTTAGATATAATTCAGGATTTACGTGTTCGAGCTTAATATGCTCAAACAAAATAAACAGGTTTTCCTTCATTTTCTAAAAGACGTGATCATTAAGGTACATAATGTCTGACTCACATTTTCAGGTTGTGAGAAAACAAAACTGCACCCTGAGCAAAGCTTGTAGGCAAAGTTGGGAACTACAGATGCACAATAAGCTAATGTTAGGCGATGTTAAGCCAATGCTAGCTTCAGCTGAGGGTGACACAGTCCGGCTTCGACTGGTCGAGGAGTTTTGTGCAGAAAAGGCTTCTTCCTGTCTTTGCCTTTCACAATAAGGGTCATATGTATGTGTGTATGTATGTGTATATATATGCTCTACGTCAAAGCTGTGTACAGCAGATTAAAAAATATTCCTAGTTGCATATTTTCTTAGCATATAAACGTCATAATCCACAAACAAAATACCAAAATAACATCGCGTCCCGTTACTATGAAGAAGAACTGAATCAGCTCCATTGTTTATTTGTGAGTAATCTAACGGAGTGACACGGACAGGCCAGTGTGACTAACGAGGTGACGCCACCCTGAACCAACCGAACATTATCAGACTGTTTTTAAACTCGTCCTGTTTTCTTCTTCTCTAGTCTCACTTTCAGTCTTGCCAGCTAGCAGCGGGGAGGTGTAGCGGTGCGCCGCTTGTTTACTGTTATGTTGGAATGAGGTCTGCGTTTCCGCCTTTATCTTCTGTCCCGTACATTAATCAGAGTTAGAGATCACAGTCACACTGAGTCATGCATACTTAAACACACAGTCACAGATAATGTCCATACTAAACTACCAATGACTGTCTTTACAGGGGAGGGAACGCTGGACGGTCTCTCAGATGGAGCCATTGCTGGAATCGTCATCGCTGTCATCATTGCTGTGGCCCTCGTTGTCGTAGGCGTCTGGCATTACTGCCGACAGAAAGTCCCGTAAGTACTCCTGCTTCCTGATATCTAAAAGGGGCATGCAGGGGGGGGGCACGTCGGTCAGCCAATGGGATGAGGCGTTGGAGCGGCTGAGTCAGAGAGGCATCTTGCTTCGAGGCTGAACCAACCAAACCAACAAAACAGGTCTCACTGTGGCTGAAAATGATAGTAACGTTGGCCTCAAACTGTTTGAACCAGACTGTTTACTCGAGGGTAGTTTCCTGATTTTAACTGGCTGACGAGATATGACTGAGATACTGTTGTTCCTCAACAAACTGGGAAAAACACTTTGTGTGGAGCTGGAAACAGAAAGAAATATCTGTGAGATTCACCACCTGTGGACCCAAAGCAGCTGACAGCTTAAAGCAGTGAAAGAGTGTTTGTGTCGTTCATGGTGACAGTAGCTCATGAGATGTTCTGTTTGCACGGCTGTTGTTTCTTTAGAGCCACAGCAGCGCTCTAATGTGTTGTAACGTGGAGAAGCTGGGTGATCACACCGAGTCAGTCTCCAGAGACTCCAGATTCAGAGTCAGCTGCTTATTTTGATTTTTCCCATCAGAGTGCTTCAGATGTCCAAACAGCGTGAGGAACGTTACTCCCCCGCTCTGTGCTTTTCTCCGCTGTCTCCCACTCCATGACCTCCCAGGAAACTTCATTCCTCTCATGCCTCGGCGTATTGAAACATGTTCCCAGATGTACCCTACTCAGATATTAAAGAGCCGCCGCGCCCTTCGGCACCATTTCAAAAGTAACTGTCACCTTTGCACAAGCCGGCCGCAGCCGCTGTTTCTTAGACGACAGTTTGGGAGCAGCACCTCCACCGGTAAGATGGAGGTAAAGACTAGAAAGAACATTAGAGTTCTGCAGCACGGTCGTATCTTTAGGAACACTTTATGACAGACTATCATCGGGGAAACGCTTCCCTGTTGCAAACAATCAGGTCTGCAGACACAAATATGTTAAACGGTGCTACAGTTGAAGTCACGGCACGCTCTTCCAAAGCAGAGCGAGTGATGCAATCGCATCGCATTTTGACACACAGCAGGAAGCTGCGCTGCTGAAACAAAGAACAGTCTGATGAGTCACAGACGCAGCCTCCAGCATGCACACACTCACATTACTCACTGCAGCCAAACCAAGCAACGCAACACAGGAAGTTACTTTTGGAAATGTGTGTGTGTGTGTGTGTGGGGGGGGGGGTACCTGAAGTTCCAAGGAAGTGAATGAATGAACAGGTATGAAGTGTGTCTGCAGGAATCTCACAAACACGAAAGCAGCAGAATTACCTGGTGGGGGACGTTGTTCTCGTCCACCTGCAGGCGGCTGGAAGCCCGTTTGTCTCTGCGGACGCGTGCACAGTCTTCTTAACAGACCGCTGTCATGTGACGGGACCTCTTGATGTCTCGGGTAAAGGACTGACCCCTCCGATGTGGTGACAGGAGGCCTTTGTTCTGTTATGACTTCCTGTGACGGTGGAGATGTGGATGGATGATTGTCATCCTGGAGCTGGTCACCTTTGTTAGCTCTGCCCTGGTGAAAGAGGCGGAGACGTAAATGAAATGTTAAATATTTAAAGAGGTGATTTCCTGGAAAGGAAAAGCAGTTTTCACGGTGTTTCGTTCTTTAGGAATAAATGTAACAGCAACAAGGTTTTCTCTGAAAGGAATCTGTATTATTATTTCCTCCTACTGATTGGTCAGTGGGAGTCTGTAGCAGGATCTGGGCATGCTCTGATGAGCTTTCTCTTCCATGCTGTGTGACACCCCGATGGACATGTTGACCTGGTTAAAGAGGGTTCATGGTAGAGCGTCTCTATAGGCTCCGGGGCCACCGAGCCGGGCAGGTGGGAGCCCGGAGCTGTAGGTGGGACTGTAGCGGTCGGTCAGTGGAAAACAAGAAAGACAGGAAGTAACCGTACGTTCAGACAAACACAGCTATCACACACAGGCATCTTAAACACACACACCCAGAGCGAGCGAGAGATGGAGCGAGGCAGTGACAGCAGATAAAGACTGGCGATGACAGACGAGTGTGCAAACTCACAAACATGCTGTTTGTGCGCTGCACAGTGTGAGTTTGTTGTACACGTAGTCTCACAGTAATGTTACACTAAGGTACGAGAGTGAAACACAGGTCCTCGAAACATCTCAGTTTTTCCTGCTCCAGGCTCTGGATGATGTCATGGAGAGCTGATATGCCAAATATGGTAATCTCATGAAAACAGCTCTGACTGTGAGCTCAGAAGCCCCGCCCCCACCCCACCTGCAGAACAAGATTGGTCTGAGCTGTGAATCCAGGAATAAACACGAGGAAATGAGCAGAACAGGTCGAGCATCAGTGATGTGTGCTTTTATTTGTCAGTTCTTGTCACAGTCTGGGGACTACATTACCCACAGTGCAACTTCTAGCACAGACTTTGCACAAAGATGGACATGTTTGCTGTGAAGTAAAACCATTTTTTGGGAAAGTCCAGTTTTGTAGTCTCAGTTTACAGATTTAGGGTCAAGAGATGGAGCTGAGGGTGGAGCTGAGGCTAGCCCTGGGTGCAGCTCTGTCAGCCATGACTCAAAGCATGCATGATCAGGACTGGACGACGCAGAGGCTGAAGTCCTGCAGGTGCAGCGCTGACGTTCAGGGTGGCGAGAACACGAGGAACAGCTCAGCGTTCACTTCTGCTTCCAGGTCAGGTTAGAGTGGCACCACCCACACACACCACCCGTCATCCTGCCACTCTGCGGAGGGAGGCCGGTGGTGTTTTGGATGAAAACGTCCCACACTGAGGACAGATGTCAAACGACAGACCTCGTTGTGTCGGAGACCAGAAACCCGTCCATCTCTGCCCAGGGTGGCCTTGAGGTGCAGTCGCTGCAACGCTGAGGAAACATCGTGTTTCACATGAAACCCGGAGTTCCCCGTGTGAGAGCAGGCGTGGATAGACCTGACAGTGGGGAACACCGGGAGTGCTCTGACCGGTCGGCCCTGCAGGCTCAGGCAGTGAGCCGATGCTCCCGCAGAGCCTGACTGACTCCAAATCCAGCCTGTAATTAAGCATTTCTCTGTGGTTATTTTGCAGCGCCATGAATCGTCTCTCCAGATAAAAGCGCGACTTTCCCATAATTACAGGCGGCAGCTGAGATGCAGTTTGGTGACAAACCGGACGGCTTTAAAAGAAGGTTCAAATCAAACATTTAGACATCCTTTCATTGGCTGAGGAGTTGACGGCCACTCCAATCGGGGGCTTGATACAAAGCGAGTGATGGCTGCAGCGCGGTGGGAGGTAGCAGCTTTCAAACGCAGTGGTTTTAAAATTCCTCACCTCTGAATGAATCCCGGGAGCTGCTCGTGCCCAGCGGGGCGGGGCCTGTGCCGGGGGAATGGCAGGAATGTCGCTGTCATGTCTGCACACGTCTTCTGTGTGTTTGTGTCGCCGCTCGTCTCTCCCATCACCCTGCAGTTCAAAGGTTTCTGCACGCTGCCCACCTCCTTCCTGTTTCCCTGAGGTCGTCCATCAGCGCTGAGCTGCGTGTGTGCGGCTTGTTCTCCCAAGCGAGCGGTGCTGAGAGGCTGAAAGAGGAAGGAGGAACTCGTCTGTAGATCCCAGAGAGACGGAGCCTCGTCTCGTTCCTGCTGCAGGTGTTAC
Source organism: Copadichromis virginalis (assembly GCF_057382275.1). NCBI lineage: Eukaryota > Metazoa > Chordata > Actinopteri > Cichliformes > Cichlidae > Copadichromis > Copadichromis virginalis. Next base: position 603,957 of record NC_140638.1, read on the forward strand.
TCACAGCTGAACACAGAAATCATCTTCTGTGTGAGCAACGCTGAACCTTTAAACAGGATTTCATTACATGTATGTTATTTAATAATCTCTTTTCTTTTGGGGAAAACGAGCATCGAGTAGTAAGTCCACTAACGTCGGTGCGTGACCTCTGACCTGTGAGCTCATCGCTGTCCCTGACTGTTTGAAACAGCCAGTTTTCAGCAGGCAGCGAGTTCTTTGAAGGCCGACGTTTGGGCTGCTCTTATCAGCAGACGCAGACGAATGTATCCGAGTTTCTGTGATAAGATTCAGCGATTGAACCAAAAAGTATTTTCTTTGATGTTTACTCCGAGAAATCTCGACTCCCTGAGTACTCCTGAGGTCGCATACAGTCATACTGATGTTTTCCAAGGACACCGTGGGAGTGGGGTGTGTGGGTCAGTGAGATCTGATAGCAGGATGGGCTCATACTGCAGCCGCTGTGTGTGAGTCACCCAGCGGTCTGTTTCTCTAGCGTTGGCCTGAGATGAACGAATCTTTATCGAGACTGAGTCAGAATCACAGCAGCCATTAAACCGCGTCAGGCGTAATGACGGCTGCTGCTCTGCAGGTAGAGAAGCAGGCGAGCCATCGACGCCGTGATGCGAGTGTTGAGGAGGCACGAACGCCGGGGTTGTAACATTAGCAGCCGTGCGCTCTCTGACCTTTCACCTTTCTAACCTCTAAACAGAAACTGTGCTAGCAGCTGGTGGAGACTGCAGCTGGGTCGTGTTACACGTTATCGTGTTTGAACATCTCACGCTGAACGTTTTCAGCTGACAGCACGGTTTGTTTGAAGGTCACGGCTCCTCGCCGTCAGCGCGCTGCTGCAGAGACACGCCGTCAGTGCTAATCACTGTTTTCTGTTTCTTTGTGTTTTTCAGTGCGACCTCGCCGTACTAAAGAAGACGTCCTGATTGCTGCCGGTAAGTCTGATCTGTGGGTGACGTAATGCACACTCAGCTGTGTGTTTGAGAGCAGCTGCTGTGGACACAAGAAGAGACACTGACACATTTTTGCAGTGTGACATCAGCAGGAGCGTCCAGGTGACGGTCTGAGCGGGAGCTCCTGCTGCCACGTGTGTGTGTGTGTGTGTGTGTGTGTGTGTGTGTGTGTGTGTGTGTGTGCGTGCGTGTGTGCGTGTGTGTGTGTGTGTGAGCGCACGTGTGTGTGAGCGTGTGTGAGCGCGAGTGTGTGTGTGTGTGTGTGTGTGTGTGTGTGTGTGTCGTGGGGATTCGTTTCTCACACCTGAACAGAGGAAAATTGGACAGATCCCCAATTTTAGGACCAGTCAAACATTTCTAGGCGGATAAACCGTCATGATGTCATGCTGCTGAGCACGCTTTGACTGCAGCACGCTACGTTACCAGCTGATGCTGACTAAGGCAGCGTAGCTGCTAATCAGTGCTGAGAACCAGCCTGATAACATCCTCAGTGCTGACACGGCCATCCTTTATGTACAGTCTGTAGCCTGACGCTGTGTTCTATTGGCTGCTCGCTGCTGATGCAGCAGCTCCCAAGGCCGTCCCCACGGCTCGAGCTAACACAGCCCCGTGTGTGTGTGTGTGTGTGTGTGTGTGTGTGTGGATGATGCACCCGTGGTGTTGATGACATTTATTCCTCCTGAAGGAAATGTGTGAGATGATTGGTCTGCTCACCAAAATAAAAGCATTCACAGGAAACAGTTAAAATCACAAGTTTAATCAAAAAGCAGAACAAATAATAAAACAGAGAAATGGAGAGCAGCACCGCTGAGCTCAGCTGTGATTGGAGGCTGACCGCTGTTCAAAACAGGAAATGAAGATGTATTATTATTATTATTATTATTATTGCACGGTGAGTGAATCCCCACAGTCACATGACCCTCTGTGTGGAGGATGTCGGTGAACTCCATTTTAACAGGAAGTGACCTGTTGTATTTGTGTCTGCTAGTTCAGCTCCTCGTGCTAACAGGCTTCCATGTTTGTCTTTGAATTTGAAGGCTGGAGATCAGAATTCCTGCTAACGCCATCTTCTCTTTCTCTGCGCAGGCCTACAGTTCCCATAGTTGTATTTCCCATGATTCACCTGTGCAGCCCGGAGGAACAGCCAGATGGATCCAGCTGGTTTCCTGCGAAGCCTCGTCCCTCTGTCCCTCTGTCTGCCGTCTGTCTCAGCGGAGACACCATTTAACCCAAACCATGGATTTAATCAGGGCTCAAGTTGCTTTTTATTTCACTTCTCTTACATTTTTGGAGCTTTTTATTTTTACCTCCATGTTCCTGTATCACTGGATCCTCCTCTCTTCTTCTTCTTCTTCTTCTTCTTCTCTCGCTGTTAACAAACTTTATTCTTTGTCTCACCGCCGCCTCCTCTGCAAAACTCACAACACCGAAAAACTGAGACTGAGACGCTTCCTGAGCTGAAGCTGACGCACTGACAGCTACAATGAGTGACTCTCTTTATCCTGCTGAAACCTGAGGAGCACGCGCACGCGCACACACACACACACACACACACACACACACACACACACACACACACACACACACACACAGCTGTGATGCCTGGCTGATCACAAACACAAAGGAGGCCACACATGTAGAAATTTCAGGTTTCCAGGGTTAAAATAATGCTGCGGTTTGGTTTATCTCTTGGTCTGTACCGGGTGGGCGGGGCCTGTGTGATGGGGGACATTTCAAATGCAGCAGAGCATTTTAAAGTAAAGGTTTAGAGGCTTCCCTGGAAGCTTCGTGGGATCCCACATACCTCAGTTTATCCTGGCAGTGTTTATTTTTAGCATTTATAACGTTCCTGTTCCAGCCATCATCCACCGCGGGCATTCAGATAAAACATGGAACGATGTTTACTCAGGCTGCTCCATTTTGAAATCGCCAACAGTCCGGTCAGACGGTCCCCATCAAAGGTGTGCACACGATCCACGAGTGAAAGCGTCTGCGCTCAGTCCTGCATCGCGCAGGCTGCGATCGGCGCTTCTCCTGATAAACAGCATCGCACGGCCTGGTGTTTCTAATATTTTGTCCGTCCCACTCACATGAGAGAAAGAGCAGCTGGTGTAAAGCAGGAGCTCAGCCCGATCTGAGCGCGCTCACTTTTACTCTGATTACCTGCAGTAACTGGAAGCTCAGTCTGTGATTAATGAGGGGTGCTGTCAGCCCACCAATCAGAGAGCAGGTCTCAAACTCCCTGAAAGCACTAACAGGGAAACACATGAATGCTGTAACACACACACACACACACACACACACACACACACACTGTCGCAGCGCTGCGTTAAAGTGCTGCTGCAGTGTTTAGTGGAAGTGCGCGCACACAAACAAAGGGAGGAAACTTTGAGTAGGGCAAGATTCAACACGCAGGGAAGAGGTGACGGGAAAACGGGGCTTAAAGAGTTGGGGGGGGGGGGGGGGGGTGTTTGTGGGCGGGGACATTCTTTGACTTTTGGAGGGAAGGTTTGGTGAGGTTCGAGGAGGTGCTGACATTCTTAACCACGATTGGACAGAAGCTGTTTTAAATGATTCACAGCTGTGCGCACACTCACGCCGCGCCCTGTTTTATTTGAAGTTCAGCTTCCAGGCAGCCGTTTGAGTATTCTGAGTCCTGCGCTCTGAGCTGATCCACCAGTTTGGTTTGTCTGGTGTGTGAGTGCGTGCACTGATCTCCAGTAAGAAGAGTATTTATTTAGTTTACTTTATTAAAAAAGGAAAAACTTGGTAACTGGAGCTGAAGATCATAGCAGGTCTGCAGATCACACAATCAGAAGCTTTTTGGTAGTTTAAGTTTGTGTGTTTTCACAAAGCCGCCGTGACCTCGTCCTCTGATTCTGGGCTCATCGTGAAGCCTCGGCACCATTTGAGCTTTTTCAGAGACAGACGTGACCTCGTTCAGACTGCAGGGTTATCAGCTGATATCAATCCGCATAGCAAGCCATGTGATTGGATAACGGAATAAAAATGAATGCAGGGGTCCGGTCCTAGCAGCCACGCCCCCAATCATGGGAATGGTGACATGTAATCATCCAAAGATTATGTGTCAGCGTTGGAAACATCATTATTATCAAGTTTTAATGGGAGTCTGTGGGGCTGACTCTCTGCTGGACCCCTGCTGGCTGTTAGAGGAACTGCTGTGTCGGTTTTTATCTGGATCTCTGTAGCTGAGTTTCTGAAAGCCATAAACATCTCTCACCGTCTCCGGTTTGGGAAAACACACAAACAGAATGTATTAAAACCAAGATGTGAGTCCTCTGTTGTCTGAAACACGAGACGTGTGTCTTTGAATACAACACGAGCAGCTGTGGAAACTGGCCTCGCTGTAAATACATGATGATGTTCTACACTGTAAACTGTTTGTGTGACATGTTTCTTTTAATTTTATATATATATATATATATATATGTGTGTGTGTGGGGGGTTTATGATTCTGTTTTTAATGTTTACAAAAACTCTCTGTATGAAATAACATTTGTATAAATACTAAAATACTAAATGAGAAAATAAATGAAAATCATGTTTTTGAAAAGCCATAAAAATTGTCAAAATATTTTCCTAACTTCTTCCCGTTTCTTGTGTTTCCTTTTACTATGAGGCTTTTTTTGAACAACCAATCAAAGTCTGTATGTGTTCAAACTGTCCAATCACAGCATGTGTGCCTGCATGCCTGTGATGACTCAGGTGAAGAACACCTGAGGGCTTGGGGGACCGTGTCTCTCACCGGCACGCCCGAGTGAAATCAATCTGCCGCAGCGCGTCATTGTTCTGCAGGTTTAAAGCTGACCTTCTGTTGTGTTGGAGCACGATCACATGAAACACGGCTACAGTTTCAGATAACGAGGTCAGCAATCCCCGTGAGCAGGCTGCTCTAAACCCTGCTTATCACAGCTTTTCCTACTTTTGCCTCTTTGTGATATAACACAGAGGGGGTGGTCCCTGCTCTTTCAATGTGAGGTTAAATGAAGGAACCCTGTGAGAGACAAATGACTCTTCCTGCAGATGGTTTGTCTCTCCCTTGTTGCACAATCTGACTTGCAAAACACAGACCTGCAACAAACTGGTTGGGACTCTGCATTCCTGTCGGTCAGGTTCGCGATAATCATATCAAATTCTTATAGTCACAAGTCACAGTTTTCCAACATCCGGCTCCAGAACCCACATTGCTATTTAAACTGGCCTGCTTTAATGGTGCCACTGAAGTGGACTGTTTCCAGTCGCTCTCTGTAATCCCACTCTGGCTGTGCGTCCGAACAGAAATCAAATTATTGATCAGATCATTGCATTCATACTCCAAAAATGATCCTGCTGCCAGCAGAGGCCACGCCACCGCTGGATCAGACCCTGGAGAACAACCTCAGACACAAACTGGATGGATGGATGGATGATGCATAGATGGATGGATGGATGGATATATGGATGGATGGATGGATGGATGGATGGATATATGGATGGATGGATGGATGGATGGATGGTTAAGGTCTGGGGTTCAAAGGATGTGTGGAATCAGCTTTACACATACAGGGAGTGCAGAATTATTAGGCAAGTTGTGTTTCTGAGGAATAATGTTATTATTGAACAACAACCATGTTCTCAATGAACCCAAAAAACTCATTAATATCAAAGCTGAATGTTTTTGGAAGTAGTTTTTAGTTTGTTTTTAGTTTGAGCTATTTTAGGGGGATATCTGTGTGTGCAGGTGACTATTACTGTGCACAATTATTAGGCAACTTAACAAAAAACAAATATATACCCATTTCAATTATTTATTTTTACCAGTGAAACCAATATAACATCTCCACATTCACAAATATACATTTCTGACATTCAAAAACAAAAACAAAACAAATCAGCGACCAATATAGCCACCTTTCTTTGCAAGGACACTCAAAAGCCTGCCATCCATGGATTCTGTCAGTGTTTTGATCTGTTCAAATCAAATCAAATCAAATCAAATCACTTTTATTGTCACATCACATGTGCAGGTACATTGGTACAGCACATGTGAGTGAAATTCTTGTGTGCGAGCTTCACAAGCAACAGAGTTGTGCAAAATACAATAATGTAAACAAGCAAAATACAAGAATGGCTACATCTGAAACTAATAAATATATGTACAATATATAATAGTATATGCATTTCTGGATGTGTATACTAAATATTTTTCTACGTGTGTGTGTGTGTGTGTGTGTGTGTGTGTGTGTGTGTGTGTGTGTGTACACATATTTTACAAATTAAATAGAGTAAACAATAAATAAAATATATAAAATAAATAAAATAAAATATACAGAGTGAGACATGTGCAAAACAGTGGCATTACTGTACAGTATGTAGTGCATAATGTTGAAGTTCCAGTAGTGAAGCTGAGGTGTCTATGACGTGTTCAGCAGTCTGATGGCCTGGTGGAAGAAGCTGTCTCTCAGTCTGCTGGTTCGGGACCGGATGCTGCAGAACCTCCTTCCTGATGGAAGCAGTCTGAACAGTTTATGGCTGGGGTGACTGGAGTCCTTGATGATCCTCCCCGCTTTCCTCAGGCACCGCTTCCTGTAGATGTCTTGGAGGGAGGGAAGCTCACCTCCAATTATCCGTTCAGAGCACCGCACTACTCGCTGGAGAGCTTTGCAGTTGTAGGCGGTGCTGTTGCCATACCAGGTGGTGATGCATCCAGTGAGGATGCTCTCAATGGCACAGTGATAGAAGGTCCTGAGGATGCGGGGGCTCATGCCGAATCTTTTCAGTCTCCTGAGAAAGAAGAGGCGCTGCTGCGCCTTCTTCACTGTTTTGTTTGTGTGTACTGACCACGTAAGATCCTCAGCCAGATGTACTCCAAGGAACCGGAAGCTGCTCACTCTCTCCACAGCAGCGCCGTTGATGGTGATGGGGGTGTGTACTTCTCTGCACCTCCGGAAGTCCACTATCAACTCCTTTGTCTTTGCGACGTTGAGGGTGAGATGGTTGTCTTGACACCAGTGGGTCAGGGCGCTGACCTCCTCCCTGTAAGCCGTCTCATCACCGTTGGTGATAAGACCCACCACTGTAGTGTCGTCCGCAAACTTCACAATGATGTTGGAGCTGTTAGTGGCTGTGCAGTCGTAGGTGTAGAGTGAGTACAGGAGAGGGCTCAGTACACACCCCTGTGGAGCACCAGTGTTCAGTGTGATGGGGGATGAGGTGATGCTGCCCAGTCTGACCACCTGGCGTCTGTCAGACAGGAAGCTAAGGATCCAGCTGCAGAGGGAGCTGCTCAGTCCTAGATCCTGCAGTTTCCTGTCCAGCTTCGAGGGAACGATGGTATTGAATGCTGAGCTGTAATCTACAAACAGCATCCTCACATACGTGTCTCTCTTCTCCAGGTGTGACAGGGCAGTGTGTAGTGTCAGGGCTATGGCATCATCAGTGGACCTGTTGTGGCGGTATGCGAACTGTAGAGGGTCCAGTGAGTCGGGTAGTGCAGAGCAGATGAAGTCCCTGACCAGCTTCTCGAAGCATTTGCTCACGATGGGGGTCAGGGCTACAGGTCGCCAGTCGTTCAATGAGGAGATGGTGGAGGATTTGGGTACAGGGACGATGGTGGCCATTTTGAAGCAGGCTGGGACTACAGACAGAGAGAGGGAAAGGTTGAAGATGTGCGTGAACACTCCAGCCAGCTGAGCCGCGCATGACTTGAGGACGCGGCCGGGAATCCCGTCCGGACCAGTAGCTTTGCGTGCGTTCACCTTCCTGAAGCACCTCCGCACATCCTCCTCAGACACAGTGTGCGCACTGACGTCATCCGCGGTGCGCACACTGTCCGGTCTCATGGTGTTCGCTGTGTCGAATCTAGCGTAGAATACGTTTAGATCCTCACACAGAGAGGCCGTGTTCACCATCAACATTGCGTGCAGCAGCAACCACAGCCTCCCAGACACTGTTCAGAGAGGTGTACTGTTTTCCCTCCTTGTAAATCTCACATTTGATGATGGACCACAGGTTCTCAATGGGGTTCAGATCAGGTGAACAAGGAGGCCATGTCATTAGTTTTTCTCCTTTTATACCCTTTCTTGCAGCCACGCTGTGGAGTACTTGGACACGTGTGATGGAGCATTGTCCTGCATGATAATCATGTTTTTCTTGAAGGATACAGACTTCTTCCTGTACCACTGCTTGAAGAAGGTGTCTTCCAGAAACTGGCAGTAGGACTGGGAGTTGAGCTTGACTCCATCCTCAACCCGAAAAGGCCCCACAAGCTCATCTTTGATGATACCAGTCCAAACCAGTACTCCACCTCCACCTTGCTGGCGTCTGAGTGGGACTGGAGCTCTCTGCCCTTTACCAATTGTGGGGATGAACAAAAAGTATTTTACCAGCATAATATAATCTGCAGTATGATCATTGCTTTAACAAGGTAATAGATAGCTTTAAGATGGCCTTAAGATGTTTATGATGATGCTAACTTTGTATTTCAGGTGCAGTTATAACCATTTTATACATATTGCATATCTGTGCTTATTTGAGTTGATGTTCAGGTTCTTTAAAGGTCGTAAGCCTCACTGACGTGACTGTTCAGGTGATACATGCTGAGGGAAAACTAGAACATAGAAGGAATTGCAATACATGCTTACAAAACACTTATATCAGTTTATTTTATTATCTTTTATATGTTCATATTCTTGTATTAAGGTTTTAGTAGAGGTTCTTGGTTAAAACATTTATTTAGTAGAAGACATACACATAGTCTCAGTGAGCTTCTGGTCTGGTAAAAGGTCAGAAGTGCAACAGGTGAATTGAGAAAGAGCATTTGAGGACGAGACACAGACAGTAGGTGAAGAGGTGACACAAAGAGCATGTGAGGTCAACACACACACACACACACACACTTTAAATTAGATTTATTTAGAGGAGAGGTTAGTTATGTTTGGCTGTAACTGCAAAATTGTCTTGGTAAAAGAGGAACCGTTTCTTGGTGTCTCGGCAAGAAAGAGGAACAAGACAAGAACTGAAAGGTAGACAGGAAGGGCTAGCCATGAAAATAGAAGATGATTTTCTAGGTGAAAAGTCATGATGATGTTGATCTGATCTATGTATAAAATGTATCTGTGACGCATGAAGGGGCGTCAGTAAACAAACCCTGATGTTATAAAATAATTGTTTGTGCTTTAGTAAGTTGAAGATCAATTGCTGTGTTCAGTGATCTTCCCACATGTGAATTAAAATCTTCGTTTGACTTCACCCGGCCGGACCAGTGTGGTTATTTTTCGATCACCTCTTGTACCCTTTCTCAATTCTTGAATCTTAACATTTGGGGGCTTCGTCCGGTGGTTGAGTAAGGGAAAAAAGTGGAGGTGTGAGCGGTGGTCCGAGGTGGTCAGACGGGCAGACATGAATTCCAGTGGTTGAAGTGAGTGGGCATAAGCCGGCTTATCCAAAAGGTAAGGCACTACCTGTTGAATTATTTCCAAAGTGTGCCAAATTGGACATGATAAAATTTAAGTCTACTCACTGAAGTTACTGGTGCATGTCTGTTTTGATTTTGATAAGAATCTGAGGATTTAAAGCAGTTGGACTGCTGGTAATGATTGAATACGGTTGGACCGTTTAGTAGGTTAGGGAATTTGGTTATTTTTTGGTTATAAGGTTGGACCTGCTTCAGTCTTACACTTGGTTGGGTGTTTTACTGTTGTTCCAAAGTATTATAAATTACTCAAGAACGCCAGTTGGACTGGTAGGAAGCGCAGTGCTCAGAGGTAACGCTTGCCAATGCAAAGGACGCTTATGCATTGTCCTCGAAGAGGGATAGTCAGTTGGTCACTGTGGAGCTTGGGGCACTCCAGAATAACTAGGAGTTAGAATCTCCTTACCGTTTGGAACGGTATCTGCGCTTTTTTGGGCAGCAAAGGTTGGACCTTGGGTGTTGGACACTTTTAAATTGAGTTAGGGAGTTTAGAGATGAGGCCAGAAACTGTTGGACAGATACTGGTTAATTGATCGCAAAAAACTCAGGGAGTTTATCGGTTAAACTGTTATGTTAAATTTGTCGAAATTCGATAGGTGTTAAAAGGTTTAAAATCTGTGCAGTTGTAAATATAAGACGTCTCTGTAATAAAAAAGATCTCTGTGGGTCGAGTCAGCAATGCACTGACTGCCTGCTGCTATTCTTAGATGAAGAGTGTGTGTGCATGCAAATGAGGCAGCAGATGCAGAGCGCATGAGAGGACTATGCTTTCGGTTTTGTGTGTCATTGAGCTCTATAACTATTGTTTGCAAATGTGGATAAATGTCTGCGATTAAAATGCTGGCTTAGTAAATAATAACATTGTAAATATATGAATGGTGATAGCGTTTCAAAATAGAATATAAGAATTGTTTGTGTTTAAAACCAACGTTTAGGTAAAGAAGATTTAAGGTGGATTTGAAGGCATAAACAAAAAATAAAAGGGTTACAGTCTGCAAGGGTTGTTAATTCATGAGCTGACTGGATGCAGAGTAAGTGGAGTGGTCATCCTGAGAGGATTGAATGATGCTCTAACTCTGTGGTCAAGTCAGACATAGGCTTTAAGCAACCATGAGCCACTAATAAGCGTGACAAATTAATGAGTATGTGTAAATTGAATTTGTTAAATAGCTTTGATAGGAGTAACTCAATGAGCACGCAATAAAGTGGACTTTTTAGGGGCAGTTTATCACTGACACCATAAAAAGCAACTTAATTAGTAGTTCAATAACAAATTGTAAAGATAACCTTTGTTATTTGATAAGAGAGAGAAAATTCAGGTTACATATAGTGAATAAATAAGGAAATGTTAATCTCTGCGTCATTCCACACTGAAATTTCAATTGTAGGGGATCATTTGGAGGTGAATTGTGTAGGACACGGGGAGACAGAAGAATCTCCCCATGAGTTTTCAGTGTGCATAGAAATTGAGGAGGCTGAACTGGAAGCCTGCCTGGGTCGTTGTTTTTGTTTATTTGAGGGTCTGCTGGAAGTTTGTGAAAACGACCACCTTGATATGTGGGAGCCTTCTCGGGCAGCGATTTTTTTGTTAAACCTGTGGCAGGCTGTGCAACATGGAGAAAGCTTTGACATAATGTCATAAAGGTGATTTCTTGGTTTTAGACTTATTAGTACGGGACAAGTTGAGGGACCCTTGAGGGTGTGTTGTTGTAAAGTATATAAGGGACGCGCAGCGCCGTTAATGGGTTTAAAATAAATGAAAAAACACTAATCCGAGGAACTATTGGAGAGGTAAGTATACGGAGGTGAGCGCGTTGCGCATAAGGGTTGCTGGTGTCATATATTAACACTTTGAGGGCGAATAATTTTGATTGAGTGTCAACGCTTGAGAACGCGAGGGCAGCGTCTAAAGTGCTGGGTTAAACTTTGTGTATCACCGAGCAGGGGAAGAGGAGCCAGTGGTTGCGAGAACAGCGAGACGAAGACTGAAACCGAAAGTTAAGCGTGTCTGGGTGACCTAGACCAAGAAGGTAGAGTCGACCAACGCCATTGGAAGAGGTAAGTCTGTGTTTCAGAGAATGGCTGACAGCTTGGGTGCGACACCTAGTGGGAAAAGGGGATGCAAACCTCTGAAGGATCAGCTTGAACAGCTTAAGAAAGCTATTCGTTTGGCTTCACCTGGAGCATTAAAAGCAGCAGAGAAAGAGTGCCAAGCGATGGAGGTTGAGGTAAGTAAACTTATTACATCCCAACAGAAAGGGCTGGGTGATAAAATACCTCTGAGCTTGGTGTTAAAAACTGAAGGAGAAGTGTACGGACAAATGCATGAGGCCCTACGTGCGTCCATAGAGGCATTAACGGCATTGGAGGTTATAAAGCAGAGAGTAATGCAGGGAGGGCCAGAAGAGGAGAATGAAGACCGTGCGACGTCATCAGAAGAAGAGGATGATAAGGAGGACGAAGATGGAGGAGCTGAACCTCAACCAAGTACAAGCCTAATTTTGAGGAAAAGAAGTGTGAAGAGAGACCAAGCACAGAGACGGCCCATATTTAAGAGCTCAAAGAGTAGAAAAGTGAGTTTTGAACAAGGAGCTCCTGACCCTGGTTTAAGTCTGCCTCTAATAGCAGGTCCAAAGAACGAACCAGTTTATCGCGCCTATAAGGTGAGAGATTTGGAAGCATTGGTTAAACAACTTCCACCAATAACCAAGGGAGAACATTGGGAAGGAGAAGAATTAGCGCTGGGCGATTTTCGCGCTTTGGCCGGACGTTGTATGCTGGGTGGTGGGTTAGCAGATGTAGAGCAGATAGCTCAAACAACCAGATATGCAAATGACCTGCAATACCATGAGGTGCAGGGTGACTTAGCAGATGCAGTTCGGGAGAAGTACCCAACTCCTAACTCTGGAGCCATTCCAAAAATTATTTGGGATCCCAAAAACACACCCAGAGAGTGTTTAGCTAAAGCAAAGGAACAATGGTTGTTAGGAACAGGAATACATCCGGGGAAGGAGGGTGAAAGTAGAGCGTGGTTTCGTTCGGCAGTGCTGGCAGGGCTGCCCAACCAGGTTGCAGTTGACTTGGAAAGGAACCCAGATTTTGCCGTTGCAGACTCGGTGCAGTGGGATAGACATGTGACCCACAGACTTCAGCGGGAACAGGATTTGACGAACAAACAAAAGAAAGAGTTAGATGAAGTACAGGCGCAGCTGCTTAGGCTGCAGCTGGGTGAGGCTCGCGAAAAATATAATGCGAAGAAAAAAGAACTGAAAGAACTAAATAAGACTATAATGGTGGCAAGGTCTCAGCCCGATCCTGTGCCTGACTGGCCAGATCAGGATCCGGGTCTCTACCCTGATGACCGTTGGCCCGCCAATGCACCAAGGCAGCGTCAACCAGTAGGGAATTGGGGGACCGGTGGACCGCAGAGAGGGCGTGGTGGATCCGTGAGGGGAGGACAAAGGGCTCGGAATCCGGGGAATCCTGGCAGAGTGTCTTGGACTGCGTGTCTGAGATGTGGAGCAGAAGGACACTGGGCCCGAGATTGCCCTGAACCGCCGCAGAACTATCAGGGGCGAGGCTATCAATCCCAGGCACAAGGAGGCCCAAGACAAAGAGCTGCTTACAGGGGAGCACATCAAGCTCCAAACCCGAATGCAGCACCAGCCCCCCAGTACCCAGTAGCCGACTGGGGCTGGGAGGGGGAGCAATACTGACGGAGCCCGGAGAAACCGAACAGTGTGGGAACGGCAGAACCCATGCTGTCGATGACCGTGGAAGGCACTGAATTGCCCTTCCTGGTGGATACTGGAGCAACATACTCAACATTGAAAGACACACCAGACAGTGCAACACTCTCCTGTCACACAGTTAATGTGGTAGGCTTTTCCGGGATTCCAATGACACTGCCATTGACGGATCCAGCATTGACACAGCTGGGAAAACAGACTTTGAAGCACCAATATGTGGTGTCCTCACAGGTGCCTGGAAAATCTCATGGGCAGGGACCTGCTTGTGAAACTGGGATCACCTTCAAAGACTCAATATCTAGTCCAGAACTCTGAACAACCCACTGCCGAAATCTACTGGGGGAGGCTAGTGGAAGAAGGCATTCTGAGACATTATCAGCTGTGGAAACCCTGGATAATGAGCCTGGCCGTCTATTCCCCTCCGCGAGATCCTTTCCACGTTACACTCTTTTATGATAGGGAAGATAACGATATCTATCGGGAACAGTTCCAGTCTGATCTTGAGGGACAGACGTGGAATGTGCAAACACATAACATTTATGTTGGACCAGAAGGTGTGGCCGCGGCTGTGAAATTTACTGATGAACAACTGCCTTGGTACAATGTGGGAGAGGATTTAGCCCCTCACATTACATTGGCGGTCCACGAGGGTCATGGGCCAAGAGATCTGGGACCAATGGTCAAGCGGGCGCTGGACAACGCATGCTGGCAAAACACCCAAATTCCAAATGTCTGGTATGCACCAAAATGTAAAATATATCGCATAACTTGTTTGTCCAACGATGCAGTGATCTTAGAACATAAAGAAATCTCCAGAATACATGGCAGGGAAAGAATGGATCATCTTGATGCAGTAGCTGAGCTCTCAAAATTGCCTGGTACTTTGTGGTCCGCAGGGCCCACAGATGTAGGTCTAGCTAACTGTTCGCCTGTCCTGTTCCAGCTGAAGTCTGACATACCAATTAACAGACCACAATATAAGCACAAAACTGAAGCAGAAGAAGGTATAGCTGTAACCATTGACGGACTGTGGAAGGCAGGAGTGCTTGAGCCCTCATGGTCATTTTGGAACACACCTATTTTGCCAGTGGAAAAACATGGGGCAGGGAAGTACCGTATGGCACATGATTTGAGAGCAATAAATGCCATGCTGAGGACTGACACTGTGCCTGTACCAAATCCCTACACGGCTCTGACCGAAATTACTGGGGACCAAAAGTGGTTCACATGTATTGACCTAGCGAATGCATTCTTTTGTCTCCCACTGCACGAGTCACTCAGAGACATTTTCTCATTCACATACAGAGGCCGCAAATTTAGGTACACACGCCTACCACAAGGCTTTGCACTCTCACCAGGAATTTTTAATCAGGTGTTGAAAGAGGCATTGTCCCCATGTCAACTGCCAGGGGGCTGTACATTAATACAGTATGTTGATGATCTTCTTATTGCAGCCCCGTCAGCAGCGGCCTGTACGGCAGCATCGCTCGTGGTGTTGAACAGATTGGCGGAGTGTGGCTTCAAAGTGAGCAAAGAAAAACTGCAGTTGGTCCGGCCGGAGGTAACATTCCTGGGCCGGGTGATCGCACACAGATCAGTGGGGTTAATGAACACACACAGAGACCAAATTCTGACACATCCAAAACCAAGAACTGTGAAGGAGTTGCTTTCCTTTCTTGGCTTGACAGGTTACAGCAGGCAGTTCATTCCGAACTATGCGGGTAAAACGGCCCCTTTAAGGGACCTGATCAAGAAAGTTGGTGTTCGAAATCTGAAGGCTGAATTGCCTTGGACGCCGGACACAGAGACAGCGTTCATGTCGCTAAAACAGGATTTGTCAAGAGCCACAGATCTGGCCACACCTAACTATGATGAGGCGTTTTATCTTGATGTTTCAGAAACAAAGGGAGTTGTGAATGGTGTGTTGTTTCAGAAAAAAGGGGGAGGTAGGGATGTACTTATGTATGTTAGCATAAGATTAAATTCAACAGAAGCAAGGCATCCCACATGCACACAACACGCAGCAGGAGTAGCAAAGATAATTCAGAAAACAGCACATATAGTGAGGGAACACCCACTGAAAGTGCTTACTACACACAGTGTAGTGGCCTATGTGAACTCACAGGCATTCACAATGACTCCACTGACGCAACAAAGGTTGAGCAAAATTTTAGAGGCGCCAAATTTGATATTCACACATGAAGGAATAAATATGGCGGACCTAATGGGGTCAGGAGAACCACATGACTGTATTAAGAAAGCCCAAGTTGAAGGAAAAATCAGGGAAGACCTAAAGGCAGAGCCCATACTTGGAGCTGAGGATTGGTTCACAGATGGATGCTGCCACAGAGATGAAGAAGGATTGAAAGCCGGCTATGCAGTAGTCTGTAGAGTAGGAACTGAGTTTCAGGTGAAAGAAGCAGGAAAAATCGAGGGACAACAGTCGGCCCAGAGAGCTGAAGTGATAGCCCTAACTCGAGCCCTGAGGTTGGCTAAAAACATGAGAGTGAACATCTACACTGACTCAGCATATGCGTTTGGAGCAGCTCATGTGGAACTGGTTCAGTGGAAGAGAGCCGGGTTCAGAACGGCCACTAATGCACCCATCTGTCACAAAAAGGAAATGGAGGAACTGGAAAAGGCCCTGGAGGACCCAGACGAGGTAAGTATTATAAAATGCAAAGGCCACTCACAAGCAGACAGTATGGTGGCAAGAGGAAATCAGAAAGCTGATGAAGCCGCAAAGGAAGCAGCGGGCTACAAAGGACAGAGACAACTGGTGCAGGTAACCCCAGAAGAGGAGGTTAGCACTAACAGCATGGAAGAAGTTAGACAGGCTCAGGAGGAGACATCCCCAGAGGAAAAGGGGGTGTGGGAAAACAAAGGAGCCTGGCAAGATGGCGGTTTGTGGAGGGGGCCAGATGGGCGTCCCGCTTTAACGGCCAAAATGGCGGAACAAAAGGTGAATGAGGCTCACGGGCTTGGTCACGTGGGAGTGAAACAGATGGAGAGAAATTTGTGCCGATGGTGGCATCCTGATTTGAGAAGGATGATACTGGAAAAGGCCAGAACGTGCCTAATTTGTGGGGCACACAACCCAAAGCCAGCAGTAAAACCTGAAGCTGGTAAGTTTCTCATGCCAGAAAGGCCAGGAGAAGAGGTCGTGATTGATTATACCGACATGATTGATACAGGCCCAGGTGGGGTGAGGTATTTGTTGGTGTGTGTGGATGTTCTGACTGGATGGCCCGAAGCATGGGCGACCAAATGTGAAGATGCGAAAAGTGTGATTAAGTGCTTAATCAATCATTACATTCCAAGGCATGGGTTTCCCAAGAGAATTAGATCAGACAATGGTACTCACTTCAAGAATAAATATTTGCAAGAGGTAGAGAGGATGTTGGGAGTGCAACATAAGTTCGGGACGGTCTATCATCCTCAATCTCAAGGAAAGGTAGAGAGGATGAACCTAAATTTGAAAAACAAGTTGGCTAAAATTTGTGCGCAGACAGGGCTAAATTGGGTCGCAGCCCTGCCCATTGCTTTGATGACCATAAGATGTTCTGTTAACCAATCCACAGGTTTCACCCCTTATGAGCTGCTGACTGGGAGACAGTTTCCAGCACCCTGGACAGTGGTCCCGGTGGAGCAGCCCAGGACAAGCAACAGGTCTCATGCAGAATATTTTAATGAGTTGAAAGCTCTTGTGTCCAGCTTTACAAAACAGGTCACTTGTGAGAGACCCACGGGGAACGGAGAGGTCCCGGACGCAAAGGCAGTGTGGCTGAAGGTCATTAAGCGAAAGTGGAAGGAGCCCCGCTGGACTGGTCCGTATGAGGTGACCGCCCGGACGGCTACAGCAGTCCAGCTGAAAGGGAAAGGCGACACCTGGTACCACTGGTCGCAGTGTGCACCCGCACACGAGAGCTTGGTGGAGGAAAATTCGTCTTCAAGGAACGCAGGTGTCAAGGAACAGAGGCAGAATAAACCTCTTCACCTGTGCAACGGGCCGACCAGTAGTCCACCTGGAAGGCCGAAGAAAGAAGAGCAGCCTAGGAGGAGATCGCCGCGCCTACAGAAAGGAGTGGTAACAAATTGAGAGTTTGAAAAGGGGTGGTTCAAATAAAAAGAGTAAAAAAGGGAAAGTGGAAGGGGCTTGTTCTGTCAATTATGTTGTCTCTATCTGTATTGGTGGGTATTTTGGTGACCTGTGGTTGTTGTCTCATTCCTTGTGCCCGAAGGTTGGTAGAGAAAGTGATTGTAAAGGCAGTGGACCCTGGGGCGGTGGCCCCTATGTCCATGATGCCGATGATGGATCTGGAGGTAGCCGAGTGGACTGAGGAGTGAACAACAACCTGTGTATCGACCTCTGGTGTGCCAGAGGTCGTAAGGGGGAATTGTGGGGATGAACAAAAAGTATTTTACCAGCATAATATAATCTGCAGTATGATCATTGCTTTAACAAGGTAATAGATAGCTTTAAGATGGCCTTAAGATGTTTATGATGATGCTAACTTTGTATTTCAGGTGCAGTTATAACCATTTTATACATATTGCATATCTGTGCTTATTTGAGTTGATGTTCAGGTTCTTTAAAGGTCGTAAGCCTCACTGACGTGACTGTTCAGGTGATACATGCTGAGGGAAAACTAGAACATAGAAGGAATTGCAATACATGCTTACAAAACACTTATATCAGTTTATTTTATTATCTTTTATATGTTCATATTCTTGTATTAAGGTTTTAGTAGAGGTTCTTGGTTAAAACATTTATTTAGTAGAAGACATACACATAGTCTCAGTGAGCTTCTGGTCTGGTAAAAGGTCAGAAGTGCAACAGGTGAATTGAGAAAGAGCATTTGAGGACGAGACACAGACAGTAGGTGAAGAGGTGACACAAAGAGCATGTGAGGTCAACACACACACACACACACACACACACTTTAAATTAGATTTATTTAGAGGAGAGGTTAGTTATGTTTGGCTGTAACTGCAAAATTGTCTTGGTAAAAGAGGAACCGTTTCTTGGTGTCTCGGCAAGAAAGAGGAACAAGACAAGAACTGAAAGGTAGACAGGAAGGGCTAGCCATGAAAATAGAAGATGATTTTCTAGGTGAAAAGTCATGATGATGTTGATCTGATCTATGTATAAAATGTATCTGTGACGCATGAAGGGGCGTCAGTAAACAAACCCTGATGTTATAAAATAATTGTTTGTGCTTTAGTAAGTTGAAGATCAATTGCTGTGTTCAGTGATCTTCCCACATGTGAATTAAAATCTTCGTTTGACTTCACCCGGCCGGACCAGTGTGGTTATTTTTCGATCACCTCTTGTACCCTTTCTCAATTCTTGAATCTTAACACAATCCAGCCACGGGCCCATCCATCTGGCCCATCAAGACTCACTCTCATTTCATCAGTCCATAAAACCTTAGAAAAACCAGTCTTGAGATATTTCTTGGCCCAGTCTTGACGTTTCAGCTTGTGTGTCTTGTTCAGTGGTGGTCGTCTTTCAGCCTTTCTTACCTTGGCCATGTCTCTGAGTATTGCACACCTTGTGCTTTTGGGCACTCCAGTGATGTTGCAGCTCTGAAATATGGCCAAACTGGTGGCAAGTGGCATCTTGGCAGCTGCACGCTTGACTTTTCTCAGTTCATGGGCAGTTATTGTGCGCCTTGGTTTTTCCACACGCTTCTTGCGACCCTGTTGACTATTTTGAATGAAACTCTTGATTGTTCGATGATCACGCTTCAGAAGCTTTGCAATTTTGAGACTGCTGCATCCCTCTGCAAGATATCTCACTATTTTTGACTTTTCTGAGCCTGTCAAGTCCTTCTTTTGACCCATTTTGCCAAAGGAAAGGACGTTGCACACCTGATATAGGGTGTTGATGTCATTAGACCACACCCCTTCTCATTACAGAGATGCACATCACCTAATATGCTTAATTGGTAGTAGGCTTTCAAGCCTATACAGCTTGGAGTAAGACAACATGCATGAAGAGGATGATGTGGACAAAATACTCATTTGCCTAATAATTCTGCACTCCCTGTACAGTGTATTTGCAGCCCATAGATAACATTGTAATAATAAAACAATATTTATATTTTTTAGGAATGACTCATTTTTATACACAGCTCCCAATTAGACAACGGAGTGAGGAGAGAACAGGCCTCATCTGGCCTTGAAGTGCGTGCTATTTCATGACAGAGTAATCCTCAGAGTTACCTGTGGATTTGGGAGCTGTTCACTGGAACACTTAATGAGCTCCAAAGAGATGTCAGTGCAGGTGAGGGAGCCATCATCACGCTGGAACAACAAACCGAACCCACGAGAGAGCAGAGAAAGACGGCACGCACTGCCTGGACCGTTTCACCACATTCAGCACACACACACATTCAGTTCTTCAACGCAGCAGATGTCACAGATATGACAGAGTGTGTGAAAAATGTTCTTCCTCATACACGCCACTTTACATCACGACACCAACTCGGAAGAAATCCCTGCTGCAAAAGTATTTAGACAAAACCACTGAAGCATGGCCGTGGTTTTGTCTACATACTTTTGGTAAAAGATGAAAGTTCTTGTACTGCAGAGGTCACAGTGGTTCTTTGGTCACATTTTACCATCATTCTAATGAAAACAGTGTATTTGGAGGAGTGTGTGCAGCACTGAACACGTCCTGGTGTTCTCTCTTATCTTGTCATCTGTTACACCTGCAAACTGAAAACCTGGTGACAACTTTGCAGGAAGCTGTGACGGGAGATCAGATTAGCTGCATGTTTGAGGTTTGGCTCAGTGTTCTGTGGAAGTGAGTTACACACACACACAAACAAACACACACACACACAGAAACAAACACACACACACACACAAACACACACACACACACACACACACACACACACACACACACACACACACACACACACACACACACACACACAGAAACACACACACACACAGAAACACACACACAGAAACAAACACACACACACACACACACTTAAACAAACACACAGAAACAAACACACACACACACACACACACAGAAACACACACACAGAAACAAACACACAAACACACACACACACACACACACACACACACACACAGAAACATACACAGACACATACACAAACACAGACACAGAAACAAACACACAAACACAAACTAACACACACACACACACACACACACACACACACACACAGAAACACACACAGACCGCCTGTGCTTGTTGCATGTTGACATGTTGCGTGTCAAAGTGAAACCAACATTTCACACATGCAAACTTTGAAGTCAGGAAAACCAAAACCTGCAGAACCAAACTGGAGTCTGAGCTCGAGGACCACAGATCTAACACGCCGCAGCCTCTCCGAGAGCCTCGCGTGACCCTGAACGGCTGAGAGATCAATACTTACATCACTGCATCGGGCAAATGGATCTCGTCTCCATCAGCCTGAGCTTCTGAAAGCTGCTCCACACCTTTTCTTATCTCGATAAGGTTTCTAAAGAGGCGGTGTTCTCTCAAGCCTGGGTCACTGGAGAGGGCAGGAGAGGAGTGGCATCCAGCCTAAAACCGCTGCCAAGAAAGCACGCGTCTCATAAATGAATAAAGGCATACTTTAAATGCTGCTTACCTGTGCAGCACCTCAGAGTGGAACGCTACACTGCAAACACAAACTGAGGTAAAATGTGAAAACATGGTCCTACAAAACATGTTCACATCTGACAAACTAACATTTGAAACACAAATAAAGTGTGACGGGATAATTACGAGTAATGCGTGTGTGCAGGAGGCAAGGTGAAGGAGAGCGAGGCCGGGAGCGCCGGAGGTGGTGTGGAAGAGAAATGGAGTGGTGGTAAGGCAAAGCAGGACAACTGGGAGTAGGATTATTAATTTCAGAAATGTAATCACTGAATACTGTAAATACAGCACAGTGAAGTGTTCGTGTCAACATTTAAAGTGAGTAGCATTCAGCCAATCAGGTTTAGGAGCAGGTGACCGGTGCAGGTAGGCCTTTTGGCGTTCACGGTGGAAAGCTGCAGGTCCTGTAAAGAAAACTGCAGAAAAAGAAGAAACTTGTTCTCGCTCGACGGCGCACACTTTGTGTTTGTGTGCGCTGGAGCAGTACGGCTGACAGGACCTGACACGCCTGCAGTATTTACTCAGGAATGTGTAACAGTAATACATGCAGGGCGGGAGTGTGGGAGGAGCCTGAGGAGAAGGCGCTCCCCCACCAGGAATTCGAGCACGAGGTCACTGTGTTACCAGCAAAGACAAAGAGTTATTCATCACGCAGCGCTGCAGAGCACACAGAGCTAGATGTCCTCATGATGTCACAGTGTTGCCCTCACCCCCACCGGCCACAGCAGGTGGGCGCCCCTCCCTGAGCCTGCTCCTGCCAGAGGTTCCTTCCTGTTACAAGGGGTCTCTTCCTCCTCGCTGTTGCCAAGTGTTTAGGACCGTCGGATTGTTGAGTTTCTCTCTGTAGGCGACTGTTGATTTGGTGCTGAACAGAGATGTTTCAAGGCTTTCTTATCATTTCTAAAGAAGTCTGG
Organism: Copadichromis virginalis; assembly: GCF_057382275.1. Lineage (NCBI taxonomy): Eukaryota > Metazoa > Chordata > Actinopteri > Cichliformes > Cichlidae > Copadichromis > Copadichromis virginalis. The sequence goes on from NC_140638.1 coordinate 625,706, forward strand.
ATCAATAGTTCGTCTTTGGACCTTTTCCTCATGTTTGTGAAGTGACTTCAGTCTGCTCTGTGTTTCAGTCAAACATAAAAAGGCTCAAAGATAAGCTGTGTTGTGTCTACAGATAAAAGATAAGTTATCGAAGAGCAAATTTAACATTTAGACTCTGTCAGTCACGGATGGGCCTCCGCAGAGACCCGGAGCATCCGTGGAGCAGTGTGGGATCACGCTGACAGAGAACAGGAGGCAGAAACATCCAAAGAGCTTTGGGTGTCCTTCAGGAAGCCTGGAGAACTGTTCCTGAGGATCCTCACAGAGCTGACAGAGAGCTGCTCAGAGGATGAAGATGTTCCAGCCTTTGTTGTGGCCCTCTCCTCCCTGCCTTGCTTTCAGACTCTTCTTCTTTGGTGTTTATTGGCAGCTGACAGTCAACAAACTGGTGCGTTACCTTCAGCAGCTGGTATGGAGTGTGGACCAGAAAGTCACTTAAGATTAGATCCTATCATACAGACGTGTGTGTCTAAGATAATTAGATGTGCCTGATAAGTTTCACTTCTTCAGTAAATCAGTTGTCTTCTTGTAATCATCAGAGCCATCGTGTTCACTCTGTATTGTTGAGTTTCTGTCCCGGCTACTTTCTGAATGGCTGCACTGGAAACGTACTTACAATGAACTGGAATCTGAACAAATGACTGATTTTAATGGTGTGGTGTCTTCAGCCCGGTGGACGGCTGATAACATCACAGCCGTTCCTCTGTCTGTGCTGAAAGCCCATCACTTATCCTCAGTGTTGGTCAAGTTACTTGAAAAAAGTAATCAGTAACGAATTACTGATTACTTCCCCAGAAAAGTAATCCCGTTACTTTTCTGATTACTTATTTTCAAAAGTAATTAGTTACTCAGTTACTTTTTAAAAACACGATTTACAACCTGAAGAGGTGATAAAGCGATAGATCTTTCAGCCCAATTCTACTTTTTCTGCATAATCCATCATACAAAATGTAATCAAATGGAAAAGTCTCTTTTTAAAACTTGTTTTATTAGTTTTAATCTTTTAACTTTATGCATCAAGCAAACATTTAATTATCTGCAACATTCTCTGACTGGAAGAAATTAGTTTAACATTGAAACCTATTTTCTGCACACTGTTTGCTGCTACAACTACACATGTTTCTTTTCCAAATATTTATTTATAAGTGACTTATGTATGTATGTATGTATATATATGTATATATTGTACTATTCTTAGTTAGCGTATTGTCTGTCTTGTCTTAATGTTGGTTTAAAATGGAGCACTGTAACAAAAAATAATTTCCCCCAGGGATCAATAAAGTATTCTGATTCTGATTCTGATTCTGATTCCAGCTCATAAAATAAAATATTTGTTGTGTTTACACTCAGTCTTTCAAATAGATGCAAGTAAAACACAGCAGAAAATAAATAAAGTCAAAGACTCAGCGGTCCTGTTGCTCTATTTTCACCTGTAAAGCAGGAGTGGGGTAGGCGGAGGTTTACCCTGGTGCAGGTGTGCCGCGGTCAGTGGAAGAATCCGCGAGTTTCTCTGTGAGTTTCCCATTACGTCGTAGCTACTCGGTGCTTGTTGGAAGTTTAGGGGTTTTTTCGCTGTAAAAAGAAGTTTTCTTCCCACGCACAGCGGACACTAATGTTTTTGTCACTTTTTATGGAATCAAACTCAAAGTAAGGTCAGTACTTCCACGCTTTAAACGCTGCACGCTCATACTCTCTCTGCACTCGATATGTGATCCATTGTTGATCTGCACACAGCTGTTGTCACTAACGTCGCACGCAGTAACGCAGCGTTCCTACGGGAAAGTAACGGTAATCTAATTACTGTTTTTGCAATAGTAATCCCTTACTTTACTCGTTACTTGAAATAAGTAATCGGATTACAGTAACTACCGCGTTACTGCCCATCTCTGCTTATCCTGTTCCCTACGTTGATATTAAACACAATCACAGCTGCTCCCGCTCTGTTAGATATACTCTTAGATGCTGTATCAATCTGCACATGACAGCAATATTGATGAATATGTTTCTGTGCTGTTTGCCAGTTTAAAGTAAACTCCTCATTTCTCCTTTCCAACAGTGAGTCTACTGCAGCTTCTGGAAGTATCCACGGCTGTATTTCTGGTAATGACCGTTTGACTTATTGACCTGATCTATTCACAGTCCAAATAAAATGGCTCACGTCTTTTTCTTCTTTCTCCAGCCCAGCTGTTTCCCGATGATCCGCCCAGTAACTCAGTGTTAACTGTTCTCTTCTTTCTCCTGGTTCTACCTGTCTGAGTTCACCTGTACAGAGTCTCAATGCTCCGTACTGGACACGATCTAACCCGAGCCACACATGCACACACTGACCTGTATATAAGCCTCAGGCCTGTTCTGTCACGTCCACTCAAACTTCTCATGATGTTTAACACTTTCTTGCATTTGTCTGAACGTGTCATCAAACCAAACCTCAGGAAATGTTATTTCACTTCTTCTACTTTAGTTTAACGTCCTTACTTGATGTCTTTCCTTGTAAAAACATTGTTCGTACCCACTCGCGTGACCGTCCTTCAGCTTTAAAACCACTTCCTGTACCTTTCTAGTAATAAACTCCTTCCTCTCTTCCACACATGTCGCCATCATCTGCAAAAAGGGAAATCCCATTCCTCTGTCTACAACACATCATTTATCATCAGTGAAAATGATAAAATAATAAGTGACTCGCTCTGCTCCACTGTGGTGTTACATTTCCTACTATACACGTCTTTGAATACTTGTTTCCTGTCCTTACTTTATCCATCTGTGCAGTCGCCCTGATACCATCTTTAATTAGTAAACCTTGTCTCCACATCTTATCATACATGCTTTCTCAACATCATAAAACACTGCTATAATTCTTTCTTTCTTTGCTTTGGCTTTTCAAAACTCCAGTTCCAAGCTCGTGTGTTTCTACTTCTCCTAAAACCACTTTGTGATTCATGCCCCTTTGTCCTATACAGTATGTCAGCCTTGCATGCATCTTTTTCTCCATTCAAGCAGTTTGTTCTGTAGTGTTTTGCTGTTGTGTCATCTCTGCCTGGCTCGTGTGTCGGTACCACCCTCTTTTTAACGGGACCAAAAGTAGTTGGACAGTTCAAGTGTGGGCAATTCCTTCTTTATGCCAAAATACATAAGTAAATAAATAAAAGGTCTGAGTTGATTTGACAGATTGTGCTGTGAACAGAGTACATGTGGTCAAAGCAGCTCTCTATACAAGACATCCTTAAACACCATCTGAGAAACGTCTACAATCGCAGGAGTGGCAAAATCTACAGGCTGGTGCATCGTGAGGATGAAAGAAAGCACCGGTGAACAACACACCTGGACAACCACCAGCCTGTCTGTGTGGCTTTTCTGAAGGCCCTGGAGAGGAGGGTGGAGCAGCTGGGACTTCAATCAGCAGCACCTGATCCACCGGAGTCACCCAGCCCTCAGAGCTCGGGGACGATGTGGTCCTCCTCTCCGACGGGCTGTTGGCTGTTTCAATCCTCCAATCCTGCAAGAGACGTTAAAAAGACATAAATTAATGAGATTTGTTATTAGCCCCACTATCGCCCCCGTGTGGCACAGCGGGTCATTGCTGTCTGAATAAGTTCTCGTGTGTGTGTGTGCAGCAGGTTTTACTGTCCCTGTGTGATTACAGGCTGGAGTAATAACAGGCTTGCTTGGAGGAAGAACAGAAGCTGAAGCTTGGAGCTTGTTTCCTTCTCTCTCAGTGTGGGAGTCAGTCTGAATCAGACCGCTAATGATTTCATTTACAGGGCCGGACTTTTCCCCACAGCAGTCTGAGGTTTGATCATCTACAAGTCAGAATATATTCATGCTTCTGTTACACCACCCAGTTTTCCAGCTGAGCAGCAGAGACTGTTTTAATGCGCAGAGCGATGAGAGTGTTATCGACCGCATGAAGAACTTCCTGAGGACGGAGATGTACCTTTGCAAGAAGATGTAAACAACGAAAGTGAACTTCTGCACAGCTGGACTCGCTTACTGCTGGAAACTTTATGAGCTTACACTGAAACCTAATACAGTTCAGTAAGATGATGTCATTATAAATGTGTTACATCCACCTGTCAGTCAAACAGGCCACGCCCCTACTGACGGTAGAAACTATCCATGAAGAATAAAAGCAGGCTGTAAACACGTCTGCTCTTCTGCAAAGCTCGACTGACTCGTGGGCGGAGCTGTAGGTGCAGAGAACAGGAAGTGCAGTCGTTAGAGGTCACACTGCTGCGTCACCATGACTGGAACTGCTCTTCCAGCATGTTTGAGTGAGTGTTCCAGCCCATACGCTTCATATTTAATGGATGGAGTGATGAGAGTGATATTGATCCTCTGGTCTAATGTTCAGGAAGTGAGGACCGAGATCAGCTCAGGACACTTTGAACTGGTCCTTTAAGTGGTCTGGAGTAATTACTGGATCATTTCATCCTCAGTTGGATGAAACTCAAAGAGAAATTTGTACAAATCAAACCAGAAACTCCCACAAACTGTCTGAAAAGGAAACAGTCCCTGTGAGCAGGGAGGACATGGACCACAGGAGCTCAGCCCTGCTTCAGGCTGACAGTCAGAGCGCCACGGTTACCGGGGAAACACTGTCACAGAACCAGCTTTCTGATTGGCTGTCCTAAATACAACGTTTGAGTGGCAGGTGGGCAGAGCTTTATTTATACAGCGCCAAATCACAACAGTCACCTCGAGGCACTTTAAGGTCGACCCTACAATATTCCAACAATCATATGACCCCCTATGAGCGACAGTGGGGAGGAAAAACTCCCTTTAACAGGAAGAAACCTCAGGCAGAACTAGGCTCAGGGAGGGGCGGCAGAAGCTTTGAGCATGAGATGGCCTCATGAGCCATCTCTCTATGACATCATCCAGAGCCAAGAGTAGAAAAAAGGGTGTGAAACTGAGTGCTGGGCCCACAGCGACCAGTGGACACACACATCCATACGTTATAACTGCAGAGTCGTTACCCTACAATACGAAGCGCCCTGTGTGTTGTTGTGGTTTAAACTGAATCACTGAAATGAGCATCCACAGTGTGACAGTACATGTTTAGGTCCCGGGTTAGACAAGTTCAAACTAAACCTGCCCCAACAAGCCTGACATTCAAATACAAAACGTAGAAATGAAATGTTGTGGGAATGTATTAATCCGCAGGGCATACAAATCCCAGCTGGCACAGTCTGAGCGATTTGTCCCGACACGGCCACCTGAGTCATGTTCAGTCAAACAGCAGCAGGGGCCGTCTAATTGCTGGAAACGTTTGAGTCCAGCGTCAGTGTTTGTGTTTGGATGGATTTCATGCTCACACAGAAGAAGCCTGTTCTTTTATTGGAAGTTCTCCAGATGAAGGTGTATGTACAGCATATGTAAGTTGAATAAGGAAGCTCTATGGTTTCAGGTGCGTCCGCCCTCAGGTGTCTAAGCCTGGGATCACTTCCACTCTCTGCATCTTTCAGCCTCCGGCAGGCTCTACGTTGTGTCGGCCATCAGCGGCCTCGTCGCAGCCTCCATCTCTACCCCTTGCTAACCACACCTTCCCCAGTATCTCACTCTAATGGTGCTCATGCGTGCTTTGCTTGTGCCATGCATTACTGGTTACGTGCACGTGCTTCCTGTAGAACTCCTGCATCAGTAAGAGAGCTTTTCCTTTCTTTGAGCTCAATGCCTGTCATTGCCGGGTTCTGCTCCGCTGAGGCGGGCCATCGGAGTCTAACCTCTATCTAAATTCTGTGTATCAATAAATCATTTCTCTCCATAACAACCTACAGATGTGGAGGAAGCACCGGCCTACACGTGATGAAGCTCTACCACAGACAGGTGATTGTCCAGGTGAGTAAAACCAATCTGAAGACCTTCAACTGCTGGATACGCTAATTATTAGAACATGTAAACACAAGAGTCATTTAACTTGACAGAAAATACTGTGCAAAAGTCTTGAGCCACCCCTAATTTTTAAATCCTGCTTTGACGATCTTTCTGAAAGTCACTGGCTGTGAAGGCGGCTGCTGTTGGATTTCCTTCTGAGAGCAGATAGCTGTTTAAAGGTACGCTCAATAATTAGTTGAGTTTATAGAAAAAAGATATTGTACTCATGAATAAACATCCTATAATTAAAGTTATCGTTTACTAAAAATGCTGAGGAGCGGGTCTGCCGTTTGAGGAGCCGCCATGTTTCCCTGTTGTATTTGACTGCAGCAGCCGGGAGGGGCGTCTCCCACCAAAGGTGGAGGTGAAGAGAATCCGTAGGCTTTGGATGCTGCGCAGGGACATTTACATCCATGTCTGCAGCTTCAGACTTGAGATATGAACTCATGCTTATGATTTATCATCTGAGAACGTGTCCCCTCATCAAAGAAATGAAAACGTGAAAGTTACCACATCATCATCTGCACCTAATAAAACGTCACCAAGCCTCATCTCCTGAACTGAGGTCAGAATTATTCTTCGAAGCAGCAGATTAATATGAGCCTGAGCTCAGGTTATTGCTGCTGGCCTCCACAGCAGTCCCAGTTTCTCCTCTGGGGAAACAAACTGGTCTCTCTAAGCAAACATGTGCCATCCCAGCGCCGCAGCATCGCTGAGCGGCTGCAGCAGACGGAGCGAGGCCCAGTGCCTTTAATGTGCACTCCATCTTTAGCTTCACAGCTGCGTGCACACCACATTCATCGTGACCTTTCACCTGCTCTTGTCATGACTCCCACCAGCTTCTCCTGAAAAAGGCAAACTTACCGAATCATTACACCACATTTATTTCTGGAAGCAGTGTTGCATCATGTGACGTCTGCATTTGCATATTTGAGGAAATGATGCGTGTGATTAATCACCGACTGACAGCCTGAGGGGGCGTGTCACTGATTTATTGCCTTTTACAGTCATTGTCACATCCTTTGAATCTGACAGTGTCGCAATCTAAAGCCAGCATGTGTGTCATGTTCAGTAAACTGCACCAATTTAACGTGAAATGCAGAGTCGGACCTTTGATCTGTTTCTTCATAATTCTGCAGAAAACCTTCAAAGCTCGTGTCATCAAAGGTCTCCTGCTCACCACGCTTTCATCTTCCTGGGTTCCTTCTGGTTCCTTCTAGTACAGTGCTGTGCAAAAGTCTTCATCTGCCCCTCATTTCTTTCTGTTTTGCAGTAAAGTATGAAATACGTGCAGAGATTTATTCAGACATTCATGTGTATTTAGTTAAAAACAGAGTTTGAATATTTTAATCTGGAGCTCAGTGTGAGCTCTGTGAGGATCCTCGGGAACAGTTCTCCGGGCTTCCTGAAGGACGCCGGCGTGTTCGCTGTCAGGATGAAGCTTCAGTGATGCTGAGGCTCTGATGGTTCCCCCGTGTGTTTCTGTCCAGGCGTGCTTCCCTGCGCTGGCGGCGTGTTTGGATCGTTGCCGTGCTGAAACATGAAGCTGCTGTCAGTCAGATGTTTGTGATGGTTTTGGTGCTGGATTCAAATTTGATAGCAAATTTTCATTTTGTCAGTTTTGACAATATCTCAGATCTGCAGCTCCGAACGTCGACAGACGTCTGCGCATCGCGTTTGTGATCAGATGATCACACATGAAGAGGAGCTGTGGTCACGGCTGTGTGAAGAGCCGATACGAGAGGATTCAGCTGAACTGGAACTAAGCCACACCCTGCGTGGGTCACATGACACGTGGTGCAGAAGTACATATACTCTTCAGTGAAGTAGAAGTACACGTGTGTGATAAAAAAGTACCAACTGTGACCGCACCACGGCGCAGCGGGCTGACCTTTGACCTGCAGGCAGCTGTGTTTGGATTGTTTCACTGTTTGCAGGAGTTTCAGTAGATCATCATCTTCATCGTGAAGAGGAAACCTGCGACGCTCTAAGAGACAGATATCAAACCTGTGCTTTGGTGTGTTTGACCTCTCAGGACAGAAATGTGTTCAGATATTTATGTGTCTGAGACCGTTTCTATTAAAGCGCCACCGAGAACGCTGAATCTGCAGGCGGAGATGTTTTCTGTTCTTAGCTTCATTCACAGATGCAGTGAAGAAGTGTCAGGAGCAGAGAGACGTGCGGTAAAGACGGCGGACTCGAGCCCGGGCCGGCCGCTCTCAGCCGTACAGCCCGAGCTCGAGTCCGGGACCCGCGGCTCGAGCCTTATTATTAATAATTATATTTGTATTATTGTTGCCATATCAGCCTCCAGGAGCCCAAAATAAAAAATGACAGATGATGAATAAAGATGACATCATGCTTGTCTGGTGGTTTTCACTGCAGAGGACGCAGCGAAACATTTTATTATTGCTGTCAAACACAAACGTCTGTGACTCACGTCCTCCACGCCGTAACCTGTCATGTTGCTATTAAAGAAACCAGTGACTGTAAGTGAACGAGCCGTGGGCGTCGACCAGCAGGAGGAGGCACTCACAGGAGCAGCCTGCTGATGTCACTTCCTGCTCTTTGGAAAATTTGTTTGTGCAACATTTTCTGCTGAAACCTGCGAGTCAGCATCGTGCATCCTGTTCCCAGCAGCGCCATCTGATTCCCTCACACAGGTACACAAACCCACAGGAGAGGAGGAGGAGGAGGAAGGCGTGAACATGGCCGAGCGCCTCCTCGGGTTAACGGCTTCTCTCCTCACTGAAAAACGCAACTGTCCAAGCCCGGCTCGCTGTCACGACACCACGCTACAGCGGGCCGCCATCAAAAAGCTCCAGTCACAGCTGATCACATGGTCACATGGTTTTATTTATGACCCTGTTCCCACAGCTGTGATCACTCCATCATGTTTCTCACTAACATCAGCCTGGTGGAGGGAAGTTCAGGTACATTTTCATCCATAGCTGTCAAGTTAACATGCATCTGCCATTTCATTAGGTACACCTGGTAGCTTACGCAGGCTTTAAAACTCCCCAACATGTTAGGAAGTCCTCATTCTCACTGATTCAGGTGAGTTTGATGACAGTGCTCACAGGCAGCGTGATGGAGAAGATGAAGAAAAGTGCTGTAAACAGTTTACTGTCTTTGTGGATTTTAGAAATAAACTTGATCTTAAGTCAGTTTAGTGTCAGTGAGTTTCCACAGTCAGTCTGACTTTGGTTTCTCTTTGTTTCAGTCTTTATTATTGTTGTGTGGACGGCTTGTGTCAGACGGAGAGTCAGTGCATGTATTACAAGAAAAAGACCTTTCAGTAAGCACGTCCATCAGACTTCTGCAGCGTCCTCTAAAGCTGGACTCTTTCCTCCTGCCGAGGCCACTCGGGGTTAAATAAAGACCCGTTTGCATCACACAGCTAAAGAGCAGAAGTTTCAGTTCTTTTAATGAACTTCATCATCTGAATTATCTTTTGAGGAAAACCTCATAACCTCCAGAGATAACCCAGTCATGACGTCTACTCTGAAGCACCACCAGCTGAACTGCCTTTCATTCAGAGTTTCCTACACTGTTTGTGCATCACACCTTATTTTTGAATGAAGAATCATTATCATTGATAGGAACAGGTCAGGATCACTTTAAATCCATCCTAACGATTATTTTTAAAGGACACAGAGCTGCGTTTGCTGCTTTTCACTCATGGGTGCAGCGCTATATTAATGGGGAGGAGGATTTGTATGTAGGGAATGAAATACTGTTGAACCACGTGTGAAATAAATAAATAAATAAATAAATGTCACATTAAGGAACGACTCGCTCCAACTTCCACATTCTTACCTGCTGATGTGAACACGCCTGCCTCAGCTGTGGCTTTCCTTAGTCTGCACCGCCCTCTGCTGGCTGCCCTCTGTTACTGCAGCATCCCTGCAGGTGTCCTCATGAATGATGTCAGAGGTGATTTCTGTCCCGTCACATGTGACGGGGCTCATTTCTGCTCACAGTCACTAACCTGCTGTTGTCGTGGCAACGTGGCTGGATGTAAACGCTCTCTGCTGGGTTCTGGCTTTGATGGAGAACGTGCACAAATAAAATAAAAATGCAGGATTAGAGTTAAAGCTGAAAGAAAGACACCAGGGGCCCGTTCTTCGTACGTCGCTTACTACATCCAAGATCAAATGACACATCCAAGATCAAATCATCGCGCTAACCGTGAGCTCGCTAATCCGGTTCCCCGAACACACCTGCTGTTGACGATTACTACAGCTGGACGCAGGAATGTGACATCACTGGGTGTCGTAAAAGGGGCTACGCATCGATAGTAGAAACATTGATCGGCAACCCGCTGATTGGTCGGCGAAAATGTACAAGGGGCGTGCTCGGTATTTTCCGGCAGCAGAGCAAGAACTCATGAGTGAGGGATTTCAGGAGTTTCAGAGTTTAATTAAAACGCAAGAGAACACTGCAAAGGCTGCAAAAGCAAGGAGAGAGGGCTGGCAGAAAGTTGCTGACAAATCAAACTCGTAGGTAATTTAATAATAATAATAATAATGGATTGGATTTATATAGCGCTTTCCAAGGCACCCAAAGCGCTTTACGATACCACTATTCATTCACTCCCACATTCACACACTGGTGGAGGCAGCTACGGTTGTAGCCAGGCTGCCATATCGCGCCATCGGCCCCTCTGGCCAACACCAGTAGGCGGTAGGGTAGATCTATCATATGACACTATATTGTCCAATATCATATGGCATTATATTATATTATAATATGTTATATTATATCCCCTTTCACATTAGAGCCACAACAGGACCCACAAGAACATGGGAACAAGTAAAAGTGGAATACAGGAGTATTCTACAGAATGGTAATATTTATCTCTTAGATTGCTTTTCGTCTCTTGGCAAGGTAATACTGGCCTGTAATACTCTGTTAGTTTGTTCATAACAGCAACCAAGAAAAGGGCAGAGGAAAAAAAGACAGGTGGTGGTCCTGCACCCCCTCGTCAACAAGTTGGTTAAGTGAATAATACCCTCACGGGAATATCGATATCTCTCAATGAGCACACTGTCGCGCTGAGCTAAAGGATCCTGTCTGTCCCGCAATATACGCTGAATTCTGAGGACTCTCCTTATCAATCTTGCACCTTCCGCAATGGGTTGGTCGCGTATACGGACAGGACATGGCTGCGACAGGCTTCCCAAATCCACCTTCGCTTTTATAGCCGTGGTCTCTCATCTTGATTACACGAAGTAATTTACAATTACTACTCTGAAATATGAATTACATCTGTAATAATCACATACATGTAATAGAATGTTAATAGTACATTTCCCTTTTTTAGGAAATGACCTGTATGTATCTGTGTGACATCAATAAAAGGATCAAGTGCTGCATTATCTTTAGTTACATTGATAATATTTATTTATGGTGAAACAGTGGTGGAATATCGCTGTTGCTTTCGTATAAATGAAGCGGACATACCTGCGTGGCCGCGATCTAATCCTGTTTACATAAAGTAAACCTGCTCCCGAGCAGGTTTACGCTTACGGCTCTGTTGCTATGACAGCAAGTCCCGGATGAGCTTCGGGGAACCGACTGATCCAGGATCACGCGAAATCGTCAACAATCTAATCCAGCTAACTCACTTAGTGAGGTACGAAGAACAGGCCCCAGGAACTCAACCTCGTCCACCCGGCTCACGCTGCATCCGTGGCTGCTGTTACACTTGATGTGCGCGTCCACAGGACATTCCTAACCGGCGTTAAACGAATTCCCCATCCCTCGAGTTCTGAATGAACAGCTGATCACAAAAACATGGAATATTGGGAATCAAACAACAAAACAAACCCTGTGTGCTGCTCCGTGACCAGCAGCCCAACCCCACCTTCACCTCCTCCGGGGCACCTCAACACACCTTTCAGTTTTTTATTTATTTATTCCAAACATGAGTCTATATATTGAACATCAGAGGGCGGCACCCCTCCTACAGTCACCCCACAAGTCAATATCAATAATAATAATAATGATAACAAGAGAATCAATAATGTCCTGCTGATCTGAGGAGAAAACATCAGGAAACACACACACACACACACGCACACACGCACGCACACACACACGCACACACGCACACACACGCGCACGCACACACGCGCACGCGCGCGCGCGCACACACACGCACACACACACACGCACACACACACGCGCGCGCGCGCACACGCACTCTTTCTCTTCAGCTGCTGCTTCACTTCCTGCATGTCAACAAACTATAATTATATATTTTGTAATTGTAACTTTATATTTTCTTTTTTATAAAAAGGAAAAAAATGATAACAAAAAATAAAATAAAATAAAAATATAAAAATGATGTTATAAAATACAAATAAAATGATTAAATGATAAAACAAATACAGATGTGTGTAACAACTGCAGCAGCTGTTCGTTCATTTCATAGTAAAAAAGGGAAAAAGTCAACAGGTTGTTTTTTTGTACAGCAGGTCCAAATTATTCAGCGATGGAGCTCAGCGCCGCCGGCAGCTGACAGGTGACCTTTAGAAATGAGACAACTCGGCGATCAGATCGCTGTGACATCAGCTTCAGGTTCGGGACGAGGAGGAGGAGAAGCTCCTCTGATTGGACAACAGGACAGGAAATACAATCACAGACTTAGTTTTTCTTCTTCTCCACTTTGTGTGAGTGTGTGTATCTGTAGCGTTTCGTCTATACAAACACCTGGATCAGTATCAAACCTCAGTCTGTCTGAGTCCTCGTTGCTCGGCATGGAGTGAGACGATTGGCTGAGGGTGGGTCGGCCTCAGACAGTCACTTCCTGTTTGTCTGCTTTAATCCAAAAGGTAAAAAGTCCGTGAGTAGTCCTCCATCCCCAGAGCGGGTCAATCCGCTCACCCCCGTAAAGGTTTGGTGCAGTCCACTGACGTGTCTTTGCTTTAATGGATGACCCCCACAAACGGGTCAGAATGGTTTCCTCCTTTGACCCCTGCTGGAGAGCCAGTTTAGACCAGTACAGCTTTGGGGTCAATGTGTTTGTGACCTTTGACCCCACAGACAGCATCCTTAGGCTCAGTCGTGTCCGCTGAGTAAGTCTGTCGGTGGGTGTGTCGGGGTCTTGTTGGGGGGCAGCGGCCGGGGCGGGGGCACAGGTTTGTTTTTGTACCGCTGCGGGCTTGCCACGCCCCCGTCGCTGTCAGCTCTGTCCGTCGGCATCGGGGGAGGGGGCGGCGGAAGGCGGGGCAGCGACATGGAGCCGTGGTGATAATGGAGATGATGGTGAGCGCTGTGACGGGGGTGAAGGCCTGTCATCGCCACTGAGGGCGGGACCCGGGAGCAGGAGGAGGCGGAGGAGGACGAGGAGGGCGGAGGGGGTGGGGTAAGCGCGGCCGGTCGCAGGCTCTGGATCCGCCGGCACTCCTGGCAGATGCGTACGTGACTGCAGGCCTGCAGGAAGCTGCGCGGGGGGGCGGGCGGAGCCACTAGGGCTGACGCAGGAGGGGGGGTGGTGGTAGAGGTTTTGGTGCCCAGCGGGTCCTCCAGGAGCCTCTGTGGCCCCGGGCCCAGATCAGGGCATCCTCCCATCCCGACCCCTGCCAACCCGCCCGTCATTGGGCCGGCGCCACTGTACAGTTTCCCGTTGCTGAGACGCATCTCTCGAATCAGGCGGATGGGGCGGGGACCGGCCAGAGTCAGGCGGGATGGGTGACGTAGGACTCCGCCCCCAGTGCTGGTCAGGGGTCGGCGCCGACGGGATCTAGAATTCTTCTTACAGGATACGGCATTACGGAACTCCGTCAGCATCTCCTGACAGACGGAAACCTGAGAGAGAGAGCAAAGGCACTCAGCTACACCCTTCACACTCTGATGGAGGCCCCCAAACTCCAGCTACACCCTTCACATTCTGATGGAGGTCCCCCAAACCCCAGCTACACCCTTCACACTCTGATGGAGGTCCCCCAAACCCCAGCTACACCCTTCACACTCTGATGGAGGCCCCCAAACCCCAGCTACACCCTTCACACTCTGATGGAGGTCCCCCAAACCCCAGCTACACCCTTCACACTCTGATGGAGGTCCCCCAAACCCCAGCTACACCCTTCACACTCTGATGGAGGCCCCCAAACCCCAGCTACACCCTTCACACTCTGATGGAGGTCCCCCAAACCCCAGATACACCCTTCACACTTTGATGGAGGTCCCCAAACCCCAGCTAGACCCTTCACACTCTGATGGAGGTCCCCCAAACCCCAGCTACACCCTTCACACTCTGATGGAGGCCCCCAAACCCCAGCTACACCCTTCACGCTCTGATGGAGGCTGTCTATCAGCTGCTGGGAATAAAGGAAGCAGTGGCCCTGGAGCTGCACCTTCTCTTTGTTACGTGCAGACTGAACTACTGCAATTCTTTGTACTTTGGTCTGGACTTTGGTCTGGACCAGGCCTCTCTTTATGTCTCCAGCTGGTCCAAAATGCAGCCGCTCGTCTGCTAACTGGCACTAAACGTTAGGAGCATGTAACCCCAGTTTTAGCGTCTCCACACTGGCTCCCTGTTCCTTACAGGATCCAATTTAAAGTCGTACTTTTTGTTTTTAAGGTGCTTATTGGCTGAGCCCCTTTATGCTCCAGAGAAAACCATGAGGTCCAGTTAAAACCAAGTTATCCACGGACTAAGCTTCTCATCGTGACAGAGCCTTCTCTGTGGCAGGTCCAGGACTTTGGAATAGTCTTCCCTTAAATATTAGATGTGCACAAACACTTGATCAATTTAACTCGCTACTGAAGACACATTTTATGGTCTGGCTTTAACCACTTTAACATTTTGGTTTTAACAGCCTTAGTTGTTGTTTTAGTTGTTTTTATTGACTCTTTTTTTTCTATATTTTACTGCATCATTGTTTTACATTTTATTTGTTTTAGTGGTATTTTACATTGTTAAGCTCTTTGCGCAGCACTGACTGGAAATGTGCAGCATAAATAAACTTGACCTTGTGGAGCACGTTTGTATCAGTGTACAGATGCTCTGCAGTGCTCACGTCTGCCCAGTGTAATCTGTAAGTGTGTGTGTGTGCGCGATGGTGTACCTCGTCCGTCTCGGCGGTGCGGCGTGTCGACCACACAAACTCCATGATGGCCACAAAGACGGCAATGATGAGGCCGCAAATCAGAACCACAAAGATCCCGCCGATGTTCTCCATGCCGAGCCCTGAAACGCAGCGATGGACACATCACAGATCGATTCACCTACACCGGTCTACCAGCCTGAGGACTGTTTCCAAACACAGCGTGCTCTCCATCAGCAACAACGGGCCAGGCTTAAAACAACCGATATTTTATGCCATTTAACCTGTTTGATGGCATAAAATGTGGAGTTGTTGGCGTGAGACGCCTCAGAAGGAGGAGACAAATACACAATAACAGCGAAGGCGGAGGACAAAGTCATTTGTTATTTTGTTATATCAATGAGGAAAAGACAGGTGGCACAGGAAAGGAGACGCCCGATAAAAACTTCCTGTTTACGTGTCATCGTGGTAAGGCTTCACTGACATGAGCGAGGAGCACGGTTGTGTCCTAGGCAGGAATCTTTCCATCAAACAGAAACAGGAAATGATGTTTTTACGTTAAATGATCACGCTACGATGACACTGACCTTTGGCCCTGTGGTCCTCCTCTTTGGGGCACTGTCCTCCCTCCCACCAGCGTCTCTTCAGGATCTCCAGCCTGTTGCTCTCCTGCAGCTGCAGTATTCCCAGAGTGATCTCGTCTCTATACGGAGAGCCTGACGAGGAGCAGAAGTCATATTCAGCATCTAAAGACACACATGAAGCTACTCAACCTGGGCTAAATGACACTATATGAGCCTTACGATGTGTCTGCCATCGATCTGAAAGGAGGTGGAAGAAAGGTAGGCTTCAGATGTCCTACGACATCCTTTGTAGGAGCCGCTCTCTAGACCAGAACTCTGTTGAGGCAGCTCAAGCAGCTTTCCTGTCAGATATTACTGAGACTAACAGCCACAACCCCCGAATGTTATTCAAAATGTTTAACTCCGTGATAAATCCCTGTCCTGGATCGTCGAGCTCGGCCTCTCAGGCTCTCTGTGAGCAATTTCTTAATCATTTTAGTGGAAAAGTTTTATTACTGAAGGCTTCACACTCTCTTGTGTTGAATCCTGTTCTGGTTTTAGGGTGCATGTCCACCTTTTCTCACTTTGGGAACCGTTGGGCTCCATATTTGAAAAATACAATATTTCTTATCCACTCTTTTGTGACGTCCAGGTTAGACTATTGCAATTCTCTCTACTGTGGTCTCCAATCCATCTCTATTTGAAAGCTGCAGCTCGTTCAAAATGCTGCGGCTCGGCTTCTGACTGGAGCTAGAAAATTTGCTCCTATCACTCCGGCTCTTGTTGATCTACACTGATTACCAATCAAATATCGCATTGAGTTTAACATTTTGCTACTCACTTTTAAAATCCTGAATAATATTGCGCCCAGTTACCTCACTGACCTCCTCAAGCTGCACACTCCTTGTCGTACATTAAGATCACCAACCTAAGTTTAGACTGAAGACCAGAGGCGACCCTTTGCTTCAGCTGCACCCAACCTTTGCAGCCTCCCTGCTTCTATTCGAGCCTCGGACTCTATCCAGTCCTTTAAATCAAGATTGAAAGCATACTTATTTAACCTGGCTGTCCTGACCAGTTAACACCCTTTTTACACTTTTTATTAAATGTATTATTTTATCATTAATTTCACTGCAGTTTTTATCTTCGTAGATATTTCGCACTCACGATTGACCTTCCCTCTGTGTTGAGGTTTGATGCCTATTTTATTTAACTCTTCTGTTCTATTAATGCCTCCATCCTGTCTGTTAGTGCCCGATCTGTACTCTGTTATTGACTTATGTTGTTTCTCCGTATTACTGCGAAGCCTTCGGGATTTTAAATGTGCTATATAAATAAAACTGTATTGTATTGTACTTCCGAACAGGAAGTAGTTTCCTTCAGATGCACTCCTGGACACAGCCTGTATGCAATCGGACGACCGCCAACAGGCGTGTTTGTGAGCAGACTCAGACTGAGCTCATCCAATCTGATGCTGGATAAACGTGAGCTAAACCTTGGATCAAACCACCAACCCGAGACTGATCTAAGCCTCTGCCTGACACACACACCAGCTGTGGCCCTGAGTCCACTTTCAGCTTCCAGGCGTGTGATGTCTAACACTGTCCTGCACTGGTGAACTTTCAGAGCCTGCACAGATGATCAGAAGAGCCTGTGGATGGATGAAACTTTTTATGGGTTTATCTTGTTTATCGAATCATGTTTGCATGACCACACAAGACGGGGTCATCGTTCTGCACAACTTTCAGCGTCTGTGGATTTCTGTTTCACGTCTGTGGGAACCAACCAGGCTGCACATAGCTGCACTCGGTGTCGCGGAGTCCTGATGCACTAAACTGGCTTTGAAGACGAGCTGCCGGCTGGTGTTCCTCTTTCAAAGGCAGCGAGACAAATCCAATCTTAGGTGGGCTGTGAATGAAAACAGAGGGCTGGTGCTAATGGCGGAGCTCACCTGCTCACCTGTTATCAGGTAAACGTGCTGATGTGGAGGCGGCGGCGCGCTCTGCGGGGTTTTTAACATGTTCTCATAAACAGCGACACAACGACACCGCGAGCAGTTGCACCTTTTATACAAATCGCCGCTGCTGTCCGCAGTCTCGTTTCCACCGGAGCTCCAGATGTGTTGGAGGCAGCGGGCGGCGACACCGGAGCTCTGGACGGGACCCTGCAGCACGATGTAATCCCCTAATCTCTCCAGACTGCAGGTTGTTTACTGAACAGACTCACGTTCAATCCTCAGTAAAGATTTATTGACAGCTTGCAGGCTGACACTTATCAGCAGACACACACTAACTGAACCCTCCACACCGTCACTTCTGCTGTTTCTGCAGCCGTGGGTCAGCAGAGGTGGCTTTGATTGGCTTTAGGGACAATAGGCAAAGCATATGCTGTAAACACAAGATGGACACAGCCTCTTTGACAGCTCTCACTACTTTGTTTTTCAGCTCAGTGCTCTACGCATTTGCTCTGATCCTCCTGCAGTTTTTTGCAGGTTGGTGAAACTCTAAGCCGTCTCTGAGATACTCGTTTTATACTGGATCATGTGATGGACCTGCTGTAAAATAACCTGATCAGCTGCTAATGTATTTGCTCTGTTACTTGTCGTGGTGACGGGGGAACCCGACCGAGCCCTGCAGTCACCCCGCCACAGCATTTTGCTCCTCTAGGGTCTCCCGGGCAAACAGCAGGGGCAGATTCAATCGAAATCCACAGACTGTGGGTGTGGAGCTCACCAATCCGGTCACATTTAACTGTGTCATGGTTCATCTGACACTTTAAACCTGCCCTGAGGCAAGAGATTGTTTGTTTTCATCATCAAACAAAAGGCAATAATTTAATAACAACAATAAACAGCTGCATTGACACATGTTAATCTGTTTTTAAACTACAGCAGCCCAGTTCTACAGCAGTGTAATTTTTGACCACTGGATGGCAGTAGAGGCTTCTGTATGTTAGTCAATCCACAGTAGAGTGTCAGCAGTACCCCGCCTAAACAAAATCCACTCAGAGACAGAACTGGGCTGTGTCCCAATTAAGAGACCGCACGCTTGAAGTACGCATTTTGAGTGCGATTACGTCACCGCCACACGACGACGGCTGTCCCAATTCGAAGTGTACTCCAAATGCGCCGACGATTTCCCCAAATATCAAGCGTGGTCCGGTGCACACTTGGTCCCATATATCCCACAATTCATAGTGCGGCGGTGGGTGTGGATAATTTTGCTCCAAAAGACGGCAGAAGGGAGCGGCCGAAGAGTGAACTGTCAAAAGTAAGTACTGAATACGATGTCACTTGAAGAACATTAAACAATTGCTGTTGGCCACATGTCAGCAGAGTTATGTGACGTTAGTGATGTTTGTACTTTCAGCGTTAACTTGGTTTTAAAGCCTTTAAAATATACGCCGTTCAATAGTCGACCTTAATCTGACAGAGAATCTGATGATTTTGTGGATAATTAAAGTCAGTCATATATCCACAAACACAACGAGCTGAAAGTCAGTGACGCTGCTCGGTTTGCAGTCCTGAACATCACGGCACAAGCAGGATCCACTGCACTGTTAATGTGAGCTGTGTTATATTGCTGCCTCTGTTCGGTGGTGTCGAGCCAAACGGACTTTAACGTGTGTTTGAACGAGCTGACGGTTCACTCGTTAAGCTGAAAGAAAGATGCTTTAATCACAGCAGTCACACATGTGTCCACTGCACCATCTGGGAACTCTTCTTGTTTACACTCGTAATAACACAAACACTAAATCCTGCTTCTCTGGTGCTGTTGTGTAGCAGTGTGTACACCTGAGACTGCCACCTGTCTGTCTGTCCTGCACTCTCTCTCTGTTTCTTTCTCTCTGATTGTGGAATAAAAGTATGAACATGTGTTTATAAGTTACACTTGTGTTTGAATCCTGCAGCTTATCACACATTTGATTTCCATGTGTGACGACTGCAAGTGTCCAGAGTGAGGACAGACTGAGGGACCCACTGCTGCACATCATCTGTGAGGCTTTGCAGCCCTGATGATCCACCAGGACAAACTCAGCAGTGTGTGAGGAAGAGGAAGAGGAAGAGCCAGCAGCAGCTGACAGATGGAGAGAATAGACAGACTGTTCCCTGTTTGTGAAGGACTGCTAGGAAAGTTTAACATAACTGTCTGTGCTGAATCAGTCTTATTAGGTAATGTTCAAATAATGTGATCATCCCAGTGTTTCCAGTGTGGGAGAAAGTACTCAGAGTACTCAGGGCCTTCAAGTTACACACTATGAAAGGCAGCAACAAGTTTAATGTTCAGAAACCTAAAGTATGTATCAGCAGCAGGATGGAGCTAAAAATAAATGTTGGTTTCAGTTCTATGAAGCTTTGAGTATTTTGGATCAGTAGCTGCTGTGTTTGTTGCATCATGTTGCTGTAACTGTTTATATGCTTTATATATTCTGAGCTAAGTTGATCTATAGTGTTACATCATATTCTATAAGGATGTTATGTGTTTGTAGACTTTCTGCCCAGTTTGACCCATTTAGCAGACGTCAGCCTGTTTAAGGCTCTGATATCTATTCTGTGTGACTTACAGCAGTTATGACATGGTCTGATTTTCTCACCCAATAAAGGAATATTTCATATATCAGTCGACTCTTCATTCTATCAGACACAGTTACCACAGCTCGTACATTTTCTTTTTACACATGTATGTAAGCATTGAGCCAAATTTAGTACCAACATATTAAACAAACAATATTTGTCTTTTCTATATAATACACCTATATATGCACTGTCAAAGATACTTGTCTGTGAGTGAAGATTTAAGGTGACAGGAAATATAAATAACTGCAACTTGAATCTTTGACCCAGAGTTCAAGCTGTAATATATATATATATATATATATATATTTTACAGGATCAAAGGGTTTGTTTCTCTCGCCCAAACCAATGATCAATGTTTAAAATTCGCTATTAAATATTTAAATCATATCAGATATAATTTATATAATCTGTCCCATCCGCCTCCCCTCACCCTTAATCGATAGATCAAAGGGCAGATGGCCCTTTCCTTACTCCTGATTCTTTTAGTGCGATCAGCTCGTCGCTGTGCTACAAACTCTTTGTCAGCTTTTTGCCGTGTGTCGTTTTGGCCGACAGCTCCTGCCGTACAGCCAAACTCTTGGTGTCGGCCATTAGAAAACTCCACCTTAAACTTTGAGAGAGGGAACGTAAAAATTAAACAAACTCCTGTGTTGTGATTCTCCTGCATGTAAAGTAAACGCCGCCGCCTCCATGCTCATGTGTTAACAGGCCGACGAGTGACGGCGGCTCTCCTGAAAGCTGCTCGTGTCTTTCTGTCACTGTCAACATCTGTTCCTCCTTCTCTCCACTAACTCTGCTAACTGTGCGTTAACCACCTGAGCTGTCAGAGACCTCGCTAACAGCAGAACAGAGTGATCCCAAGTTATTTAACACCAGCACTCAGCAGCAGGGGGCAGTCTACCTTGGCTTGTGGTACGCGGTTAGCCCCTCCCCTCTCCTCACCCAGAGGCATGCCGATGCCGTATCCTTTGGTGTCCAGCAGTCCTCCGATCTGCGTGAGGTTGCAGTTGAGGCTGCGGTAGTACTCGTTCATGGTGCTCTCCATCAGAAAGGCGTACTTGGAGTTGAGCACGCGGGCGATGCCCTCTTCTGTGCTCTTCACGAACACGCTGGGCTGCTTGGAGTACATGTAGTTCCACATCCGCTGGTACGTCTGGTACCGCGAGTTCTGCAGGAAGAGAAGGTGAAAGGACAGTTGTAGTGTCTGAACGTGTTCTATGGTCTGTGTTTGTACCTCACGATGTGCGCTTACAGCATAAGCCTACTGTTTTTATTTGATTTGGTTGTTTCTGTGGTAAATGCACTTATATCCTGTGTCTCACTAAGAGCAGTCTGGCTCAAGTCCACTGGTTCCTGCTGAGGACAAATCTTTAAAAACACCTTAAAATATATATTTCACTTCTTTAAAAGGATCGATAGTTGCCTCAAACAGCTGGTGTTTGGTGCTCTGCTGAGAGCTTACCATCAGTTCAGTGAAACAGCTGCACTTCTTCTAATGGCCACTCGAGGCAGCCTCCGACAGTGGGTCCATGCCCATAAACACCCACGTCAATGTTTCTGAGTGCACGGGAGAAATAAACCAACACTTACTGAAAGAATACAAGACTGAAAGTTTGCATGGTTAGGGGCGTGGCCTCTGTGACTGACAGGTGGCGTAGCCGTGTGCTGAACTGGACTTTGGGAGCATTTTTAATTATGAATAATCTGGTCGTGTTATTACTGGTTACATCATCCCAGGATCAAACACAGGATCTGTGTCTCTACACTTACGGGTCGTTACTTCCAGTATTTAATCTTTTTGTGATTCTGAAAATTCTCATATGTGAATGGAAACTGCTGCTGGTCGGTCTGCAAATGGATTTACTGACATTCAAATAACAGCTGACATCGAGGCCTTTGCATACAGGGCAGTACTCATCCATTATTTTGCTCATCTTTAATAATTTACTATTATATATAATAGAGAACGCCCAACGTACAAGCTTGGAGGCTCTATAAGTGTGCAGATCTCATGAATTCATATTTTATTGAGAACAAAACACAGAGAATAAAAAAATGAAGCATGTCAATAAAAATCTGAGCTCATTTTGAATGTGATGCCATCAACACGTCTCTAAAAGTTGGACAGGTCCATGTTTCCATGCGCATCATTAACATCAGTGTGTAAACTGGGGCTGTTTCTCCATCGTGGCCACACGTGGCTTCTTCTCTGGGTGATGCAGCTTTAACCTGCAGGCAGACGCTGGTTTCTGGGAGCGTTCCTGAGCCGTGCACTGATCCTTTAATGCAGCGCTGCTGAAGCTCGCAGTTATCGGCCTCGTCCCTGCGTGCTGATGACCTCATGTAGATGATGACATGTTCACAGTGAGGAACATGATTCTGTTTGTACATGCAGTTTCTGACTTTTCCAACCTTTTGTTGCTGCCATCAAATCCAACATGAGCTCATGTTTTGTCACGACGCGTTCTTCACAGTTGCAGAACGAAACGTAAATTTCCATCATGTTTTTAAAGCAGAGGTGGACACAGTCGGCATAGACAGGTTTAGATTGTAGTGAAACCTCTATTCTGTGAGCACTCAGGACGTCACAGCACCTCAGGCCGCTTTACAGCATCCTCCATTTGTGATTTTCTTCACCTTCAACCAGCTGCTGCTTCTAACCCCTGCAGCCTCCTGTTGGGCGTCTCACTAACGTCTGTGGGAGTTTGGAGCGCGTGCTGTCCTACAGACTTGCCTGAACAATCAGCCTGCATCAGCAGAAAGCTGCGGTTTTAAAAGCTGCCTGACTGAGAAACACTGAAGACTTGTTATCAATGCTGCCGTTGCTGTTTGGACAAACTAATGTCAAATCTGGATTTTCCTGCAGGTGTAAAAAATGATTCTTGCCATTTATCTCCATTAAAATCTGTTCACCGATGCTGCACCCCAGGCTGGACTGCAGCGCACTGTCATGCAGTGAGATTAACAGGAAGTAGAATCCCTGAGACCGCCTCTGTGTGCCTGAGATGACCGTATGGGATGGCTGGATTAAAAAATAATCTCACCATGAAGAAGGTCATGGTGGAGCCTCCGTGGATGGTGCCGTACTGGATGTTGGTCTGGTCCGCCAGATCGTCCGGAGACTCGATGGGCGCCTCCATCCTCTGGACCGTGAGAAATGCTGCCAGGTTGGCCGTGTAGGACGAGATGATGATGAGGGTGAAAGCCCACCTGAGGGAGGAGAGACGAAGACCTTTATGTTTTTACCCTGCAGCACAGCCCCACTCTTCCCCCTCGCCTATCTTCATTAAGAGCTGAGAGAGGAAAACGCAGCAGAGAGACAGATGGAGGGCACTGCAGGAAACGTCAGGAGTTTTAGGTAAAAATCATCAACCTAAACATGAACTCGAGCTGCAGCAGAGACGAGCAGGACGCCTCTGCTGCAGAGGAAATGAGGCGGAAGTGATGAGCAAGGGAATTAGGGAGGGGGGAGAGAATTAAAGAGGAGGCAGAGAGGAAGGATGAAGCAGAGCAGAAACTAAATGAAAAGCAGCCCAGCAAATACAGGAAAACAGACTCGGGCTCTGGTGATTGGCTCGAGGCCGTGATTACTTCTAATGTGCTGTGTTTGCACAGAGCGCTGCGGGAAGTGGAAGACACACTCTGTGGTGTCAGCGGAGACGAGACCCACGACTGCGACGGATCTCGTTTCCATTTACAAAAAAAGAAAACACACAAAGAAATGTTTCTTAAAAGATGAGCCGAGTTTCAGGGGAAACGCCAGAGCTACGCCGCCAACTCTGTGTTGGTCACCACACATCAGCAAGGCAGCTCCCCGAGCACGCTGGGTAAAAGGACCATGGCTTTATAAAGGTTTGAGGTTATATGAACTGAGTCAGAAAAGAGTTCAGCCCAGCGAGGAGCTGCATGTGCGCTTCAGCGTTTGCAGCAGAACGCCGTGATGGGTGCACAGCAGGAGCTGCGGGAAATGACCCCGCGTCCTGAGGAATCTGAGATCTTTAGACGCTGCGAGAGGGAAACTACAAACGTGATCGCGTTTAAGCTAACCTCCCTCTGACGGCCTCTTTGCTTCCACTCTGCCTGAATATGCAGCGTGAACAGCGCAGCGAGCCACTCGTGAGTCTTTCTAAGGCTAAGTGCCAGACGAGGCTGAGAGCTGTGAGAGGAAAGATGCTGATGGCCTCTCCAGTCCCTCCAGTATCACTCCACCATCTGTCTGACTGCAGCTACTGGGACTGAGGGAGAGTCAGGGGTGGGGAAGTACTGACATACTTTGATTTGGTCAAAGTACAGATGCAGCAGTGCAGAAATACTCGGTTCTACACAGAAAAAAACTCACAACACAAAATGTTTCTGGCAAAGTAACGACACACATTTTGATTTTGTAGTCAGACGGTTACAGGTTGGCTCACCTGCTTTATTCTGACAAGCTGCACCTCCATCAGCACCACCTGCACCTCACTGTACATATGACTGCTACACTTACAGCTAAAACATATGATCTCACAAGATGGAACAATCATTTCATTATCCTGATAACGAGACCACGTGAATATAGAAACGTTTCTCTGCACAGAAAATAAAAGAACCAAACCTGCAGCTAAACCACAGCGAAGAATCCTCCACCCAACCTCCACCCTACACCAACACTCACTCTTATCTAATGTGAGCTTAGAGCACTTACTTACAAACGAATCAGGAAGGTTAGTTTCAACTTACAAAATCAATGAATTTGAAAAATTATATTTTCTATATTTTTGGTTTATTTAAAGTTTAAATAAACAGAAAGGCTGAAACGATTAAACAGCAGTGAAAGGAGGGCGAGACAGAGGGGGCGGGGGGTGAGGGCGAGTCAGAGGGGGCGGGGGGTGAGGGCGAGTCAGAGAGAGAGAGGGGGTGAGGGCGAGTCAGAGGGGGCGGGGTGTGAGGGCGAGTCAGAGAGAGAGAGGGGGTGAGGGCGAGTCAGAGGGGGCGGGGTGTGAGGGCGAGTCAGAGGGGGCGGGGTGTGAGGGCGAGACAGAGGGGGCGGGGGGTGAGGGCGAGTCAGAGAGAGAGAGGGGGTGAGGGCGAGTCAGAGGGGGCGGGGTGTGAGGGCGAGTCAGAGAGAGAGAGGGGGTGAGGGCGAGTCAGAGGGGGCGGGGTGTGAGGGCGAGTCAGAGGGGGCGGGGGGTGAGGGCGAGTCAGAGAGAGAGAGAGGGGGTGAGGGCGAGTCAGAGAGAGAGAGAGGGGGTGAGGGCGAGTCAGAGGGGGCGGGGTGTGAGGGCGAGTCAGAGGGGGCGGGGTGTGAGGGCGAGTCAGAGAGAGAGAGAGGGGGTGAGGGCGAGTCAGAGAGAGAGAGAGGGGGTGAGGGCGAGTCAGAGGGGGCGGGGTGTGAGGGCGAGTCAGAGGGGGCGGGGTGTGAGGGCGAGTCAGAGAGAGAGAGAGGGGGTGAGGGCGAGTCAGAGGGGGCGGGGTGTGAGGGCGAGTCAGAGGGGGCGGGGGGTGAGGGCGAGTCAGAGGGGGCGGGGGGTGAGGGCGAGTCAGAGAGAGAGAGGGGGTGAGGGAGAGTCAGAGGGGGCGGGGTGTGAGGGCGAGTCAGAGGGGGCGGGGGGTGAGGGCGAGTCAGAGAGAGAGAGAGGGGGTGAGGGCGAGGCAGAGGGGGTGGGGGGTGAGGGCGAGTCAGAGGGGGCGGGGTGAGGGCGAGTCAGAGAGAGAGAGAGGGGTGAGGGCGAGTCAGAGGGGGCGGGGTGTGAGGGCGAGTCAGAGGGGGCGGGGTGTGAGGGCGAGTCAGAGAGAGAGAGAGGGGGCGAGGGCGAGTCAGAGAGAGAGAGAGGGGGTGAGGGCGAGTCGGGGGGGCTCCAGAGTTCTGGTAACGAACTCATCATTTGATCTAAACCTGCAGGACACCGGCCCTCGAGGCCTGGAGTTGCCCACCCCTGAATGCAGCGCTCACCTCACTGTGTCTCTGTGGCATCCATCCACCCCGACCTCCTCCCCACACCCACCCTGGTTTGCAGCAGCACACAGGGGGTGGAGTTTCATATGAACATATTTGGGGGCACTTCCTGAATCGACCACTGCTGTACTGATAACACAGCGTGACCAGAGCAGGCGAAACGTGCTAAAATGACTGCAGCCTGATGGGCTGCGGTGGTGATTTCTCTGAGCGTGACACCGCGTGACGCCGTCTTCCGCTCAGGAACGGTCGTCCTCGCTGTCCTCCATTATTTATAAACGACCTTGTAATGTAAATGACCTCGTGTTTCACATGAAGTTCGTCTGTCTGAAGATGTTCGTGCACATTTGGAAAGCGTGACTGAAACATAAGCTGGTACCAACCAGACTCCGCTGACGCAGCGTGTGGACAGCGCCCGCGGCATGATCTCGGAGCCCTGCTGCATGAAGCCGCCCACTGGGAACCACAGGCTGTTCCCCAGCGTGTACTGGTTCTCCAGGATGTCCCGCCGCTCCCGCAAACACGGATGAGGGTTGTACCATTCGTAGGGACTGAGCCTGGGGAGAGAGGACGAAACATTAAAACCCAGAGTAGCTTTAGCCTCAGACACGCGGCTAACATTTCACGGTCAGCTGCCTGCACTTATGGAGCCCTTAAACCTACGCAGCGGGGCGGCTCTGCTCTGTCAAAGCGATGCGGTGAGAAAACAAAAGAAAAAAGGCGAGAGAGACGAACGTCACGCTCGACACCTGAAAGGAAACGACGAGGTGACTGTGTTTAGACGCTCAGCTGGAGCGCACGACTGTTGCGTGGAGTCATTTTAGCATTAGCCTTCCATTAATGTTACATCATATTTTTACTCTATGTCGATCTTCAACAGAAACGGGACACCCTCTGGTTACGCCGGGTTGGTCACTGCCACGCTTCCTGCTGCGTGACGCGGCTTTGACTCGCCTCTCACCTGCACAAGGTGAGGCGAAGACTGTAAATCAGCCCAGGCAGAAATAATGACAGCGGACACTTCATTAGGTACACCTGGCCTGTCCTCATTAGACCCCCTTTTTCCTTTATTTTTAGTCCATGTTGACATGACATCATCATGACATCATCACACATTTCTCCAGAGCTGCTCTGCTGGACTGAGATCAGAAACCAGAGATGATCTGAGGTCATCGTCACCGTGTCTACCTGCATGAACGCCCTGAGCGCTGCCACGTGATTGGCTGATTGAACATGTGTGTTACGGAGCAGATGAAGAGGCGTGCCCCTCCTACTCTCTGCTCACATATTACAGTTAAACACAGATTAAAGCTGTTCTCTTCATGCTTTTACTCTGAAGTGCAGCTCGTTATGATGTCATCACTAAGCAGCTGATGACATCATCAAATCACGACTTTATGATAAAATGACTTTTTGTGTGCTGTGGCTGAATGCTTGGTTTGTCTCTGTCAGCTCAAGCAGAGCTGAGCGTCTGAAGCTGTGACTGTAAATAAAGTTTCGATACAAAGTCCTGGATGGCGTGCAGAGCGCGTCAGCGATTTATGGCCCACCTTAGAAAATGCACAGACAGGTGTCTTACCTGGCTGCGAGGAAGAGGACGCAGCTGACGGCGAGGTAAGCCAAAAGCATGAAGAGCCAGACAGCCGGAGAGAACGGGTCCAGGAAGGAGAAGTAGCCCGGCTTACGACCCTGAAACACACACACAGATCACATGACCACGGCATTCCTGACCGGGAACGTCGGGTCTCCGCCTGCTCTCGTGCTTCATCCACAGTCTGTAAAGGGTAGGATACAGCTTCCTGCCGTGGACGGCGATTTGTGATAATGACCGTCTGCCAATCACAGCACACTCTGAAACACCTTCACACTGACAGCTGTGCATTTTGGAAAATGACGCTCCTGGAACAAAAAGCGCTCGTTCACTTTGAACCTGCAATTCCAACAACACAACAAAAACAACAGAACACAAAATTACACTGACGAGCTTTTCAAGCGCTAACGAGCGTCAGCCAGCGCTCCCTGATGGGACGCCTCCCGTTGACCCGCTTCATCACGTGGCCTGCTGTCTGCGATGCCTCCATCACCCCCCATCTGCTGGAAAAAGGATTTGGCAGTGAGGGGAGCAGGAACTCCCAGATTGGACTCAATTAAAGCAGATGACTGGAGCTGGCAATCTATTCAGGCTCTGATTTCTGTCCATTCTGGCTCATTTCAGAAACAGCTCATGAGGCTGGCAGAGCTGAAACGATCGTGTGATGTGGCTCAGACCCAATCAAACATCCCGGGCACAAGAGCAGGTGACAGCGGCTGCATCCAGCATTCCCGACTTCACTGGCGACTGAAAGAAAATGTTCCTACGGGAGCTGTGTTTGCAATACAGCGTAGCTCTGGTTGGTTGGACAGTAAGAAGAATCCCGTCTTGCTTATTCAGCACAAGGTCGAGGGGGGTGGAGCCTAACCCAACACACAAGGGGGCGAGGGGCAGAGAACACCTGGACAGGTCTAACACAGGCAGGCAGCTAATTAGGCTAACCCCACTGTGGGAGCAAGCCCGAGTACCCGGGCGGATTCAAACCCACGACTTTCTCGATGTGAGGACACAGTGCCGGCCCCGCGCCATCCATCAATATGTAGCGGTCGCTCGTTTATCGCGGGAGTTATGTTCTAAAAATAACCCGCGACAGGTGAAACCCATGAACTTTATTTTTTACAGTCATTATGGATGTTTTAAGGCTGTAAAACCCGTCACGGCATGCTTTACACACTCAGACACGCATGAACGTTTTCACTTTTCTCTCGTTTAAACTCTCAAAGTTCAAACCTTTGTAGAAAAATAAGTCCAGAATTATAGGATGAAACCAAACATTGTTGCGTTTCTTTGGGAGGAAACTTACACACATACAGTGCAGCACTGCTAGGGTCTAAGATTGATGTAAATTTGACAAGCTGAACGCACTCTGCACTGTACAGGAGACACGGCATGAGATTGATTGACAATGGTCTACAGCCAATCAGGACGCAGAACACAATGTGCTGTAAAAAAAGAAAAAAGAAAAATTGCACAAAAAAAAATCTGCGAACCAGCGAAGCCGTTATAATGAGGGAGCACTTTCATCGACAAGAAGACCCATGGTGGAAATAAGGTTGGAACGTGTACACGTGCAAACATGCATGTGTGCCCTCGTGACGGCGACTTACAGTCTCACGTGTTACCTGGCCGTTACGATGTCTACCATCCACCTACACCAGGGGTCGGCAACCTTTTTGATGATGAGTGCTGTCTAAAATTTCCTCAGAAGTCAATGTGCCGTATGTTTGCATTAGCAATAAATAATATAACAGTTACACACTTATATGTGTTCACAGATGTTGGCAGCTGTCAGCGAATAGTATTCAGCTATTTTGAAACAAAAAAAGACTTTTTATCCATAACAGCAAATGAAGTGTACAACAGAAAATACAAATGCTGTTTATGGTCTCCTCACAACAATGTAAACAGACGCTACTGTGACAGTGATGTACAGTCTTGTTGGTATATGTATGATTTCTATACATTTTACGTCAGATAAAAACTTTGGTTGTAAGATTTAGAAAATTATTTAATAAAAGCTAAATATTTTAAATGAGAATAAGAAAGAAAAGTATTTCTTTGTGCCCCCCTCTCCCTGTTAATGCCCTACATGCCCCCCTGGCAACACTTTGCTAGACCCGCCCCTGCACAGTTACCAGCTGTCAGCTGCATAGAAAAGGATCCTGGTGTTATTTGTCTCTCAGAAACAGTTCATAACTTCAACTCATCCATGTCACCTAAAAGGTAAACCTGTTTCTCCATCACAGCTCTGATGATTCAGTAAGGACATCTCCTGGTTTCATCTTCATGTTTCCCTCTCACCACATATCCAAACCGACATCATGACCAGCAGCTTTACAGCTGTGGCTCCAGCAAACATCAGCTGATACTAGAAATTAATATTAAATAAATTCTAACAACAGCTGATCAAGCTTAAACGTGCTGCTGTTGTTTAGCGCGACATCCGCTGGTTTCCTGTTTCTGGCGCAAAGTGAGCGCGTGCCCAGGGTTGCCGACCCCTGACCTACACAGTAGTGATGGGGTTTCGGCTCTTCAAGTTGTTTTGTTGCTTTAATTTATTTATTATTAACAATAATATAAAATTATGCACAAAAGGAATTACTAATGTAAAAGAAAAAGTGGTTTTATTAATATATGTTTATATAAAAATATACACGGTGGCCCCTAGAGACAAAACACGTTTCTAGCGTTAACTGAACTTCAAAACAGCTACTGAAGATATGCGTAGCCTAATTTAGAGTTTAGAAATGTGTTAGACAGGATGTAGAATTATTGTAGAGACTCTGACACTGCCCTGGATGTAATAAAGGCCTGAGTGTGTCATAAACTTAGGAGTAGATTTCTAGGAGACCCTCCCCCAGTTTGAACTGTGAAAGTGAGACAAAGAGAGGTTAATGTTGAGTGGAAATTCCTCAGGGCATGCCTGGGTGGGAGTCTCAAAGTTTGTAACTGAATAACTTCGGTTTGGAAGGGAGATGGACTTTTATGACCCTCAGGAAGGCGCGTACATAGAGATATACGCACATATAGGGCTGCTCAATTAATCGAATTTTAATCACGATTACGATCTGGGCTTTCAACGATCATTAAAAATGACCGAGCCGATTATTAGCCCCTCCCTCATTTATCCGCGACACCTTAAAGGCCGGTCCGTGAAAATATTGTCGGGCATAAACCGTCCGTGGCGCAAAAAAGGTTGGAGACCGCTGATTAAGAGGACCCGAGGGAAGCTCGGAAAGCTAAGCAGAAGTTATTTGGAGAGGAGAGAGTGACTGCCGCTGGTTGAAAAGAGAGGTAAAAAAACTTCAGTGGTGTTGCACACTATGTTATATTATTTTTTTAAAGTCATTGTTAACCCTTTAAAGCCGGTCAGAGCAGCACGCTCCGTGTTGTGTAACTATTTTTAAATCCCTGTAGAACCTGAACCTGTAAGCTAGCGCAGTAATTTTTTTGCATATGAAACCAGAGGAGTTGTACTTACAACTGATGCCATCAGCTTGTCCTAAGTCACAGTTTCCTTCCACATAAAGCTTTGCAAAAACTGCATAAAAGGCGCTTGCAGGAACAAAAACATAATACTCCAGAAACACGCTTTGCCGATCCGATCAGCTGTTCGTAACACTTCCCACAGTGAAACAGACGTCGTCGCATGTCCGCCATTTCCTGGCCGAAACCGGAAGTGACGTCATTTTCGCGGAAATTGTAGTTTTTTACTTGTAGGCCTTAAAAGCCTGTACTGGTCATGTTTGACTTTTCTGAATAGTTGCTGGGATGCTTAGAACTCGAATTGCACTGCTGTAAATAGTTTATTTTGATGCACCTGCTGTTTTCTTTGCAAATTTGCATCATAGGATTGTTTTTTCGTTTTTCCTGCAGTATATAAAAATTGCTGTATCTCCAAAATAAAACTATGAAGACACTCAAAATAAATTTCCTGTTGTTGTAAACTATTTTTTGCAACTTTTTTTTGTATTTAAAGTTTTGAGGGATAAACCTCTTAAATTTCTCCAAGTAGAAATACATGTAAAAAACAAAAAACAAAAACGATTTTCAATTTTTTTGTAGTTTATTGCACTTTTTTGCAATTAATGTAGTTACTATGGACTTAATGCATACATATTATTAAAATATGGGCTATAACAGTTGTATAGCAAATTGAAATGCTCCCACAAACGGCACTACAACATGTAAAAAAAATAATATAAGCTCTGGCGGACTTGGTTCTATAGTAGGTCTTAAAGGGTTAAATAAATATCGTCAAATAATCGCGATCTCAATTTCAGTGAAAATAATCGTGATTATCATTTTTGCCATAATCGAGCAGCCCTACGCACATAGTGCTTTAACTGTTACGCACACACGCCCATTCACTCACGTGCACTCACATAGACACACGGGTACGCGCACACACAGGCATTCACGTGCTCGTGCACATAGACACAGAGTTTGCAGCACACCGTGGGGGTTGTATGATACAGTCGCTCCTACAAAACTGTGTTTCACAGACAAAGGAGTGAAGATTTTGCAGAGGGGCACCGGCCTGGCAAGTCTTCCCTTCTAGAAGATGCATGCTTAAATGAGATGAATAAAGGTTTTGTGAAATGACTACTGAGTCCGGTGCATCTCTGGAAGCCTGAGGAATAAAAAGAACCGGGGTGAAACTGATTTCCCGACACTACCTAGATCACTTAAATTACACAATTGAAAGCATGTGTGTATTGTTTGTGTATTTATCCACAGGTTTCTGTAAGAGCGTACGTAGGCTGCCATGACAGACCACTACTTCCGTTGTCCGGTTTTATACTTCCGGTTACTCAAAGCGAGACCCAGCGTTCAGTCGTTGCTAACAACAAAATCAGTTACTTTGTGCGGTAATAAGTGGCTTTACCTGTTCGAAGATGAGCTCGGGTTCAACGTGTGCTGTCATCGGCTGCCACAATAATTCAAGAAAACTGAAAAACGCATTAGAAACATTTTGTCTTGAGCATCAACAACTTAGAAAGGCCTGTCCGTGCCCACCGCCCTACGCACTGCACTCTATGCCGCGGAAGGAGGATCGGAAACTGGCGTGGCTGGCAGCTTTAAGACTCAAACACCCTCCAAAGAGAGTTTATGTTTGCTCCTTTCATTTTATCGATAAAAAGCCCACAGAGCTACACCCCGACCCGGAGCTTTATCTGGGCTATGACCGACCCCCACCGAAGAAAAGAAGAAGGCTCACTCGGACCACTTTGAGTGTGACAGCTTCCAGTAATACGAACAAAAACACAGAATCTGTACCCGGTAAGTGAAAGTGTAAATGTGGTTTGCCACCGTTTCGCATTTTAAACACGCAATTCTTTACTTTTACTAAATAATAGCCTATGGTGAATGGCGTTAGTATCAGCACTAGCTGGTTATTAGCAGCAAAGTCTAAATTTTAACGAAAGTTTATAATAATAATAATAATGCCAAAAGATTAGCTCCAAGGGCTGTAAAAGTCTTAGGTTTGTGTTTATAAAGAACATATTTTTTCAAGTTGAGAAAACTCAAGTAAAAACGTTAAAGGCAACCTTTGCAAAATACCAACAGTTGTGACTTTTTTTTAGAATGTAAAATAAAATCTAATCACATTAATTGAATAAAATTGTGACAAATTTTTAGGGGACTTAGGAACATTTTATGTTGACATTTATGATTTTGCATTTGTGTGAAAAAATGTAGAATGAGAAATTTCACTCAAATATAATAAGCTAAGTGACACTTTACAGTTTCTCTTATGCTAACAGTTTGACTGTACATCATATTTTTGTCTTATTCAGACTCCACAGTGTTACGTTCAGTGGAATTAGACCAGGCCAGCATCTCCACACAACCCCCTGAGCCACATCTGCACTCAGTCCACACACAGTGGGAGGATCCTTCGCAACAAGACCATCAATACTGCAACAGGTCTCGCAGAAAAGATGTGCAGGATAAGATGACTCAGTGTGATGAAGTTGCATATTTCATTCTTCAAAATGATGCAGACGCTTTGCTGTACACTGGGATAGCCTTAGAAACATTTAACACACTTGTGTCGACACTGGAAGGATATGACAACAATGAATTTACCATGCCTGTCCGAGATCAAGTCCTCATGACACTTATGAAATTAAAGAGTAACCGTGTAATAGGTGACCTAAGCCACCAGTTTCATATATCACAAAGCATGGCCAGCAAGATCATCTCACACTGGTTAGACAAGCTGGAGGAAGTTCTCCGACCATTAATTCCATGGCTGCCAAAAGAAACTATTCAAGCAACTATGCCTGAAGCCTTCAAGAAGAACTTTCCAAATAGTACATGCATTATAGACTGCAGTGAGACCCTTTTACAGAAACCCAGAAATCTGGGCTCATGAGGGGAATCATACAGCCATTATTATTCACACAACACAGTCAAATATTTGGTTGCTGTTGCACCATGTGGACTAATCATGTTTGTGTCTGCGGCATATGGCGGCCGATGTAGTGACAAATTTATCACAATGGACTCTGGAATATTAACATACCTAAAACCTGGTGATGAAGTCATGGCAGATAGAGGTTTTACAATTAAAGACTTACTCTTTGAGAGAAAAGTTAGATTAGTAATACCCGCTTTCACAAAAAAACGTAGACAGCTAACTGAGGAACAGGTAACATACACACGTCGGATTGCAAATGTAAGAATCCATGTTGAAAGAGCAATCAGACGCTTGAAAGTCTACAAAATACTTTCACAAATTGTTCCTATAAGCATGGCTCCTAAAGTAGACAAGATACTGAGAATATGTGCTGCTCTAGTGAACTTAAGAGAGGATCTCATTCGTGATACACAATAATTGTGTATGTTATGAACAATTGTGGACTCGGGGATATTAAGATGGTTACTCAGGACATAAAGTTGTGTAGTGTAATGTGATTATTTTCAAATTTGATGTACATATATGTAGAGAGTAAATAATTCCAGGTCTCACTTTTTTATCTTGTGTTCTAGATGAAAGGTTATGTGATACAGTGTGTGTGTGCGTATGTATGTATGTGTATATATAAAACAATTGCAATCAATCAATTGAACAATTATTACTTTTTTATTCAACCACAATGTGATAAATTTCTTAAATGAAAAAAAATGTTTTTCTCAAATCTACAATAATTAGTTGTGCATTCTTGACATTTTTTTGTGTTGGAAGATTACAGAAATACAGAACTATTCACAACATTTAATGTTGTCAGTTTGTCATTCATTTCCCACCATATGTTACAACTACGTACATTTTAGTTGTATTGAAATATTTAACAGATTTCATATTGAATGTCTCCTTTCATTCACAAGACAGAGACCAAACTCTGCAGACATGTTGGTGTCTGACTGTCCCATTTATAGTTGTAACATGTATTAAACCTTGCCCATTATCTTCAAGTATCTCTCATTTAACTGAAACCGTCCTGCTGCATACTCCTCTACAAGTCGAGGTAAGAAATATGAGAAGTAAAACCCTCTCAAGCGTTTTACTTGTTCCTTTACAAATGCTTCATCATATTGCACTGTAAATGAAACATGCTCAGTAGGTGTCCAGATCACAAGTGTGGCAGTCTTGAGCCCTGTGCAAAACATTGTAAGTTGCACTTGCATGTAATAGCCTCTGCTGCCAGTTTTCTGCAGCTGCAGTTTTCGATCTACCAGTTTGATATCGCTGCATTTCTGGGTAAGCTGCTCCGTGAGTGAAGGATAAGTCTGCACAGGACATTTTATTTCTAGAAGCACATCTGAGTCAATGACCCCGTCAGGACTCGCAGAGAGCCATGGCTCCTGGATGCTGATAACACTACCCATGTGAAGGATGTTCATACCCTGTTCTTTCAGCTGATGACAAGCTTTAACTTCATTTTCTTTACCATAGTTTGTTTCATAATTCCCACGAAAGGAAGGGTACATGTGCTCAGATAAAAATTTGTCATTTTTTGTGGTGGCACGTACTGGAACTTTTTTAGCAGAGCTTGCTGTAAGTCTGATTTTCCTGCAGTTGTGCCACAAATCAGATGCACTTTGCTCTTTTGTTTCTTCTTATAATTGTTCTGCTTGCTCTTCAGAAACTTGAATGTATGCCTGGTAGAATGCCCTGCATGGATTACAGCTTAGTTTGTAACTGTGTGCTTGGTGTGGCTGAAAAAATTGCTCATCAACTTTACTGTTGCTGTGAGGACCTGCAGATGGCGAGGCATTGTAACACTTTCCAATTAATGTGTTCTTGAGGAGGAAAAGTGGCTTCACTGGTGCTTTGCTAACACTGTCAATAAAGTCTTGATGTGTAAGGTGATATGGTGTGTTAGGGAGAGATTGTGTCACTGCAGTCCGGGAGTTCACATCGTACTGCTGCTCTGCCCTGTGATGTCTGAAGTTTATCTGGCTTAGACGTTTAGGTTCAAGGTTCTTTGCTGTCCCTGCATTCCACCTGCGCTGCTCGTCTGTACACGCAAGCCCTGTCTTTCCACTGATCGCAGCATTCTGCACCTGTAACAAACATTAATAGTTTTTTCTCACTGTCAATACTCAAGATTTAACATAATGAGGAAGTTTACACTAACAAAAGCAGTACACGGTTGGTGTCCTGCATGTTATAGATATGACCCTGGGTCAATACACCTGAATCATCCAAAACAGATATAAACACTGGCAAAGTCACCCATATTATCCATTTCATATTAATAGTCAGTTACTTTTTGATGCAGAAATATACATCCAGTCTAATTTTTTTCAAAGTAGTGTGTGTGTACAAATATACATATATATATAAACAAACATGTATTATACTACTCTGTGTCACTTCTTATAACTATAGTTTTTCTTGTCTTGTAAATTTGACCTTAATGTTCAGTCTTTTATTTTTTTTATATTTTATCTTCATGTGATTGTACAGCATACAGCCCACACAAAGTTAACGAGTGGCTTTCACATGTAAACAGTGCTCCACGTAATACTTGGCTAGATGGCAGTAGCGTGACTCCTTAATCACAGCCTTTGACCAGTCCAGTGTTTCTGTTTCAGTGATTTAAACATTGTGATATCCAGATAAGTGATATACCTTCCACAGAATAGCAGCCGCATGGCTACATGATCTCCCTAATCCGGCGATATAGGAACAGCCGACTGTCTCCACTACTCCACTTTCTCTTAGCATTGCCCATGCTAAGTGTTTCGCTTGATTAATACTCTGGCTCGG
Source organism: Copadichromis virginalis (assembly GCF_057382275.1). Taxonomy (NCBI): domain Eukaryota; kingdom Metazoa; phylum Chordata; class Actinopteri; order Cichliformes; family Cichlidae; genus Copadichromis; species Copadichromis virginalis. Next base: position 662,563 of record NC_140638.1, read on the forward strand.
CTCTACAGCTGCTTTAAGAAAAATAAAGTCGCCTTGTTTGTTGAGCAGTACTTTATCAATTTTGTTGCTGTGCAGGTAATTATACGCCTCGGTGCTCTTGTAATTACGTAATTCCTCGCCATCAACGCCTTCGGAAAATACAAGGTAATTAATAATGTCGATGTAGCTAACATCGGGCCATAGTTTCATGTCATCTATCCACTCCGTGAGAAGTGACGGGTGAGGCACTGCAACTGAACTGTCCTCGCTGCTTTTTAAAACATCTCTACTGTGTATCCACCTTCGATGTGTTGCCATTTACTCCAGGTAAAACAAACTGCAGTGAGAGAAATCTTTATCAACAGTGAAGGTGTAACCCCGCAACTGTCAACAACAGCGCAAGCGGAAGTAAAAAACCGGCTTCCGCTATGAATCGGGGTAATGGCGCGAAATCAGAAATACTGTGGATACACAAATGGTAAATGGCCTGTATTTATGCAGCCACGAGGTAACAAAAGCTCAACACTGCCCCCTAGCATCCTGGAGCACTTCTGTTGTGTTTTGGAGTTTGTACGTGCTTTGTCTCTAGGGTACCGTAAATATACTTTTATTTATTCACTCCACATAAAATGTAATAAATCATATAATACAAAAATCAACTATTCACATTTCAACTTTTAACTATTTAAATTTTCAGCTTTTCCCTTTTAAACAAATTTAAAGTGAAACAACACAAAACACTGCAAACACAACACAATTAAATATAAATTAAACTATGAAAACAAAAAGAAGATGCATATTCTCTGTCATATGGACCTGCATGAATAAACTTTCTGAATCCTTTATCATCTGCAACCAAGTTGTGGATGATTACTATACCTTTCTAATGTGACGTTGTTGTCCCTGGCTCTCTCTCTCTCCCTCCCGCTCTGTTCCTGTGCTACTGAGTGTAACTACCGCCCCTCCCCCTCTGCCCAGCATAAAGCACAAGGCTCACGTCGTTCACGTCAAAGATCCGACTCTAAGAGCCGTTTCGTTCGCGACCGACACATCACTACTACACAGTCACAGCGCTAGCTAGCATTAGCAAATCTGCCCGCTGTTGGCTCTGAAAATCGAGATGCTTCAAAAGTGAGTCAAGCTTATGCAGGAACACACGAAGCCATGGTGCAATTCACCACATGCACAAATAAAAGAAATCTAACCTCTGACCCTGAATAAATGTGTGCGATAGGAACTTTTAGGAACTTTAGCCTGTGCTAAACCTGGCTGAGACCCATGGAGGCAGATGTGTCAGCACGAGGAGGACATGAGACCATCCAGACTGAGGAGATACAAGTTTAACTTGAAGCTTGTTATCGTGTTGTATTTACACTTGTCTTGTTTTACAGGCGTCTGTATTTAGAGCCGTGTGCCGCTAGCAGCTCTAATATTAACGACGCCGCTTCCTCTCCTCGCAATCAGCCGGCGTCTGCTCAGCGATGGCGTCACACGATCGCAGTGAAACGCTGTGCCTCAGATTCAGAGAGCAGGGCAGTGATGATATATCGAGCACTAATGAATTGGGAGCAGCAGCAGACATAAATTTGTAGTGTTCAGCGCTGGGGGGGGAGAGCAGGGGTAAACACGATGGCTCTTCTTCTCTAATGTGTGTGCACAAGTCAACAGCTTGAGCAATTAAACAGATTACCATCTTCAAGTGTGCTCGCGAGCTATTTACACACACGCAGCTATGAGTGTGTGTGTTTACAAAGCACATAAAGCTGTTGACGCCTGCAGACACGATTGGATTGTGTATTCAGTTGCTTCGGGACTTCTGAGATTTAATTCCTGTTGGCTTGTGTGAGTTTGCACACCGACATGTGCGCACACAGACGTACTCACATCGTGCACTGATGTTGTAGACAGTCGGCTAAACATCGCCTGTTACGCTGTTGAAGAAATCGGTGTAAACTCAAACGCCACCACAAGGGAACAGTGAAGGGAACAAATGAGCCCAAACAAAGCAAACAAGGATACAAAATCCAGCATAAAAATGTGAAGCACAACAAACATCAAAGCCCCCAATCAAAGCTAACATCAATGAACTCGAATAGGAAACAAAGAGAGGAAGACGCAGCTGCAAGATTCAAATCTCAGCAGCAGGCCCGGGATCGCCTTCTCTGCTCTGTGACGACTAAAATATGTTCGCTCTGCTCAAGTTCAATCAAACAGCACCAACATAAATAATTTAAATAATTTCCCCCAGGGATCAATAAAGTATTCTGATTCTGATTCATGACAAGGCGGCGTTTCAGGGAACGCCCCCTCAGCTCAATAAACCAGCCCGTGTGTGCAGCGGTGCTGATAGCTGATCTATCAGCACCGCTGCACTCGATAACAGACGCCTGGTGTTAGCGGGATACATTCACGGCGTCTCGGTTCACATTCTCCACTCCACACTGGAGCGGGAGGGCGGAGCTCCCCTCCGGATCGAGGTGATGGATCTGCCCGTCAGCCCGGCGCTGTGACAGCGTAAATCACGCCTGCAGGCTGTGAGCACAAATGTGCTCTCGCTCAACTTAATCCTTAAATAAACACTTAAGAAGCGCGAGCTCGGCCTCTCCGTGCACACATTAAACAGCTGACTGATCGTAGAGTCGATACACCGAAGCTCTCACAGCGGACCTGGTCAAACATGGAGGACAGAATGCTAATGAGCCGCAGTACAGTGTCTGAGGGCAGGAGCTCCATCAGGAGAGACGAATAAATGTTTGACAGTTCTCACACTGGAGCTGCTCACGCAGGCCTGACTGCTGCCGCTGCGCCTCCGAGCCACGCATGCTTTGCGGATCAGCGTGCTTCATGTGCACTGGTGCATGCCACAAAGCTGATGTCATGCACAGGAAAACAGGCCGCTAAACGCATGGCTGACTGAAACACACCTGAACACGCTCGGACGCTTCGTTGCAGAGCTGAGACAAACATGGTGTCCATAGTTCAACAGCAGCACATCATCACGTGTCCGAAACACTTCTGTGTACTGAGCGTGGACGCCGTGACCAATCAACACTTGGCTGCGTCTCGCTGCTGCATTGGTCATGTGATTTGGACGCGTGGGCTTCAGAGGGTTAACCTGCGCTTTTAGACTTTCTTAGTCCTCCTGCCTTCATATTTCACACAGGACTGAAATACATCGAACTAACAACGACTCTAAAACAGGAAACGTGCCCCTCGCTCCGCCGCCTCCTACACAATCCTCAGAGAACTCAATAATAATTAATAACAACAGTGTAATCGTCCCTGAAAGCGTCCTAACCCCTGAGACTGAGGTTCACCCAAAAATCTACAACCTGAGCAGGTTTCTGTCAGACTCACAGGAAGTGAAGGCGCTGCTTTAGATTCCAGTCAGGGACGCAGAGCCACCGATCCTCCCTCAGAGGCTGGAAAACTCATATTTTTCAAGCAGCAGCAGGCGTCACCTTCTCCCCCAAACTGAATCACAGGAGGAGAAGAAACATGCCCTCCATCTGTGTCCCCGGCTCGGCTTTTATCTGCTCCCCCAGCTCTTCCTCTTCCTGCGCGATCTCTCGGGTCGCAGGAATATTTGCGGTCGCTCGGTCCCAAACTCACAGTTTGACTGAGTGGCCCGAGCCATCGCCGCCGCCAGCAGCAGAGCCTCACTGCCATGTCTGAATCCATCCAATCATCAGGCGGACGGAGCCGGGGCGAGACAGGAAGTGTCAACAGGTGCAAACGCTCGGCTGTTCAATTTGTAAAAGTTTGTGCGAGTCCACAGACGGCGCCTGGAAATAAACGGACCTTTAACATCGTCTAAAAAGCGCTTCTTTGGACGAAAGCAAACCGCCCGCGGCGCTTTGACGGCGCCTCCATTAATATTCACCTGATGGATCTGAGCACGCACGCGTCCCTGAAGGGTCAGCTGTCATTTCATCTGAACCTTCAGGGCCTGCACACGTTAAACTGGAGCTATGACCTCATTTACATCCTGGCGTCGCCGATGTGATGATGTTCTAGCACGTGTGCACCAGCTCGCTGCGTTTCCACCTGCTGCAGGTACAGGAGGCGTAACCAATCCAAGCTCTCGGTTCAAGCTCGGCGGTGAGGCAGGTGATCTCACAGCGTGCCAAGCAATGAGCACAGTTTCAACAATGGGCCTCTCTCCATGCTGTGTGAGCCGCAGACGCCGGGAACATGACACTAACACCTGCATCCGGACAGACGCTGCATCGCACATGGGTTTGTTCTGTCTCAGACAGCCATCACAGCCGTGCCCAGAATGAGACACGCTTGTGCTGGTGTTAAACATTTGCACCTGTGCCTCTTCAGTTTCAGTTATTAGGACCTCCAGTAGCTCCGGCCATGTAGCTGCTGGTAAAAAGAAGGCTTCATGCGCTCTGAGCAAACCCGACTGTTCATACTGAACCTGATATTTTAATATCAAAGATCCCACGAGAATCCTCCACAAACACATCGAGTTTCTCTGCGACTGCGACTCACAGCGAGGTCGAGACTCCATCAGGAGAAGCACATGGCGACAGCGGAGAGAAAGAAGTTAAACTTTAACAGGAAGACTGAGTCTTCCTCTGTTCTCCGCACAGAGGTGGGGTTTCTCTGCTCTGCGGTACGACGCTGAGCGGCTTCCTCAGTCTGGGTCTGTGCAGCTAACTCAGCTAGCTCTGCTGGAACGTCTTATTAAACCTGTTGTCTGCTTATTTGAAGCCTGCGGTGCTGACAGCTCCACTGTGCTGTGCTGCGATGCATTTTTTATGAGCCTTACAGGTGCTGTGGGTGTTTTATTATTTCATATGCTGCACGGAGGCGGAGAGCACAGGGTCCAGTGCCTGCTACGCAGAGAGAGCTGCAGTTCAAGTGAGGTTAGCGACTGAAGGTGCGACTTAGACCGCTGTTCCAGGGAAGCACGGGGAAAGGTTTCATCTCATTGGTCAGCAGGTTGCTGATTGACCCGTCGGACTAGTGTTTTGACAAAACGTCCTACTTTTATAGGTAGCGCGGATGTCTATCAACCCGGGACGAGCTGCCAGGTCAGCGAGGCTGAGCGCGCTCTGAGGCGCCCGAGCAAGGATTCGTTAAAAAAATGAATCCTTATTGAAACTGTAAACATTTTCTTTTGACCGACTTGATTCTGAAATTAAAATGAAACAAATAAATACAATTGATCAGCAACATTAACGACTCAAAAACCCAAACTCAGCCCTTCTCATATCTATGAAACACTTTAACCTACAAAGTCACAGTGAAGCCAGCGTTGGCACATTTCCTCGTCTTTGCTTTCAGCCAGTGTTGCCAACTCCTCAGTAAGGAAAATCGCTATTGGCTGTCCTAAATGTCGCTAGAAGTCGCTAAATGACGTCATCGCCTAATTTGCATAATTGGTCATGCTAATGTAATTGTAACCTATGTTGTTGGAGAGAGAAATAACATCGTGGAAGAGACATAAAGGGAGTAAAAACGTCCTAAATGCATTTAGAGTTTATTTAGAACTACAAATTAAATTTATTTTAGCAATTATTGTTTTTTAATGTCACAATTCCAACCCTGCTCCTTTACCCGGGCTTGGACCGGCAAAAGTGACCCGAAACAGGCGCTCTGGTGGAGTTACTTTGTGTGTGTGTTTATAAGTAGTTTTAAACTTGATCCACAAAACAGCATAAGAGTAAAGGAAGACCTGACTGCATTACAGTCAGTGCGGGAGCAGCGGCTTCGCTCATGCGCGATTCATTTGCAGTTTGGATGCACAGGTGTGAACGTCTTCTGCCCTGATAGCAGCGGGGGGACTATCTGGAGGACTGTCCTCCGCCTGTGAGCGCTTTGGCACGGGCGAGGTGCCCACGGCAGCACCGCTGCTTGTTAAGAGTAAAAGCGATACCCGCTTTCACGTCAAAAAGACGTCATAAATAAGTCTCCAATAACACCAGAAAAAGTCGCCAGATTAGTTGCTAGTCGCTTTTTAGAAAAAAGTCGCTAAGGGGTCTGAAAACTCGCCTAATATAGCGACAAAGTCGCTAAGTTGTCAACACTGCTTTCAGGACACTTTCGTTTGTCCCGTTATCTCCGTCTCTTTTCGTCGCTGTTAAATATTTTTCCATTTCTTTTTCAGGTTTGTTTGCTGCACTTCATAACAACCCTGCCACCTACTGTAGTGGATGTGCAATTACACTTTATTCTACTCTGGCATAAAAAGCATGTTCCCCGGGGTCACACGTGCCTCCCCCCGGCATCGCACCACCCCACTGACTCCTCACGTCATGTGTACACGCTATCTCTGTACTCTGACATGTTTTGCTTTATTTGGGAGGTTTCTTGGTTTGAAGCAGTGACACAAACCGCTCTGTGGAAAAATGTGGCGTAAAAACTGTGATTTGGCTGTTCTGACACATCTCAGGTATTCATGCTTGAACCAGTGTGACCAGCATCAGAAGAAATAACCAGTCTCTGATGTCTGCGCTCACGCTCCACGTCTGTGAAGAACAAGTGAAACGTCTTATTAAATCTCGTTCAGCCCTCGTCGTGCATTCAGTTTGTGATTGATGTCAAGAATAGAAGAGCGAAGGCGAGTTTACCAGATGAACCCGGTACAGGATGCTGATCCCCAGAGTCATGAAGGGTTTGGAGAAATCGATCACCTTCTCTCTCTCCGATGTGATGGTGAAGCCGGCCACCGCCAGGTCCGCTTTCTGCTCCGAGACACAAACAGACAGAGCGGATTAGCAACACGCACAAATATCACTGTAGGCACGACCTCTGACGCCGTCAGGGAGGGACGGACGCCGGCGTGCTCTCAATGGTGAGATACAGAGAGGAAGAAGAGGACCAAGGATTAAACGAGCAAATGAGACAGAGAATTAGAAAGTGGAGGAGACGGAGGGAGGAGGTGAGGCGCTTTCAGATCGACCGGTGGAGCGTGAGAAAAACAAGTGAGAAGGAAAGAAATGAAATCAACATCAAAGAGAGGAGGAGGAGGAGGAGTTCAGCGCAGGTCTGAGAGGAAATCAGATACGACCCCAGCAGAGGTCAGAAGGATGGAGGGTGTGACAGAAGAGCAGACACGGTGGATGATTTCAGGTGTTGGTGAACAGAAACACGACGAGGAGGAGTTGAGGCTGCACAGCGGGAGCTCTCCTCTGTTATTCTGCTCTAATGGCTCCTCATTTATTCACTAATGAGCTCAACGACTTCCACTGAATCCTATTCATGTTCAACAGTTTTGCATTAAGCAGAAACACTGTGGGGGAATAATGTTTGTCTCTAATGATAGTCTCTGTGATCGGTGCCGAGTTTCATCATCACACAGTCCCTCCTCACAGCTCATCTCCTGCTGTTAGACGCATCATCCAGCCACAAACCCGCATTCAGTCTTTCAGGCTGCACTCTGGGTACTTCGGCTCATCATAATTACTGCTTTTGCCCCGGTTTTTAAATCGCCCTCTGAGTAACTACAGTTCATTCTCCTGCAGCACTCCTGATCTCTGCAGTCCATCATTTCTGTGGTGGCTCTGCAGGTCAGGCTCACTGATTTCAGGTTCAGCGTGTCCAATAGTTTAAAAGCTTTAAAGCTTCGACCTGAACTTACGTAATACCAGCTTTGAACACTAGGTGGCGCAGTGAGTCACTGTGGCTGTTTTTGTGGGCTTTTTTAACCTGGGCGCGACACTTGGGAACGCCGTCGGACTCAGAGTGACGTCCCGCCCTGAGAAACCTCTGGGGAAGTTGAAAAAAATCCCAGCAGTTAAAGCACTGCCCCCTGGTGTTAGATTTGAGCTCCTGTGCTGCCGATGACCGTCCCCGCCACGCCTGACTGATGCCTCGGCGGTTAGAACGCCGTCTCTCTCTCAAAGCTGCAATTTAAGGCACAGCTTGGTTCCAAATGTTTGAAGTGCCTGTGCAGAGATTCTGCAGCTTTTAATGAAATATTGATTTCTTATTGTACAGAAGTCATTGTTGAGGCTGCAGCAGCCGCTGAATGCATTACAAGTTAACAGCGGCTCCCCGGGGGGAGGGCAGGACGCTCAGAATGCCAGATAGAGCTTTTGTTCTCGGCGGGGGATTCGGCGGGTAAATCACGGAACTGAGACGGTCCCGTTTCAAGCTGAGACTCTTAAATTTAGACGGCTAAAAGTGAAAGGATGCTAACAAAATTTCCCCTCCCCTGTGTCGGTGTGAGGCGGTGAGGAATCAAACATTACAGTCTGTAGGTGTACCTAATAAAGTGGGATGGGAGACTACAGTAGTGATTTGGAGGCCTGCAGGGTGTTGATGGGGAGGAGAGGCAGACATTTAAACACTGAGACTTAATGCACAGACAGAAGTTACCATGTGAGCTGTGTGCAGTCTGTCAGCATGTGCAGAGGGCGGATCGTCTGCGGGTGCACGAGCCCACATTTAGTCAAAAGCCTTTAATCTCATTGAATCTGTTGTCAATGCAAACGTGAACACTCGTGTTTCCTGTTGGTGGAAGTTTCTTTGTTTGCAGTAGCGTTCACCTTGGCGGGTGAAAGATAATCTCATTACACTTTGAGTCAACAGAGTGGATCCAGGCAGGAGCGTTTATCTGGACCCCAGACACCTCCTGCTCCTTAATTAACACTTAATTGATTAACGAGTAGACACTTGTTAAACCAGTTTCACCCATTTTCATCAGACTCCTGTGTGTGTGTGTCTGTGTGTGTGTGTGTCTGTGTGTGTCTGTGTCTGTGTGTGTGTGTGCGTGTGTGTGTCTGTGTGTGCGTGTGTGTGCGTGTGTGTGCGTGTGTGCTGTGTGATTTATTATTATTACTGAAGGTTACTCAACACCAAGCTAACATGGTTAGCTGGCGTTAGCTGAGGTTAGTTCATAGACTGTTAGCCTTGATGGTTAGCATTAACAACCTGCTAGCTGCAGATAATCATGTTTGGTTCTGAAAGCAAAAGCAACTAGATTTTTAAATCTTAATATAAATGAGTAACAGTAGGTGGACATTAGGTAAGGCTGCACTTTTTGCAGCGATCTCGAATAGAAAACTATTTCTGTATCAGTGATCTGTTTTCTGTCTGCTTTCAGAACCAAACATGATGAGCTAGCAGGTTGTAATGCTGCCTTCAGTAATAGTAATAAATCACACAGCAATAGTACATCGAAGATACTGAAGGGGCACATAACCCAGGTAGCTAGCACAACTAAAACAAGCTATTTGCAGTAGGCTAACGTTAAAAAAAACGTACTTCCAGATGTTTCTTTGGGTTGGAGTCTTTTGACGCTGAGAGCAGCCTGGTCCCTGACAAACAGAGTTTGCATTGCACGCTTTCTTCTTTAAATGTGAAGTGGTGTGGGAAGTTCCAATTAAGAGATGCATTCCTGCCCGTGCACTGCTGAATACCACCTATTTAAGCAGTAACTGTAACAGTTACTCGTATTTTGTGTGTTTAATACGTAATGCTGGTACATGTATCCTCCCCAACACTGGCAGTAAAGACGGTTCATCGCTGCTCATTTTTGAATGAACACACAAAGTAAATAACAGCTTCACAGCTTGTATGTAATTTAAGCTCCTCCTCCTTCACTCACCCTGTTGATGAGCTCCCCCACCATGCCGGTCCAGCTGCCGTTGGGCTCTGGCGCTCCGTACAGCCCGTCGTCCACCAGCTTAATCTTAAAGGAGAACTTCAGGATGTCTGCCAGCTCCCGCAGCATGTCCACGCAGAAGCCCTCATACTGATCGTTGCCCTGGTACTCCTGGTAGTTGGACTTGCGCATCACGTAAGGGTTTTCCTGTCAGAGAGGAAGAGGCGGCTCAGAGCAGCAGGTCCACCCACCACAGACGCTTTGTCACAATCAGATACGAAAGGCTCACCAGTATTGTGGTGACGACGAGCGACTTGTTGGCCAGCGTCTCTGATGCGTTGAGGTCCAGGGAGGTGGAGTTCATGGCCAGCGTGTTGTTGGAGTACCAAATGCCAATCTAAAGGAGGGGCGACAGAGGAGTTAGAAGCAGAAACAGAGAGACCGAGGACGGGAGGAAAAGTGTTTCTAAGGTGGAAAACGTGATTTTTCTGTCAGGGTCAAAGTTCAGACCAGAAAAAGGCCGACGCTCTTCCAAAGACTGGGCCTCCATTAGTCTGATGACATCACCAGCGTGTCTGTCTGCTTTTAGGCTTTTTTCTTTCTATCAAGTCAGGAGATGTTGCGTAAGCACCGTAGGTTAAAGGTCACAGGCCGTGCGACAGTTGGTTAACGTTACAGAATTCACTGCTCCAGTTTCCATTTGTTCAAGCCTGCAGACGACTTTTCTCTTACAGTCGGCTTGACTTCGAAAACAAATAAATCACGACACACGGATTAGTCGATGACGTGTTTGCGGTCGAACACTGTCAGAGACAAACCTGCGAGTGCTCACACGTCTGTTACGTCTCCATAACAGTCGAGTTAGATGACAAAGACGACCCAGAGAGGAAGGATTAAAAACCAGTCTGGGATAATAAAACACGAGGAGGAGGGAGCTGAACGCTGCTGCTGCTGCAGGATCAATGCTGGGATCAATAGAGGAGGATCTGGCTCCTCCCACCTCGTCCTCTGGGTTAAATAAGCTTGTAAACACCTACACGCTGACCTCACGCCAATCCTATCCCATCTCCCAAACTCCCGACCTTAGCCGACCCCTCGCCCACTGCTGTGCATGTTTTAGCTGTGAGGAGACGAGCTGTCACCCAGAGGACTGGCTGATGGAGAGCGAGCACCACTCCCGTCTCCATCCGCACGCCTCCGTCCTCTCGGCTTTAATTCACGTCCAGCATGTCTCATCTATCTTTGCCTTTGCTTTGTTTACCCCTGAAAAACATTCGCTGAGGGTCATCACGCAGGATTTCCACCATGACATTAATACTAAAGAGCCGTTGAGCGTTTCATTCCAACGCTGCTCCTGCTGCAAGCACACAGTGTCCTGGCCTAGTCTGGGAAGCCCACCTGGATGAGGCTGCTTTGATACCTGAAGCTACACAAGCGTAAGGTTGCATTAAAGGGGAAGTGTGCTCATATCACTGAATATTCATGCAAACTGCTGCAGTGAAACAGCGAGGAGAGTATAAGTAATCCGTGTAAGCACCGGCTCAGGCTTCAGACAGCTTTAAACTCAACTCTGATTTGCAGGAACGGGGATATCCTCAATCTTGTTAAGTCTGACATCGACATCCATTTCTGGCTCCTTGGGTTCCATAAACAAACACACCCGAGGCTCAGCTGATAGTTAGAGCTTCTCAGTGTTTCAGTGGTTCTCGTGCACCTCAGGTGTCTTTCACGTGTTTCGAGCTGCTCGTGCTTTCCTTCCTTTGGACCTCACTGCTGCCTGGTGGCCTCCTGGACCGCATTCTTAAAGTTACAGTGAAAAGCTAAAAACACAGACTCTCGAATTACAGCTGAAAGTCTGCACTTTTGTTTGATTTCAGTCCTGTGTGGTGCAGTGCAGAGACAAAACTACAAACGTGTGTGTGTCCAGCTGATTATGGACCAAACTGTGTCAAAGAATAACTTGATTGTTTCATGATTACACTAGAAACATGGATAATGTCCATAACAGCAGCACAGTGCTGAGGTAACTGTGTGAATCCATTCGGCTCCTGAAAATGTGAAGCAAACTTAAATGGGTTTGACTAGAATGCATGAATCTGGACCTCAGTAGACGCCACAGAGTAAATGAGGTCAGAGTTAGCGAGAGCAGCAGATCTATCAGGATGAAAATCAATTTGGATTCGATGCAGGAAGCAGAGCAGCCTGAAGCAACGACCTTATCGAAGGAGCGGCTCATCCTCCGGGGAGCACGAGCGCGCTCTTGTGTTTGAGCTGCAGCGTAAATCACGCACTGTCTCGTTACTTCTCACGGGAAGCTTCACCCCTGGTACACGAGCCCACCTGACCCCGGGCTGACCTCCATTGATCTGCAACCTTTTAATATATGTATGAGGTCGTAAATGTGCGCCGAGCCTTCAGGAAAAAATTGGTTTGCACTGATTTTATCGACGAATGAGAGAAGGGTTTACTGCAGGGCAGACGGCACATCCTGCACGACTTTTAAGGTCACTGCGTAGAACATCCACGCTCATCCACCCGCCTGATCTAAAGGCACAAATTTACATCTCTGCGGCTGAATGATGACCTAATCTCTTTCCTGTCAGCTCCCCACTTGACCCTATTTGACCTCTGACCTCTTTATGGCCTGCAGGGTGTTTCTCCAGGATCTTCAGGGTGTAATTGGTTCTCTGGCCTTTGCTGTTGAACTCGATGTGACCTGTCAGACCGTCGTACTCCACCTGATGACACACGGGCAAACACCAAAGAGCAGGTTAGCAGGTTAGCTAGGTGCAAAGCTAACTGAACGTTGTGCTATATTAAAGTAATAATAAGATAATATCAGTAGATGGAATACAAACGTTAGTCTACTTTTAATTCTACTCAGCTTCAATGTGAAGAATAAGAAGGAAAATAAAAGCACATCTATTTCCTGATTGATAACGACATGTAAAGAACAGCATGACGCTGCAGTGACATCACCCGCTGATGTCACCATCTTTGTGACGGGCACCTAAGGTGGTCATGTGTCATCATGAGGTAACACGCCCTGAGGCAGGGCGGCTAATTTAAGTTTAAAGAGATGAAATTACTACTGAGTTCAGCTCATCAGTGCGGTTTCTCCTGGTGGGAAAATTAACCACGCCCCCCACCCTGAAGCATGACCTGCTTTATCATCTGTTTTAGTGAAAGAGGACCTTAATGTCCGCACTCAGTAAGACCTCAAACTAGCAAACGAGCTCGTTGACTCATTAGGACGGCGCTTATGGAGGCCATAAATCAGTGAGCCGTACACTTCTTTGTACAGCCAGAGTCGCCTCCTGCTGCTCAAGCGGCACTTCCACATCAGCTTTACTATTCAGACCCAAAGGCTACAGTCATCTTTTATATACAGTCTTTGCATGGAGTGACTGCAAACCATCCTGTCAGTGCTAACCTGAGGGTGAGAGAGCTTCACACCCTGGACTCTCTCTCCAGTAAACTGTTAGCCGGATTAGCTGCACAGACTTGTTAGCAGCTAGATGACACTCGGCATCTTTATATGGAACAACAGACTGCGTTGGCGTTCACGTTAAGGATGCAGAAAATCTGGGAAAGATGTTTACAGCAGCTCAATGTGAAGCTTTATTACAGGCTGCACTTTAATCTGACACACACACGTTTTCATATCTTTGTGGGACATCTCATTGACATAATGCTTTCCCAAGCTGCTAACCTTAACCATCAATGAACCCCGAGCCTAACCATCACCATAACCTAAATGTAACCCTGACACTTTGAGTCTCAAACACGCCTTTAAGCTCATGGGAACTGGGATTTAGGTCCCCACACAGATATCAATACATGCTCTCACACACACACTGGAAATAGAAACTGAGACAACAGGAGAGACAGACAGTTCATCAGATCAGTGACGCTGCTGCTGCTGGTGTGTGTGTGTGTGTGTGTGTGTGTGTGTGTGTGTGTGTGTGTGTGTGTGTGTGTGTGTGTGTGTGTGTGTGTGTGTGTGTGTTTGCAGGAATGTGCAAATAAGTGTGAGAGATGTGCAGCCAAGCGTGCATTTTGTTCCTTAGTTTATGTGAGTTATGTGTAATCGAGTGCACATACACTATGAACGGGTGTGTGCGTGTATCTGTGTGTGTCTGTGTGTGTGTGCGTGCGCACCACTCAAGATGAATTACATCCCAAAAACAATGTGGCGAGAGAGACGGGGAGAGGGAACGCGGTCTCTGGTTGCTGCCAGGCTCAGTGCAGAGATGATGAAGTGATGCTCGGAGAGCAAGCAAAACAAATGGAGAGAGGGAGCGGCATCCTCAGAGGATGGAAAAAACAAGAAGTGGCAGACAGACAAAGACGGGGGAAGAGGAAGACAGGAATAAATCAAATGGACATGAAAATGAAAGAAGGAAGGAGGGAGGAGGCCTCCTTCCACGGGTGCAGCTCTGCAGCAGCTCGCCGTGTTAAAACCAACAAGTCCTCTAAATGCTGCAGTGCTGAACGCTCCTGCTGCGAGCTCAAATCCCTGCCAGTGTTTCCACTGAAATATGAAGTGTTTCATACCAGCAGCATCCACACCCACCTACAGCCAAGTTCACGCCTTCTACTGAGTCCCTGCCTATTTGGAAAAAACAGCTTTCAAAGCTTTTAAAAAGCTGAAATGTCAGAGACCACACGGCTGCATGGGAACCAAACCTACACCAGCACAGAGGTGAAACCAGCGTGCTGCTGTACTGGCTCATCCTCCAGTGTCTGAGCTTTTTAAACTGGAAACACTGCTGTTAGCACTTCCATCCTTTGGCCTGTTCAGTGAATGGAAGCAGAAGAAGAAGAGCTGCGCTCGCTGCTGCTGAGACGACAGTAAACTGTGAGCCCTTCATCTCTACATTACCCATAATGCCTTTCTGTGAGATGTCTGTGGGCCTCCTCTGATAATGCGTGAGGTGTGTCTGTGTGTGTTTACCATGCGCAGGTAGTTCATGAGGCTGGTGCCGTGCTGCCAGATGAGCGGGGAGGTGCAGCTCAGCGGCTTCACGCCGATCTCCTGACTGCGGTTCAGCTCTCGCACGGCGCTCACCACCACGTGAACGGCGTCGAACATCAGTGCTGACGACAGCTGAGACAGACACGGGTGAAAACATTAAAGCATGAATGGGTTCAATAACTGACACAGCAGAGCGCTCTGATGTCGCAGTGGAGGAGCTGCCTGTGTGCTCGAACTTTTCCGTCTCTGTGAGGAATAAATACGATGACTTCCATCAGCGCCGTTTTACTCTGAGAGACTAACCAGTGTCAGCTGCTTCTCCCAGCCGGACACAAATGTGTCGCTCTCAGTCCGACACTCGTGAATGATCTCTGCAGCTCGGCCTCTACGAGAACATCTTCCTAATGTGTTTCACATCTGAACCCTATGAGTGATGCACAGATCTGGACTGTCCATAACCCAACTGTATTCATGTAAATGACGAAGGGTGATGACGGAGGATGCCGGTACATCTGCACTCTGTTGGTTTTAATGCATCTGTCTGATGCACACGAGTCACAGAGTTCTGACATCACGCCGTTCAGCAGGTAGCTTGCTTGCTCATATTTTGCTTCCAAAAAGCAAAATGTTCTTGAGCAACAGTTCTTCAGCTTTCTGACGGTATTTCAAAGTTCGTCTGTCGGTCCAGTCCTGGTGCCTGACCATTTGTTTCTGTCCGTTAAGCCTCTGAAGCCTCAGAGTTCACACTGAGCTGAAGGATGAAGCTGCTCACACCAAATATTCAAACTCTGTTCTTGCCTATTATTATTCCATGTATGTTTGCATATGTTATAATGAACCTCCAGGATTCCTGCAAAATCTAAAGAAATGAATGGTGACTTAAGACTTTTGCACAGTGCTGTAGTGTGATTGAACTCCTATTAGCCATTAAGAGTACTGGGTGAAGTTAAGAGCTTAAAAGCTGAGATCAGAATAACATCAAGAACAATCTGCTGCATGTGTCCTGTTCATTCAGCATGCTCTCCTCCACATTCCCCACTGCAGCCCACAAAGCTGCACAAGACCAAAACTCCCAGAAACAAGAATAAAAAGCTGTGTTTGTTGGTGCTCCTACAGCTGAAGACGCCGGGGTATTGATAGCAAGAAGAGGAAAATTAAAGCCCTCCTGCTATCAGCGGCTCTCAGCGCTGGGCTCAGCAATCAACTCAGTGATCCTATCACAGTCTGACGTTCTGGTCTGTTTGGTCAGTTGTCAATCAAACTGACACTCTGAGGGAATCAGACAAATTGTACGGAGGCAGAGCGGCACAGTCTGTCAGCGGCTGATAAAGAAGACGGATGTATGACCGAGTGTGATTGGAGTTCTCTCCGAGTCGATAGTTTCAGGGCTGGATGACAATAACTAATTACAGACTGAAGAGAGACAGATAGACGAAGTGAAATCAGAGGCAGGAAGAGTGAAGAGTTCTGGTAACTCCCAGTCCCAGGTTTGCTCCGCCTCCTCCAACATGGACCATAACTTTACTGAGGAGACACCGGGCTGTAACCGACATGCCGGCACAAGTGATTCTCACACAAGTGTTTGGACTCATTATTTGTAGTTTTGGCTCTATCCTCAAAGATTCCAGATGTTACTGAAGGACAGCTTTCAGTCCAGGTGTTACTGCAGGTAAGGAGGGGTTACTGCAGGTAAGGAGGTGTTACTGCAGGCAACGAGGGGTTACTGCAGGTAACGAGATGTTACTGCAGGTAAGGAGGGGTTACTGCAGGCAACGAGGTGTTACTGCAGGTAAGGAGATGTTACTGCAGGTAAGGAGGGGTTACTGCAGGCAACGAGATGTTACTGCAGGTAAGGAGGGGTTACTGCAGGTAACGAGATGTTACTGCAGGTAAAGAGATGTTACTGCAGGTAAGGAGGGGTTACTGCAGGCAACGAGATGTTACTGCAGGTAAGGAGGGGTTACTGCAGGTAACGAGATGTTACTGCAGGTAAAGAGATGTTACTGCAGGTAAGGAGGGGTTACTGCAGGCAACGAGGTGTTACTGCAGGTAAGGAGATGTTACTGCAGGTAAGGAGGGGTTACTGCAGGCAACGAGATGTTACTGCAGGTAAGGAAGGGTTACTGCAGGTAACGAGATGTTACTGCAGGTAAGGAGGGGTTACTGCAGGTAACGAGATGTTACTGCAGGTAAGGAGGGGTTACTGCAGGCAACGAGATGTTACTGCAGGTAAGGAAGGGTTACTGCAGGTAACGAGATGTTACTGCAGGTAAAGAGATGTTACTGCAGGTAAGGAGGGGTTACTGCAGGCAACGAGGGGTTACTGCAGGTAAGGAGGGGTTACTGCAGGCAACGAGGGGTTACTGCAGGTAAGGAGGGGTTACTGCAGGCAACGAGGGGTTACTGCAGGTAAGGAGATGTTACTGCAGGTAAGGAGGGGTTACTGCAGGTAACGAGGTGTTACTGCAGGTAAGGAAGGGTTACTGCAGGCAACGAGGGGTTACTGCAGGTAACGAGATGTTACTGCAGGTAAAGAGATGTTACTGCAGGTAAGGAGGGGTTACTGCAGGCAACGAGGTGTTACTGCAGGTAAGGAGATGTTACTGCAGGTAAGGAGGGGTTACTGCAGGCAACGAGATGTTACTGCAGGTAAGGAAGGGTTACTGCAGGTAACGAGATGTTACTGCAGGTAAGGAGGGGTTACTGCAGGTAACGAGATGTTACTGCAGGTAAAGAGATGTTACTGCAGGTAAGGAGGGGTTACTGCAGGCAACGAGATGTTACTGCAGGTAAAGAGATGTTACTGCAGGTAAGGAGGGGTTACTGCAGGCAACGAGGGGTTACTGCAGGTAACGAGATGTTACTGCAGGTAACGAGATGTTACTGCAGGTAAAGAGATGTTACTGCAGGTAAGGAGGGGTTACTGCAGGTAACGAGATGTTACTGCAGGTAAGGAGGGGTTACTGCAGGTAACGAGATGTTACTGCAGGTAAGGAGGGGTTACTGCAGGCAACGAGATGTTACTGCAGGTAAGGAAGGGTTACTGCAGGTAACGAGATGTTACTGCAGGTAAGGAAGGGTTACTGCAGGTAACGAGATGTTACTGCAGGTAAGGAGGGGTTACTGCAGGTAACGAGATGTTACTGCAGGTAAAGAGATGTTACTGCAGGTAAGGAGGGGTTACTGCAGGCAACGAGGGGTTACTGCAGGTAACGAGATGTTACTGCAGGTAAAGAGATGTTACTGCAGGTAAGGAGGGGTTACTGCAGGTAACGAGATGTTACTGCAGGTAAGGAGGGGTTACTGCAGGTAACGAGATGTTACTGCAGGTAAGGAGGGGTTACTGCAGGCAACGAGATGTTACTGCAGGTAAGGAAGGGTTACTGCAGGTAACGAGATGTTACTGCAGGTAAGGAAGGGTTACTGCAGGTAACGAGATGTTACTGCAGGTAAGGAGGGGTTACTGCAGGCAACGAGATGTTACTGCAGGTAAGGAAGGGTTACTGCAGGTAACGAGATGTTACTGCAGGTAAGGAAGGATTACTGCAGGTAACGAGATGTTACTGCAGGTAAGGAGATGTTACTGCAGGCAACGAGATGTTACTGCAGGTAAGGAAGGGTTACTGCAGGTAACGAGATGTTACTGCAGGTAAGGAGGGGTTACTGCAGGTAACGAGATGTTACTGCAGGTAAGGAGGGGTTACTGCAGGCAACGAGATGTTACTGCAGGTAAGGAAGGGTTACTGCAGGTAACGAGATGTTACTGCAGGTAAGGAAGGGTTACTGCAGGTAACGAGATGTTACTGCAGGTAAGGAGGGGTTACTGCAGGCAACGAGATGTTACTGCAGGTAAGGAAGGATTACTGCAGGTAACGAGATGTTACTGCAGGTAAGGAGGTGTTACTGCAGGCAACGAGATGTTACTGCAGGTAAAGAGATGTTACTGCAGGCAACGAGATGTTACTGCAGGTAAAGAGATGTTACTGCAGGTAAAGAGGGGTTACTGCAGGTAAGGAGGTGTTACTGCAGGTAAGGAGGGGTTACTGCAGGCAACGAGATGTTACTGCAGGTAAAGAGGGGTTACTGCAGGTAAGGAGGTGTTACTGCAGGTAAGGAGGGGTTACTGCAGGCAACGAGATGTTACTGCAGGTAAGGAGATGTTACTGCAGGTAAGGAGGGGTTACTGCAGGTAAGGAGGTGTTACTGCAGGTAAGGAGGGGTTACTGAAGGTAACGAGATGTTACTGCAGGTAAGGAGGGGTTACTGCAGGTAACGAGATGTTACTGCAGGTAAGGAGGTGTTACTGCAGGTAAGGAAGGGTTACTGCAGGTAAGGAGGTGTTACTGCAGGTAAGGAGGGGTT
Source organism: Copadichromis virginalis (assembly GCF_057382275.1). Taxonomy (NCBI): domain Eukaryota; kingdom Metazoa; phylum Chordata; class Actinopteri; order Cichliformes; family Cichlidae; genus Copadichromis; species Copadichromis virginalis. The sequence goes on from NC_140638.1 coordinate 681,444, forward strand.
ACTGCAGGTAAGGAGGTGTTACTGCAGGTAAAGAGGGGTTACTGCAGGTAACGAGATGTTACTGCAGGTAAAGAGGGGTTACTGCAGGTAACGAGATGTTACTGCAGGTAAGGAGGTGTTACTGCAGGTAAGGAGGGGTTACTGCAGGCAACGAGGTGTTACTGCAGGTAACGAGATGTTACTGCAGGTAAAGAGGGGTTACTGCAGGTAACGAGATGTTACTGCAGGTAAGGAGGTGTTACTGCAGGTAAGGAGGGGTTACTGCAGGCAACGAGGTGTTACTGCAGGCAACGAGGTGTTACTGCAGGTAACGAGATGTTACTGCAGGTAAAGAGGGGTTACTGCAGGTAACGAGATGTTACTGCAGGCAACGAGGTGTTACTGCAGGTAAAGAGATGTTACTGCAGGTAAGGAGGGGTTACTGCAGGCAACCAGATGTTACTGCAGGCAACGAGATGTTACTGCAGGTAACGAGGTGTTACTGCAGGTAAGGAGGTGTTACTGCAGGTAAGGAGGGGTTACTGCAGGTAAGGAGGGGTTACTGCAGGTAAGGAGGTGTTACTGCAGGTAAGGAGGGGTTACTGCAGGTAAGGAGGTGTTACTGCAGGTAAGGAGGGGTTACTGCAGGTAAGGAGGTGTTACTGCAGGTAAGGAGGGGTTACTGCAGGCAACGAGATGTTACTGCAGGTAAAGAGATGTTACTGCAGGTAAGGAGGGGTTACTGCAGGCAACGAGATGTTACTGCAGGTAAGGAGATGTTACTGCAGGCAACGAGATGTTACTGCAGGTAAAATGGTAAATGGCCTGTATTTGTATAGCGCTTTTCTAGTCCATAGGACCCCAAAGCGCTTTACACAACCTGTCATCCACCCATTCACACACACATTCACACACTGGTGATGGCAAGCTACAATGTAGCCACAGCCACCCTGGGGCGCACTGACAGAGGCGAGGCTGGTAAAGAGATGTTACTGCAGGTAAGGAGGTGTTACTGCAGGTAAGGAGGTGTTACTGCAGGTAAGGAGGTGTTACTGCAGGTAAGGAGGTGTTACTGCAGGTAACGAGATGTTACTGCAGGTAAGGAGGTGTTACTGCAGGTAACGAGATGTTACTGCAGGTAAGGAGGTGTTACTGCAGGTAAGGAGGGGTTACTGCAGGTAACGAGATGTTACTGCAGGTAAGGAGGTGTTACTGCAGGTAAGGAAGGGTTACTGCAGGTAAGGAGGTGTTACTGCAGGTAACGAGATGTTACTGCAGGTAAGGAGGGGTTACTGCAGGTAACGAGATGTTACTGCAGGTAAGGAGGTGTTACTGCAGGTAAGGAAGGGTTACTGCAGGTAAGGAGGTGTTACTGCAGGTAAGGAGGGGTTACTGCAGGTAAGGAGGGGTTACTGCAGGTAAGGAGGTGTTACTGCAGGTAAGGAGGGGTTACTGCAGGTAAAGAGGGGTTACTGCAGGTAACGAGATGTTACTGCAGGTAAGGAGGTGTTACTGCAGGTAAGGTCTGAGATGCTTTTAAGTCTGATCATCCTTCCTATTGTAAATCCTGTGTTTCCATCCATGAAGGCGTTTCCGGGTTGCAGACCTGTCAGCCTCCTCCAGAGGTCCTCTGTGAAATAAATGACTCTGTGGTCTCTCAGGTCTGTTGGTGTTGCTGAGCTGCTCGGTGCGTTGCTTTGTGTCCTAATTAACTGTTAGTTCATTTCATGAATCAAGAAATGAATCGTAAGTACAGTACTACTTAAGTATAGCATAGTGACAGTGATTTGCTTTGGGCTTCCGTTTGTCTTCGTCCTGAAAACAAACCTCAGGTGTTAAATCTCACTTTGTGTCATTTCAGTTGGGAACTTTTCTTCTTTTCTAATTGTTCAGTAACATCCATAAACTTCCCAATCACAAAGTTCATCATGAAATCCATCCGGCACTTTAAGTGAATAGATATGAGCAATAACCCCGGGGATACGATGCTGTTTGCAGTGACTGAGGCAAACTCGTTGTTGTCATAACTGTTATCTTTATTAAAGCTGGCCTTATCACTCTGCTGATCTCAGAGCTGCAGATGAGACAAAGCGCTCTGATGGGACAGATTTGCCCTGATGTGTCTATTTATTATGGATCAGGGCAAAGACGCAGACACAGCGACAGATGAAGACGCTCTCCGGGCTGAACCTGCTGTAGATGACTTACTTACCTTAGCATCTCTAAATATCACACCTTGATCTGCTGATTAACACCTCTCATTATCCCAGGATCATAATTTAGCTGCTTCATTATGTCGAGCAGTGACACTGAAATATTGTGTGGCTGTGGCACAGCAAAGGGCAAGCTAACATTTCACAAACATCAGGATTTGTGCCGGCCTTTTCCCCACGTGCAAGAGAAGTCATTAGACGGAAGCGTTTCTTCAATCTTACTCTTTACTGACTTCTTTCTTTCCTGTGTCGGGTTGGTAGTTAGCACAGAGATCTACTGTCCTCTGCACAAATGTGGGGGTCCACCTGATCCACCTGAACACCATGTAGTGAGTCAGCCTACAGCTCAGCTCCTGTAGAGGAAGACGGGGGTTCTTATCGACTGCTCCTCCAGGTCTCCAGGGTGGAACAGTTAACTATAACTATACTGGGCATGTCTCCACCTCATGGACCAGCTCAGGCTCCTCCTCTCAGGGCCAGCACATGTATTACTATCCTGCAATATTACAGCATGGCTGACCGAAGCACTGTGCTTCCAGCACACCTTACAGCCAACGCTTCCAACGCCTCTGTGATGTTGAGGCGCGCTTCACGGTGATAAATAGATCACTGATTGGCTGACTTCGTTTGCGAACATCACATATCTCAGGAAAACCAAAGAGCAGCTTGTGACACAGTGACCCACATTTGTGCAGGAGGCTGAAGGTTAGCCTGTGTACGGCGGAGACACGCTGCTCAGTAACTGTGTCAAAAGGACACCAGTCTCACTGCGTGTGAATAATGGGCACTGTTTCGAGGACCCGTGAGCAGCTCGTCGGCCTCTCTTTGTGCAAACTAAGCCTACTCACACCTTTCATCGATTCATTTCTGACTTTCTGCTTTTGCTTCTTCTCTAAAAGCTACATTTGCATTTGAACCTTTAAGCTGAATAAAGACAAGAAGTCTTTTAAGCACTGAGGATATCTTCTAACGGTTCTGATAGTGTGGCAGTAGATGAGGTGAGGTGAGACGCTCTCGGGGTCGTACTCTGTCCCGTCTCACCGCGGGTCCCGGGTACGGGCTGACGTCGCAGCCCTCCCTCCAGGACAGGTTGAGGCTCCTGATGAACTCCAGGTAGAAAGGATGGCTGATGTTCAGCATGGAGAAGCCCACGATGTTTGACTGATCGTTCACCACATCGTCAAGTCGCAGGAGGGGGAAATCCTGAAGACAGAGACAGAAAGAGCGAGTGAACAGAAGAAGACACGAGCGGCCGCTGGGACGTGCAGATACCACGGAGGGGTGGAGAATCTGAAATGCAGAGGGAGAAAGAGAACAACAAAGCACAAAGAAACAAACAGCTTTAACAGCTTGATTGGAGTTTTCTTTGCCGGCTGCACAACATCAAGCACAGTGTTTAAATTCAGAACAGGGACGCAGAGAAAAACACTTTTCTTTCCTTTTTGTTTGAAAAAAGATGGACATCAAACGCCGGGGATTTCAAAGAACTTCAAATAGTCCTTGAAGGCAAGTTGGTGTCACGCTGAGCTGTGCTGCTGAAATAAACCACAAACTGTTGCTCAGCCCTCGCAGGGTTTGTGTTGTGCAGCAGATGCTGACAATGAGATGTTTAGCTGGAACGAGTCGGGAATGCCGGCAGACTCCAAACCAGCCGGCTGCTGGCTTCACCTCCGATCCCCTCGACAGTACAAGCTGTGCTCAGTAATCGTGTTCCCCTGAAAAGAATGAAGAGTTCCTTTGTTTTCAGCTGAGCTGAACCAAAACGTATGTTGTATGTTGTAACCCCTAAAACTGCACTTCCTCTGTTCACCACCAGGGGTTAGGGACTAACTGTGGGAAGAGAGGCTGCAGCCGCTGCACAGCCACACTTAGGCTGTATCCCAATTCAGGCTCTGCAGCCTCAACGATCCTCAAAGACCGCTAAGGCCGGAAGTGCGAGGCTTGTGAAATGGGACGGTCTAGCCTTCGTTGCGCTGCCCAGGTTGCCTAGCAACCATGATACTAACAGCTGGAAACATTTGTTTGTTTGTTTCTACATGAGCTTTGATCATTCTCTGTGAGATTAAGCTCAGCTATTGAACGGCGTGTATTTTAAAGTAAAGGCTTTAAAACCAAGTTAGTACAAACGTCACTGATGTCACATAACTTTGCCGACATGTGGCCAACAGCAATGTTTAATGTTCTTCGTTATTAAACATTTGCACATAAATAAGTGACGTCATATTCAGTACTTAAAGTTCACTCTTCAGCCGCCCCTCATCCGCCGTTTTTTTTCGGCAAAATTATCCACACCCACCGCCGCGCTATGCATTCTGGGATATGTTGGGCCACGAAGTCTACACTGCCATGTCCTTAAAATTCAGGGAAATGAAGGACGCATTTCAGGGCCGCATTTCGAGCAGCCTTTGAATTGGGACAGCCTTCGGCGCGCCGCTGTGACGTAATCGGCCTTGAAATTGGGCCTTTAAGGCTGCAGACCCTGAATTGGGACACAGCCTTACTGTGACTCTGTGCAGTCAACCTGGAAGCTACGGTGTGCTTCATTTGATGCAGGCAAGACGAAAATGTTTATCGTGTAATATTTAATTCTGGTTTGGTCCATACAAACAGTTTTGACTCATCTGCACCATCGGATAGAAGATGCTCGCATGAACAGTTACTCTCTAATGCGTGAAACATGAGCAGAGGCAGCACGAAAACAGGTCGTCAGAGGACGAAGAACAGGAGACAGCTTCAGCCATCGGAGTCAGACGTGAGCACGACTCATGTGAGAGACTCACAAACACTTTAAATGCAAAGAAGCTCAAATCACATCAAACTGTGACGTTAAGATCCTCATTAGACCGAATACACAAATAATCAGTCTCACACACACAGACACAGACACACACAGACACACACAGACACACACACACAGACACACAGACACACACACACACACACACACAGACACACAGACACACACACACACACACACACACACAGACACACACACACACACACACACACACACACACCCACACACACAGACACACACACACACACACTCTCACACACACACACAGACACACAGACACACACACACACACACACACACACACAGACACACACACACACACACTCTCACACACACAGACACACACACACACACACACACACACACAGACACACACACACACACACTCTCACACACACACACGCACACACACACACACACACGCACACACACACACACACACTCTCACACACACAGACACACACACACACACACTCTCACACACACACACACACACACACACAGACACACACACACACACACTCTCACACACACACACACGCACACACACACACACACACACACACACACACACACACACACACACACACACCTGCCTCATAAACTGCACTAATGATCCAAATGTGACTCTTGACGCCCTCCTCAGGTACATAATTACTCTGCTCTACCTTCACCTGATTCACATTTATGAAACTTCTTTATCCAACATGTGACCCAGGCGGAGCCTGATGTTAACCAATCACAACCCAGGACTCAGGCTGGACCTTTTTACTCATTTGAGTTTTCTGCCCTGACGACAACAACAACATGGCGATGATGATGTGCAGGCCGACGTATCTTTGGCACTCTCTGCCCTTCAGCTTGTTTGGGTTCGTGTGCTGACGTTTATCATTTCGTTTAAAAATGATGTGAAGAGTGTAACTCTGGAAAGGCGTGCGGTCAGCGGCCGTCAGTCTGGCGTGCTGCTGCACGGACAGGTTGTCATCATCGTTATTTGGCAGCGTGAAAACGTTTGGCTGAGATTCTCTCCCGTCTGCAGAAAAGAGTCTGTGGAGGGCGCGAGGTCGGGACTCAAACATCCCGAGAATATTCACACGGCGACTCTTCTGGGCCCGGCTGTTTAGCACCGGGGCTGACCTGCCTGTGAGGTCAGCATCCGTCCACCTCAATCCCTCCGAGCGGCGTCCCCGCCTCCTGGGAAACTGCTGCTGTTGTTGTTGCTGCTGCCAAATCAATTTCAGCTGCAGCCAAGTGCACTGTCAGACGGCCGGCCTGCCAGCCGTGACGGAGAGCAGTTGGCTGGAGGAGCGGCAGCGAGCGGCCAGCGCCACCGGGGGAGGAAACACTGCGACAGCATCCCGGGACACAGAGTGCAGCACACTGACGCAGGAAGTTAAGGAATAACAGGGCGGGACAAGGTCGGGGTGAGGAAGACGTGCACCGTCTCCACCATCGTTTCAATCTGCGACGTTTAAAGAGCAATCAGGAAGATTTACAACCTTTCCTGCCACATTCACAAGAACGTAGCCGCCATATATCTGCAGAGGGTTGATGAGGCTGCTGATCGATACCATGACTCACCGATGACTTCACCCAGACGCCACGCAGTTAGAAACTCGCTTCATGGAACTTCAGGACGCCGAGCTCCTCGCCGAGGCCAAATTAACCTTCTACAAAGCACCGACACACAAAACAGCCTCTGAGCCACACCAGCTGCCGCACACTGTTTAATGGTTTCACCCTGACCTACAACACTGTCCTTTACCCCAACGGCAACATTCAAGCACAAAAACACACGAAACGACCACAGAGAGAGGAAAAATGTCCAAAAACACAAGAATCAGAACCAGAAACCAAACGAACACTAAGAGAAGTGAAAATGAAATATTAAAGAGACAAAAACAAGACAAAACTACCATGATGCAGGTAAGTAAAGGAGGCGGTCCTGATGTCATCACAACCACTCCAACCACTTCACTGAAATTCAGTCAACTTCCTCCGATGCTGTTTGACTCTCTCACACACTCACATGGAGCCACGTTTTCAGCAGCACAAAGCCTCAAACATATTTCCACACGTACATCTGAGATGATAGAAATGCACCGTCCCCGTGTTCGTGCACTGCCAGCAGGCGATCAGCCCACCTGGCTAAACTGAGCAAGTCTCCAGCAGCCTAACCAAGCCCAGTTCCATGTGTCCAGTGCAAAGCAGAGCACAGCAGCCTCACTGGAAGCGGTCCAGATGATCCTGGACGTGATAGGGCAAAGCTTTCTCTCCGAGCACTCCCGACTAAACCCTGCAACCAGGAGGTTTCATGTCTAGCATGCTGTTCAAACCTTCTGTTTGTGGGGAACAGCCAATCAGAAAACAGCTTGTTTCATACAAATGATAAATGTAGAGACCATTGAGTCCTTCCTCGTGGTGAAACGGCGATGAACTCAGCGCCCTGAAGTCAGCCTGTCACAGTCAGCCGAGCGTGTTTATGGCAAAGTTAAAGGTAGGTCAGAGACGGCAGGTGTGTGTGGAAGTGTTGAGAAATCATTTTCATTTTGGTTCCCTTCCAGGGTTCTACTGGGGGGCGTGTTTTCGTCCTTGGTCTGCGAACGCGGCGTCAAGCCCCCGCGCAAATGGCGCCGTTAAAGAATGTGACACGACAGTATTTAGAGTCGAGGCGGAGATCGAGACGAGTTATTATCCACACAAAGTCTCTCGTACAAGGGCACGATACCGAACAGCAAAATTCTAATGATGACAAACGGCGGCGGGACAAGCGTGCATCCGCGATGAGCACCGAGAGACGAGGAGAGCGGAGGGGGAGGACATGCGCGACACGGGGGAGGTGACAGAGTTTAGTTTCAGCACGTGACCTACAAACATCCCGAAGGAACGCAGCGGCACAGAGAGCATGGAAAAAAGAGACGAGTAAGAACGAGAAAAGAGTGAAAGAAGAGGAGAGAAGCAAAGGGCCAGAGAGGAAGCAGGAAGCAGTCGGAACGAACCGCCACAGATTCAGACGAGAAGACGAGCAGCGAAAGGCGAGAAAGAAGAAAGTGTTGGCAGAAGAAGGAGAAACAAAATGAATAAACAAGCCAAGAAAGAAGGAGGGAGGCAAAATAGAGACTATAACAGAGGAGGAGACTGAAGTAATGAGAAAATATGGCCACAAGCAGCAATAATGGGCTCACGAGCAGACGTTTGAACGTAGTGTCTGCTGACCTCACTGCGCCCGTGAGAGCTCGCCACATGCAGGAGTTACTATTTCAGTTACTGTCTGCAAGTGCGGCCGGATTGGCTCAGGATTTGAACCGACGGCCTCCTCTGGCTGACGACAGCACCTCTGGAAAGGCTTCATGCTCACAGGGATACCTGATACCTGCAGCTCTGACAGCAGCAGGTGTGTCACTGCTGTTTCTACCTGGAGACAGCAGCCGCCTCATTGTTCTGACACACAACACAAAACTATCCATAACACACTAACTACACAAGACAACACACTAATTACACACTCTAAACACGCTAAACGTCACAAAACTCTCACATCTCAAAACTCGCTCCCTCTTCCTAAACAACCAAACGTCACGTCACCATATCATTTTTCATTGGTCCACATGGTGCATTTTTCCACCAACATGAACGGGCTGTTTTTGTTTGCTCATAAGCAGAGCGGTCTCGCTGCTGTCCTTAGAGAGGAAACGTGACGAAACATTGAGGAAAAACAGGCGTATGTCTTGTTTATCATGACTCTGGTTTTACTGGCTGATCAACGCAGTTTATAAACTGGTACATGTCACCTTGTTGCTTTGTCTTTAAGTGGTCATGTGATTGACCACGACTCCTTTATTCTTCCTCAGTCAAACAGCAGCACTCGTGTGATTGTTTTGCCCCCTGAGCTCCAGCTGTTGTGCCGGACAGTGACTGCCGTCCACGGGAGCACAGCTGCTTAAAGCTGCAGCGTCCAGATTACTTACAGCTGCTTCCGTGCTGATATAAGATGCTGTAAGCTGAACACAGCTTCACCCGTCTGTTTGTTGAAAAATAGCAACGCGACAGCATTTTCTTGTTGGTAACGGTAACGGCGTTGTAACAATAGGAATAGTAATTAGTTAGATTACTCGTTACTGAAAAAAGTAACGCCGTTAGTAACGTTATTCCCATCACTGCAGGCGACACAAACAAGGATGGAAGGAGAACAGATGGAAGAGATAGAGGACAGAAAAGGAAATGAAACTGAGGAGAAGAAAGTAGGAAAAAGATCAGGCAACGGATCATCTTTAGGAAAGGAAACAAGAAAAACAGGAAAGGAAAGGAAAGGAACAGTATTGAGTCACCAGCATAAATGTGGCTGGTGTGTCACGTACAGAGCAAAATAATGTCAAATGCTGAGCGATTCCTTTATCAGCCGTTATCAATAGTATCAAAGCCTGTGGACAAGAAAGCTGTGGAGGAGGAGGAGGTTAAAAATAGGTCACTAAGTGATGAAGATGAAGAATCAGACGATTATGAAAACCACTAAGAAGCATCTTCTTCATGGAAGGAATTGAAGGAAGATGAGGAGAATCCAACTAAGTGGCGAGCGATGAAGGTGAAGGCGAGGTGTGGAGCTCTTACCATGGTGGTGAGGATGTACTTGTAGAAGGCGGACGTCATCCCCAACTCATTAGCCTGCAGAAGAGCAGAAGAAACGCTAAGCATCCTCCGTGGAAACGAGCCAGAGTTTATTTAAAAAGGAACCATCGCTCAAACTTAATAACAGCCTGGAAACCGTGGTTACCATCTCCAGGACGCGTCAGTGATGAAAGACGTTTCAGGGAGATGATAACAACGGCAGCGTGCTCTCAGGTGAAAAGACATTTAAACTGGGCTGAATTTAGCTAAAAACACAAGAGCAAGCAGAAAACTGGAATATCTTTCAACGTTATGATGCGACACACGGGAGAACAGCAGATTCCCCACAGCAGGAGTCAGTGTGGACAGCCAACATACATATCTTTGTGAAGTTCACGGTGAAAACCTGGTAGCAGCAGACCCTTGGAGTACTTTTCTATGTTTGAATGTTTTCTGCTCGACCCGAGCAGAGACTCAAACTCAGTCACAGCTCACCTTCCACACGTACGGGACGTCGGCTCCGACAGGCAGCGGAGGATTTAACCTGGCATCCTCACACCGCAGAGCCTGCACGCCGCTTCACTTATTAATCCATTAACCTTCTGCACACTGTCAGCTTACATCTCCTTCAGCCTGAAGCAGCAGCCCAACTTGAAAAGTCCTGACTGAGTTTACTCAGTAATTTTGAATTTTAAACTTCCTGCACCCCCCAAGGTTACTGCTATGAGAGGGAAACTGCAACCTGCCAAACGCAGGTCGATTTAGCCCGTGGCTTAAAAGTCTGTCGACGCTCACAGCCAGTTTGGCACAAAACCAGCCCAGCGTGTCTGAAGGTCCTGTTCCACCCTGTAAACAGCAGAGAGGAAGAAGACGCTTCCAGAACAGGAACCGGGGCTGCACACAGGCAGACATTTAACAACACGTTCAAACACTGACACATGTTTTATTGTGCCACATGATACAGGTGTGCACTCTGCATTTGCACCAGTGTTGCCAACTCCTCAGTAAGGAAAATCGCTATTGGCTGTCCTAAAAGTCGCTAGAAGTCGCTAAATGACGTCATCACCTAATTTGCATAATTGGTCATGCTAATGTAATTGTAACCTACACTGTTGGAGAGAGACATAACATCGTGGAAGAAACATAAAGTGAGCAAAAAACGTCCTAAATGCAGTCTCCTGCCCTGATAGCAGCTGGCGGAGGACTATCCTCCGCCGTTGAGCGCTTTAGCACGGGTGAGGTGCCCACGGCAGCACTGCAGCTTGTTGAAAGTAAGAGCAACACGCCCTTTCACGTCAAAAAGACGTCATAAATAAGTCTCCAATAACACCAGAAAAAGTCGCCAGATTTGTCGCTAGTCACTTTTTAGAAAAAAGTCGCTAAGGGGTCTGAAAACTCGCTAAATATAGCGGCAAAGTCGCTAAGCTGGCAACACTGGTCTGCACATGTTTGGGACATTAGCTGCAGTCGGTGGGACCACGCCCCGCTAAAGCTAGCTGAAGTCAGAGAGGCGTGTGCAGATACGGCGCCGCGTGGCAGACAGATCTCAGTGTGACGGACACGCATCGTGTCTGACCTGCAGAACTTTTTCCACCTGACGTGTCCTGATCTGCTCTGTATGCACAAAGTGGGCGTGTCATGCTGTGATCGTGGTTTTAAAATGATTAGTGTTGTCGTGCTAGCAGAGGGTTTTCATATTTCCTGTATTTTAGGATTAAATCTCAGCTCCGTTCCTCTTCTCTCACGCTGTGCTCCTGAGCATCAATTAAACCCTAAAAACTCTGTTGTTCCTTATTCTTCTTATTTAACCTGCACTTCTGTACTCAGTGGTGATTTTGCACTGCAGCTCCCATTAAGCTGCCAAGTCCGTGAATTTATTGCTGACTTCACACGAGCCGATTTTGGAAACATGGTTTTTTAGCTTCTCTAAAGCCGGCTGAGATTATTCATTGCAGTTTCCTCTTACATGGATCAAATGTGCCATTTCAAACCTTCTGCTGCAGCTACGATGAACCGTACGGACGAACAGAGTCGTCGACTCCTTTTGACTGAAAGTAGAAAAGCATCAGACGTAAGAAGCTGCGCGAGCGCGCTGATGCAAACAGCTGACCTTCCTGAGGATGTGATACGAGATGGAGGCGTTGGCGTCAATGATGATGGTGGCCACTTTGTCATCACGTATCTCCTTCAGCAGGGGGGTGGGGTCCAGACTGTCGTCCAGCATCCGCACCGACAGCGTCTCCCTGGAGATGAGGAAGCGGCGGACCAGCTCCTCCAATCGCAGCAGACCTACGGGGCAGGAAACGAGCATGAGTCACACACGTGTCTGAGCGATGGCGGACTGCGGTTCCCAGTCAGAAACACTTGGCTGTGAAAGTTACGTCACGCAGCGGCAAAACTCTTCATCCAAAGTGCTTCTAAGTGCCTGAAAAAGAGGCGGGGTCTATAAACGATGCTCGCCTGAGTGTTTAGCTTGTTTGCTTGTAAAATTATTGCTCTGACTTGTAAAAAGAAAATTGATGAGACTTGGAGTCATTAGAGAGACAAATAACTGCCGCTGCTCTACAGACTTCCAGGCCTAAAAGGAAGCGATAAACAGAGCGGGATAAAGGCGATTATGTTGAAAGTCCATTAATTTTCTCCTCTGAGAATAACATGGACCCACGAGTGCTCACGGCTGAGGCAGGATTTACTTATTACCGCTTCTGATCAGTCGTTTCTGTGGTCACTTCTCTCCATTACACTCAGTGCTGGCGTTTGTGCATCGCTGCCACTGAGGCGGTATCCCACAGCAGGGCCAAACATGAGACGCGTTCACGTCGTGAAAAACATGCTGGATGCGAGCAGCGTCAATAATCACAGGACGGGAGAAAACAGACCGACCTCAGCAGAAGCAGTCGCGTTACAAACCGGCGAGAAGCCTGCTGTGTTTGCATCACCTGGGCTTCGACATTCAGAGGCGTCGGCCTCCGGCTCATTACCTCGTCTGTCCCTGACAGAAGCAGCGGGCGTGTCTCGACTAATCGCTGCCATAAAGCGTTTAACTGGCTGACAGCAGCGCTCAGGACCACAATACAGGCCGTTAACGGGCCGAGGCTACGACGAAAGACCGGGAGATGTTAGAGCGGAGAGCTGGGGCAGATCAGTCAGCTGGATCCAAGCTGAGGGAGACTGATGTGGGGAGGACGGAGGGGAAAAAGAACAAGGGAAAGGAAGAGAGGAGACTAGAGTCCTCAGGAGAGGAAAGGAAGAATGGAGGGAAGTGTGTGAGAGAAGAGGAATTAGGAAAGGAAAGGAAAGAGAGGAGTAGAGAAAACTCAGAAGAAGAAGAAACAACAGAAAAGAAATCAAAGCCATCGGCACCGAGGGCTCGACGCTGGTGGAAAATGGTGAAAACTGACTCCAGGAAATGTGAGCTGGGTTTGCAGGGGGACGAGGACGGACTCGTGAAACGTGTTGCTCAAAGAGAAGAGCAAGGACTGATCGTCCAAACAGAACCTCAACCCAAGGGAACGGGTGCCAACACGCAACCGGACAGGGATCGGGGAGCGTTCGTGGTTTAAGGTGAGATGATCTGTGAATGTGCATCACGTGCCAGCGTCTCATAATGTTCGAACCCGAGACACTGGAGCTCTAAAATCCATCATTTCCGCCCTAAGTGTGGACGGAGCTGCAGTGGGAATAACCACGACACTCACACTCTGCTTTGCCACAGATCAGGCTGGCTGTCGGGTAGCCGAAGGAGCGCAGGATGGAGCCGATGGCCAGGCTCAGGTCCTCGTTACTCGGGTAGAGGGTCACCGAGGCAAAGCGGAGGTACGGCAGCTTGGGCGTTTCCTCGGGGCCGATCTTCACGTGAGGGATCTGAGGGGCGAATGAGAAGCATGATGAGAGAAGGAAGTCTGCGCTGGGCTTTGCTTCGAAACATGGAGACCAGTTACTGAAAGTCAAAGAAACATTCACCGAGTTACTGCACTTTATACTGCACGACAGTTCTCAGACAATCGTCACATTAAACTCTGTTTTTGTACTTGGAGAGTATTTAAAGTATAAAAGTGGGAGGCAGAGCCTTCACCTAAGAGCAGGTGCTGCAACCTTCCTGCCTGTTCGGGTCAAATCCGACCGATTTACAAATTCAAAAGCTCATAAATATTGTGTTTGAGACCCAACTGCCTCGAGGCCTTACGACATCCTCCACACTATGCACTTGAACATGTGTTAACAGACCTCTCTGCACTGAATCATATCTGTTATTAACCTCTGTCTCTCTTCCACAGCATGTCTTTATCCTGTCTTCCTTCTCTCACTCCAACCAATCACAGCAGATGGCCCCGCCCCTCCCTGAGCCTGGTTCTGCTGGAGGTTTCTTCCTGTTAAAAGGGAGTTTTTCCTTCCCACTGTCGCCAAAGTGCTGCTCATAGGGGGTCATATGATTGTTGGGTTTTCTCTGTATTACTGTAGGGTTACTCTTTGAGGTGACTGTTGTGATTTCGCGCTTTATAAATAAAACTGAATTAAGCTTGAACTATTCTTCGACTTCTCCGTATTTCTACAATGGGAAATTTTATCATCACAGGCTGGATATTACTGCTGTCAGTTTTAGGAAGCTCGAATGAGGAAGTCCCAGTTTCATTTATAACGTAAAACTCCAGGAACTGCAGCTGCCAGCCAGTGTGAAGAGATCTCCATCATTACCGAGGAACAAGAGCTGGTTTATAACAGATGGAAAAAGGGGAAAGAAAAGATGTAATAAGAAGGATAAACAGAGAGGTGGGAAAGAAAAAGTCAATGTGGGGAAACGAGCTGCCTTACACTCATTCAAGCGTTTCACTTTCTCTGTGCTCTTCCTCCAAATCTGCATCACAGCAGCCGCAGGTCGACCTTTCACCTTTCTGTGAGCCAGCATTGTTTTAAGATTGAGACATTTAAAAAAGTGAGGAGCCCCTGAGTGAGAGGCCGAGTTGTTCCCAACTGTACAGGTTATACAGGAAGTTCAGATAACAGCAATGGAGCTTTAATCAGAGCCCGGCACTCGCTGATGATCCCGTCTTTGTTCACGCTCACAAAGAAAATGTGAGAAAGGAACAAAGCCTCAGATCATCAGCAATATCAGAAAAGCGTTTCATGCAGAAATCAGTTTCTGTTCGGCAGACATCGAAGGGTCACGGAGGGTCGTACAGCCGGGTGTCCGCAGGAAAAAGAAAGGAGGACACGTCACCGTGCTCGGTTAGGTGACGATGTGTCTAACTTCAGACAAGCTTCTCTGTTTCACTTCAGACCTCCCAGAGCAAAGGTGCTGTGACGGACAGTGTGAGTGTTTAAGATGAAAGATTCATGACAAATTGAAAAATTAATCACTTCAGAGAGGAACGAAGAACGGGGTCAGAGGACAGACGTCCTGTGTGACGTGATTTAACCTCAGCTCAGACCTGCGGGGGCTTCAAAGGTAAACTGTAATTAGCTCAGCCGGGCTTTGCTCCCATCCACCCAGCTTATTCTAAATCCAGACTGAGAATTCAGGAACATGGGACCTGTCGGGCTGGAGGAAGAGGACATGTGGACGGTTAGAGGCTTGCGGTATGCTGGAGATGCACCTGTGTAAACTCTGGAAGGCAGAAAATGGTTAAACACAAGTTAAAGGCTGCAAAAATCCAACAGAGCGAAGCAAAACTGAAAGAACTCAACGACTGGTTCAGGAGATCTCGGTCGAGGACGACTGGGTGCAAACGAGAAGCCAATCACGTTTCTGGGAACAGGCTTTAAACTGAAGACAGGCCACGCCCACTCCCAGAGGTCTTTCTCCTAAACTTAGAGCGGAAACGTCCTCTTTGTCAGGCATTAGACCGGGGGTGTCCTCTGCAACCCCACCCAAAGAAAGCCTGCTCCACACCTCCATCACAAACCGGTTCCATGTGTAGTGACATCATCCGGTCACACGTGTGTGATATAAACCTGCCTGCTGTGTCCGGTCTGTCCACGGTCACAGCTGTGTTCAGCCAAAACCTCAAACCTGTCATTTATTATGAAAGGAGGAGCAGATCACCAGTGAAGACCCCACGCCTGGCCTCAAACCCTACTCCTGACCTTGACCCTCCGCTCTGCAGAGAAGCAAAAGTACTCTGTGGATATTTGTCAGAATTATCTTTTCTTTGGCTGAAAAGACAATCCTGGGTGAACATTAAAGAATAGACTGATTAACTGCAGGTGTCCGCAGTCTGCTGGTCTGCAGCGTCAGGTGTGTTCACCCCACGATCACGCTGTGCAAACACCAGGACTCTGCAGGCCTCAGTTAGCAGGTTAAAGGTTAAAGTTCAACAGTCTACATCGATCTTCATCTCTTGTGGCTTTTCTAACCTCCTCTTTTCCTGTTAGGAACCGTCAAAGTAAAACGTTTAAAGCAATTAGAAGATGAGCAGGACAACTTTTCATCTTTTACTGAACTGCAACATTTCACGAGTGGCTAAAGCAAACTCTGTGCAACATTAACACCATGTTAGGAACAAGGACGTCAGGTCCACCTTCCACTTAGTTTAACTCTTTAAACTAAGTCTTCAGTTTGCAGGTTTGGTCTTTGCGTGGAGCACGAGTCGCACACATGTGCAGTCAGAGCGAGGCTGCTCTGGAAACCGCAAACTGCATAACAGCAGGGACACGGGAGTTTTCCTTGACAGGAAGAAGACGTCTGATTGGAACAGAGATGAAATAAGAGGCGGGCACCAGACCGAACATTCATGTGTTGTTTGCATCATGTTATAAAAATGTTGTTAGTGAGGGCGTGGCGTCCTCTAGTCTGTCCAGCTGCCGCACAGAGACGTCCATGACGTCGCTTAATAAAGTTTGGAAACTTTGCTCATCTTCAGCCAGAAACATGTATAACAAATAAGAAGTGTTACTGTTACTCACCATGTTTCACTCTGAGGCGGTAACAGGCGGCAGCAGCACCGTGACTGTTACCTGCACTCAGGTGTGACGTATGTATGAAACTCGTGTCACCGTCCTCAGCGGGACAATCGTGATCGCACGCCAGATCCAGATGTGACTCACCTCCTTCTCCCCACAGATGTGACTGATGGTGGACCCAGAGGCGGGGCTGGAGGCGGGGCCGATCACAGAGACCACACCCTTCGGCAGGATCTGACACACTGATGGAGAAACGACACAGAGTGACAAAACTCAGCGTGTGATTACTGGAGGTGTTTGTTTCTACGCCACTTTATTTTGGAAGCGTTGTTCCTGTCTGCGTGCAGGACGGCGGGAGATGCTCGGCAGCGAGTATGTGTTTGGGATTTTCACTCGTCCTGCACACAGACGTCAGTCCAGGGGCTGTTAGAGAAGGTTTCATTTTTTACACTTATCCAACACTTTATTCAGACGCTGGCCATAAAAACCATTCAGTCCATGAGAAAAGTTGGCCCACGCTTAAGCAGCCATGCAGCCAGCTAACAGAGGCCACAGTCAGTCTGCAGAGCCCGTGAAACTGCAGGTGAGACAGTTAGACGTCCTCTCCCCTCTAAAATACCTTTTTTTACCCCCTTTTTCCAGTTTGAGCCAGATTTTCAGAGGGTGAGGAGGAAGGCAGGTCCCTGATCTCCAGTGCCAGTTATTGCCCCAAAGCCAGAGCTGTCACAAATCCATGAATCTGTCCTGCAGTCATTGTTTCAGCCCAAATCCAAAGAAAGCCTCCAGTTTGGCAGGTCAGAGCGCCATCCACAGAGCGCCTCAGGGACACAGCGTGGCCCCACCCTGACCGCTAAATCTAGCCAATAAAAACTCTGCTTTCATTTTTTCTGTTTCTCACCAGAAATAGAATTTTAATAAACAACTAGAAAGTGCATTTTCTGAAGAAACTGCAGTGTGAATGCTTGAATCTGAATGTATGCATTGAAATGAAATAATTACTGAATTTAAGTTAAAAATTTTGAATGAGATAAAAAAAAAAACCCCGAATTTAACCTGAAAACAAAAGTGCTGAACTGCTAAAAGCTGAAGGTTACACAGAAGAAGAAGTTGGAAAAAAGCTGAAAATGTTTTAATTGTAAATTAGAAAAACCTAAGAAATGAGAAAAGAACATTTAGAGTCAGAAAACATCTGAAAGAATATTAAAAGGTCATATTCTTTGAATCACTGAATGACTAAAATGTGATCCCTCCACTTGGACCCACACAGTTTAAAAAGTTTACATCTCTGAGCTTTGAAAGACAAGATGTTGGAAAAAGAACAACGATGGCGACGTTTTGAGGGTAAAATGATGGCTGTAACACTGTGGACACAGCAGCAGTTGAAAGAGAAGTGTTTAAGATGAATTTTGGCAGAGTGGCAGAGAGAGCTCGTTAAGCAGGCAGGTGTGAGCCTGGTTGCTATAGTGACCGCACCCAATGGCTCCATACACACGGACACAGACATGCACCTCACTTTTGCTGCTTAAAATGAACAGAAAAGTCAGGCCGAAACAAATCGTTCCCAAATGAAAAGTAAAAGTCGTATTGACAAAATTCTTTCACTGTGAGCGACAGCAATGTCTAGTCTACCAAATTCTCAGTTTTCATGTCTGTGGAGTTTATTATATGGACGTGGTGACAGTGGAAAGACACCATGCTCTTCTGATTTTCAAACGAACCTTCTGAGCCATTTTAACATTAGAGTCTATGGAAGAGTTGGAGGGAGGAGGCTGTGCATTGGTGACATTTATGAAAGAACCATAACACCTAGTACAATAGTAAACACATTGGATGAAAGAGGACAGCCATGGCTACGTTTTGAGGGTAAAATCATACCTGTAGAGCAAACGCTGCGGACACAGCAGCAGTTTTAAAAAAGATTTTAAGATTATTTTTTTTGCTCCTCTCACTCTAGCAGTTGAGCTGCCTCACTCTAGCCCCAACATTCCGTCCCATACACACCCATTATAAACTCTGAAACGGGTGAAAAAACATCATGAAACTTAAACTGGAACTGAAGAAAAAGTATAATAGATATTGAAAAGATAAATGCAAGTTGAATAGTTGAATGTCTTGTCTTCGTTTTAAAGTTTGAATGGTGGCTCTATGTCAATGTATGTGGAAGTAGTAAGAGTTTAAAAATGAGTAAGTTGAATGAGGATTTGAAGGGTCTCCCCATTGAAATACATTATAAATTTTTGTTGAATAAAGTTGAATAAAATTAAAAATATAAATGTTAAAAATATGAAAAATGGAAGCAGTGTTGTCCAAAAGAATAGGAATCTAACGGTGTTGGAATGGTTTTTCTAAGTTGAACGGTTTTGAAGGAGTAGGATTACAAAAAACGTACGGAATACAGAATAAAATATAACTAGAAAGTGCATTTTCTGAAGAAACTGCAGTGTGAATGCTTGAATCTGAATGTATGCATTGAAATGAAATAATTACTGAATTTAAGTTAAAAATTTTGAATGAGATTAAAAAAAAACCCCGAATTTAACCTGAAAACAAAAGTGCTGAACTGCTAAAAGCTGAAGGTTACACAGAAGAAGAAGTTGGAAAAAAGCTGAAAATGTTTTAATTGTAAATTAGAAAAACCTAAGAAATGAGAAAAGAACATTTAGAGTCAGAAAACATCTGAAAGAATATTAAAAGGTCATATTCTTTGAATCACTGAATGACTAAAATGTGATCCCTCCACTTTGATCCACACAGTTTAAAAAGTTTAAATGCCTGAGCTTTGAAAGATACGGTGTTGGAAAGAGAACAATAATGGCGACAATTTGAGGGTAAAATGATGGCTGTAACACTGTGGACACAGCAGCAGTTGAAAGAGAAGTGTTTAAGATGAATCTTGGTACAGTGGCAGGCAGAGCTCGTTAAGCAGGCAGGTGTGAGCCTGGTTGCTATAGTGACCGCACCCAATGGCTCCATACACACGTACACAGACATGCGCCTCACTTTTGCTGCTTAAAATGAACAGAAAAGTCAGGCCGAAACAAATCGTTCCCAAATGAAAAGTAAAAGTCGTATTGACAAAATTCTTTCACCGTGAGCGACAGCAATGTCTAGTCTACTGAATTCTCAGTTTTCATGCCTGTGGAGTTTATTATATGGACGTGGTGACAGTGGAAAGACACCATGCTCTTCTGATTTTCAAACGAACCTTCTGAGCCATTTTAACATTAGAGTCTATGGAAGAGTTGGAGGGAGGAGGCTGTGCATTGGTGACATTTACGAAAGAACCATAACACCTAGGACAATAGTAAACACATTGGATGAAAGAGGACAGCGATGGCTACGTTTTGAGGGTAAAATCATACCTGTAGAGCAAACGCTACGGACACAGCAGCAGTTTTAAAAAAGATTTTATGATTAATTTTTTTGCTCCTCTCACTCTAGCAGTTGAGCTGCCTCACTCTAGCCCCAACATTCCGTCCCATACACACCCATTATAAACTCTGAAACGGGTGAAAAAACATCATGAAACTTAAACTGGAACTGAAGAAAAAGTATAATAGATATTGAAAAGATAAATACAAGTTGAATAGTTGAATGTCTTGTCTTCGTTTTAAAGTTTGAATGGTGGCTCTATGTCAATGTATGTGGAAGTAGTAAGAGTTTAAAAATGAGTAAGTTGAATGAGGATTTGAAGGGTATCCCCATTGAAATACATTATAAATTTTTGTTGAATAAAGTTGAATAAAATTAAAAATATAAATGTTAAAAATATGAAATTTAGAAGCAGTGTTGTCCAAAAGAATAGGAATCTAACGGTGTTTGAATGGTTTTTCTAAGTTGAACGGTTTTGAAGGAGTAGGCTTACAAAAAACGTACGGAAAAATAAAATATAATAATAATAATAACTAGAAAGTGCATTTTCTGAAGAAACTGCAGTGTGAATGCTTGAATCTGAATGTATGCACTGAAATGAATTAATTACTGAATTTAAGTTAAAAATCTTGAATGAGATAAAAAAAAAAAACCCGAATTTAACCTGAAAACAACAGTGCTGAACTGCTAAAAGCTGAAGGTTACACAGAAGAAGAAGTTGGAAAAAAGCTGAAAATGTTTTAATTGTAAATTAGAAAAACCTAAGAAATGAGAAAAGAACATTTAGAGTCAGAAAACATCTGAAAGAATATTAAAAAGTCATATTCTTTGAATCACTGAATGAAGAAAATGTGATCCCTCCACTTGGACCCACACAGTTTAAAAAGTTTACATCTCTGAGCTTTGAAAGACAAGATGTTGGAAAGAGAACAATAATGGCGACATTTTGAGGGTAAAATGATGGCTGTAACACTGTGGACACAGCAGCAGTTGAAAGAGAAGTGTTTAAGATAAATCTTGGCACAGTGGCAGGCAGAGCTCGTTAAGCAGGCAGGTGTGAGCCTGGTTGCTATAGTGACTGCACCCAATGGCTCCATACACACGTACACAGACATGCGCCTCACTTTTGCTGCTTAAAATGAACAGAAAAGTCAGGCCGAAACAAATCGTTCCCAAATGAAAAGTACATGTCGTACTGACAAAATTCTTTCACCGTGAGCGACAGCCATGTCTAGTCTACCAAATTCTCAGTTTTCATGCCTGTGGAGTTTATTATATGGACGTGGTGACAGTGTAAAGACACCATGCTCTTCTGATTTTCAAACGAACCTTCTGAGCCATTTTAACATTAGAGTCTATGGAAGAGTTGGAGGGAGGAGGCTGTGCATTGGTGACATTTACGAAAGAACCATAACACCTAGTACAATAGTAAACACATTGGATGAAAGAGGACAGCGATGGCTACGTTTTGAGGGTAAAATCATACCTGTAGAGCAAACGCTGCGGACACAGCAGCAGTTTTAAAAAAGATTTTAAGATTAATTTTTTTGCTCCTCTCACTCTAGCAGTTGAGCTGCCTCACTCTAGCCCCAACATTCCGTCCCATACACACCCATTATAAACTCTGAAACGGGTGAAAAAACATCATGAAACTTAAACTGGAACTGAAGAAAAAGTATAATAGATATTGAAAAGATAAATACAAGTTGAATAGTTGAATGTCTTGTCTTCGTTTTAAAGTTTGAATGGAGGCTCTATGTGAACGTATGTTGAAGTAGATACAGTTTAAAGAGGAGGAATTTGAATGAGAATTTGAAGGGTCTCTCCATTGAAATACATTATAAATTTTTGTTAAATAAAGTTGAATAAAATTAAAAATATAAATGTTAGAAATGAGAAAAATAGAAGCAGTCATGTCCAAAAGAATAGGAATCTAACGGTGTTTGAATGGTTTTTCTAAGTTGAACGGTTTTGAAGGAGATAGATTACAAAAAACGTACGGAATACAGAATAATAAATAAAATAGAATAAAGATTAGAAGAACAATACTGTGAATGCTTTTCAAGCATTCACACTAACTAGAAAGTGCATTTTCTGAAGAAACTGCAGTGTGAATGCTTGAATCTGAATGTATGCACTGAAATGAATTAATTACTGAATTTAAGTTAAAAATCTTGAATGAGATAAAAAAAAAAAAAAACGAATTTAACCTGAAAACAACAGTGCTGAACTGCTAAAAGCTGAAGGTTACACAGAAGAAGAAGTTGGAAAAAAGCTGAAAATGTTTTAATTGTAAATTAGAAAACCCTAAGAAATGAGAAAAGAACATTTAGAGTAAAAAAACATCTGAATGAATATTAAAAGGTCATATTCTTTGAATCACTGAATGACTAAAATGTGATCCCTCCATTTGGACCCACACAGTTTAAAAAGTTTACATCTCTGAGCTTTGAAAGACAAGATGTTGGAAAAAGAACAACGATGGCGACGTTTTGAGGGTAAAATGATGGCTTTAACACTGTGGACACAGCAGCAGTTGAAAGAGAAGTATTTAAGATGAATCTTGGCAGAGTGAGAGAGAGAGCTCGTTAAGCAGGCAGGTGTGAGCCTGGTTGCTATAGTGACCGCACCCAATGGCTCCATACACACGGACACAGACATGCACCTCACTTTTGCTGCTTAAAATGAACAGAAAAGTCAGGCCGAAACAAATCGTTCCCAAATGAAAAGTAAAAGTCGTATTGACAAAATTCTTTCACTGTGAGCGACAGCCATGTCTAGTCTACCAAATTCTCAGTTTTCATGTCTGTGGAGTTTATTATATGGACGTGGTGACAGTGGAAAGACACCATGCTCTTCTGATTTTCAAACGAACCTTCTGAGCCATTTTAACATTAGAGTCTATGGAAGAGTTGGAGGGAGGAGGCTGTGCATTGGTGACATTTATGAAAGAACCATAACACCTAGGACAATAGTAAACACATTGGATGAAAGAGGACAGCCATGGCTACGTTTTGAGGGTAAAATCATACCTGTAGAGCAAACGCTGCAGACACAGCAGCAGTTTTAAAAAAGATTTTAAGATTAATTTTTTTGCTCCTCTCACTCTAGCAGTTGAGCTGCCTCACTCTAGCCCCAACATTCCGTCCCATACACACCCATTATAAACTCTGAAACGGGTGAAAAAACATCATGAAACTTAAACTGGAACTGAAGAAAAAGTATAATAGATATTGAAAAGATAAATACAAGTTGAATAGTTGAATGTCTTGTCTTCGTTTTAAAGTTTGAATGGTGGCTCTATGTCAATGTATGTGGAAGTAGTAAGAGTTTAAAAATGAGTAAGTTGAATGAGGATTTGAAGGGTCTCCCCATTGAAATACATTATAAATTTTTGTTGAATAAAGTTGAATAAAATTAAAAATATAAATGTTAAAAATATGAAAAATAGAAGCAGTGTTGTCCAAAAGAATAGGAATCTAACGGTGTTTGAATGGTTTTTCTAAGTTGAACGGTTTTGAAGGAGTAGGCTTTGAAAAAACGTACGGAAAAATAAAATATAATAATAATAATAACTAGAAAGTGCATTTTCTGAAGAAACTGCAGTGTGAATGCTTGAATCTGAATGTATGCACTGAAATGAATTAATTGCTGAATTTTGAGTTAAAAATATTGAATGAGATTAAAAAAAAACAAAAAAAAAAAACGAATTTAACCTGAAAACAAAGGTGCTGAACTGCTAAAAGCTGAACGTTACACAGAAGAAGAAGTTGGAAAAAAACTGAAAATGTTTTAAATGTAAATTAGAAAACCCTAAGAAATGAGAAAAGAACATTTAGAGTCAGAAAACATCTGAATGAATATTAAAAGGTCATATTCTTTGAATCACTGAATGACTAAAATCTGATCCCTCTGCTTGGATCCACACAGTTTAAAAAATGTAAAAGTCTGAGCTTTGAAAAAGTGTTGGAAAGAGAACAACGATGGCTACGTTTTGAGGGTAAAATGATGGCTTTAACACTGTGGACACAGCAGCAGTTGAAAGAGAAGTGTTTAAGATAAATCTTGGCAGAGTGGCAGGCAGAGCTCGTTAAGCAGGCAGGTGTGAGCCTGGTTGCTATAGTGACTGCACCCAATGGCTCCATACACACGTACACAGACATGCGCCTCACTTTTGCTGCTTAAAATGAACAGAAAAGTCAGGCCGAAACAAATCGCTCCCAAATGAAAAGTATAGGTCGTATTGACAAAATTCTTTCACCGTGAGCGACAGCAATGTCTAGTCTACCTAATTCTCAGTTTTCATGCCTGTGGAGTTTAATATATGGACGTGGTGACAGTGTAAAAACACCATGCTCTTCTGATTTTCAAACCAACCTTCTGAGCCATTTTAACATTAGAGTCTATGGAAGAGTTGGAGGGAGGAGGCTGTGCATTGGTGACATTTACGAAAGAACCATAACACCTAGGACAATAGTAAACACATTGGATGAAAGAGGACAGCGATGGCTACGTTTTGAGGGTAAAATCATACCTGTAGAGCAAACGCTGCGGACACAGCAGCAGTTTTAAAAAAGATTTTAAGATTAATTTTTTTGCTCCTCTCACTCTAGCAGTTGAGCTGCCTCACTCTAGCCCCAACATTCCGTCCCATACACACCCATTATAAACTCTGAAACGGGTGAAAAAACATCATGAAACTTAAACTGGAACTGAAGAAAAAGTATAATAGATATTGAAAAGATAAATACAAGTTGAATAGTTGAATGTCTTGTCTTCGTTTTAAAGTTTGAATGGTGGCTCTATGTGAACGTATGTTGAAGTAGTAAGAGTTTAAAAATGAGTAAGTTGAATGAGGATTTGAAGGGTCTCCCCATTGAAATACATTATAAATTTTTGTTGAATAAAGTTGAATAAAATTAAAAATATAAATGTTAAAAATATGAAAAATAGAAGCAGTGTTGTCCAAAAGAATAGGAATCTAACGGTGTTTGAATGTTTTTTCTAAGTTGAACGGTTTTGAAGTTATAGGATTACAAAAAACGTACGGAATAGATAAAATATAATAATAATAATAATAACTAGAAAGTGCATTTTCTGAAGAAACTGCAGTGTGAATGCTTGAATCTGAATGTATGCATTGAAATGAAATAATTACTGAATTTAAGTTAAAAATTTTGAATGAGATAAAAAAAAACCCCGAATTTAACCTGAAAACAAAGGTGCTGAACTGCTAAAAGCTGAAGGTTACACAGAAGAAGGAGTTGGAAAAAAACTGAAAATGTTTTAAATGTAAATTAGAAAACCCTAAGAAATGAGAAAAGAACATTTAGAGTCAGAAAACATCTGAATGAATATTAAAAGGTCATATTCTTTGAATCACTGAATGACTCAAATGTGATCCCTCCACTTTGATCCACACAGTTTAAAAAGTTTAAATGCCTGAGCTTTGAAAGATACGGTGTTGGAAAGAGAACAATAATGGCGACAATTTGAGGGTAAAATGATGGCTGTAACACTGTGGACACAGCAGCAGTTGAAAGAGAAGTGCTTAAGATGAATCTTGGTACAGTGGCAGGCAGAGCTCGTTAAGCAGGCAGGTGTGAGCCTGGTTGCTATAGTGACCGCACCCAATGGCTCCATACACACGTACACAGACATGCGCCTCACTTTTGCTGCTTAAAATGAACAGAAAAGTCAGGCCGAAACAAATCGTTCCCAAATGAAAAGTAAAAGTCGTATTGACAAAATTCTTTCACCGTGAGTGACAGCAATGTCTAGTCTACTGAATTCTCAGTTTTCATGCCTGTGGAGTTTATTATATGGACGTGGTGACAGTGGAAAGACACCATGCTCTTCTGATTTTCAAACGAACCTTCTGAGCCATTTTAACATTAGAGTCTATGGAAGAGTTGGAAGGAGGAGGCTGTGCATTGGTGACATTTATGAAAGAACCATAACACCTAGGACAATAGTAAACACATTGGATGAAAGAGGACAGCGATGGCTACGTTTTGAGGGTAAAATGGTGGCTGTAGAGCAAACGCTGTGGACACAGCAGCAGTTTTAAAAAATATTTTAAGATTAATTTTTTTGCTCCTCTCACTCTAGCAGTTGAGCTCTCTCACTCTAGCCCCAACATTCCGTCCCATACACACCCATTATAAACTCTGAAACGGGTGAAAAAACATCATGAAACTTAAACTGGAACTGAAGAAAAAGTATAATAGATATTGAAAAGATAAATACAAGTTGAATAGTTGAATGTCTTGTCTTCGTTTTAAAGTTTGAATGGTGGCTCTATGTCAATGTATGTGGAAGTAGTAAGAGTTTAAAAATGAGTAAGTTGAATGAGGATTTGAAGGGTCTCCCCATTGAAATACATTATAAATTTTTGTTGAATAAAGTTGAATAAAATTAAAAATATAAATGTTAAAAATATGAAAAATAGAAGCAGTGTTGTCCAAAAGAATAGGAATCTAACGGTGTTTGAATGGTTTTTCTAAGTTGAACGGTTTTGAAGTTATAGGATTACAAAAAACGTACGGAATACAGAATAAAATATAATAATAATAATAATAAAGATTAGAAGAACAATACTGTGAATGCTTTTCAAGCATTCACACTAATAAAGATTCGAATAACAATACTGTGAATGCTTTTCAAGCATTCACACTAATAATAATAAAGATTCGAATAACAATACTGTGAATGCTTTTCAAGCATTCACACTAACTAGAAAGTGCATTTTCTGAAGAAACTGCAGTGTGAATGCTTGAATCTGAATGTATGGACTGAAATGAATTAATTGCTGAATTTTGAGTTAAAAATTTTGAATGAGATAAAAAAAAAAAAAAAAACAACCTGAATTTAACCTGAAAACAAAAGTGCTGAACTGCTAAAAGCTGAAGGTTACACAGAAGAAGAAGTTGGAAAAAAGCTGAAAATGTTTTAATTGTAAATTAGAAAAACCTAAGAAATGAGAAAAGAACATTTAGAGTCAGAAAACATCTGAAAGAATATTAAAAGGTCATATTCTTTGAATCACTGAATGACTAAAATGTGATCCCTCCACTTGGACCCACACAGTTTAAAAAGTTTACATCTCTGAGCTTTGAAAGACAAGATGTTGGAAAAAGAACAACGATGGCGACGTTTTGAGGGTAAAATGATGGCTTTAACACTGTGGACACAGCAGCAGTTGAAAGAGAAGTGTTTAAGATGAATTTTGGCAGAGTGGCAGAGAGAGCTCGTTAAGCAGGCAGGTGTGAGCCTGGTTGCTATAGTGACCGCACCCAATGGCTCCATACACACGCACACAGACATGCACCTCACTTTTGCTGCTTAAAATGAACAGAAAAGTCAGGCCGAAACAAATCGTTCCCAAATGAAAAGTAAAAGTCGTATTGACAAAATTCTTTCACCGTGAGCGACAGCAATGTCTAGTCTACCAAATTCTCAGTTTTCATGTCTGTGGAGTTTATTATATGGACATGGTGACAGTGGAAAGACACCATGCTCTTCTGATTTTCAAACGAACCTTCTGAGCCATTTTAACATTAGAGTCTATGGAACAGTTGGAGGGAGGAGGCTGTGCATTGGTGACATTTATGAAAGAACCATAACACCTAGGACAATAGTAAACACATTGGATGAAAGAGGACAGCCATGGCTACGTTTTGAGGGTAAAATCATACCTGTAGAGCAAACGCTGTGGACACAGCAGCAGTTTTAAAAAAGATTTTAAGATTAATTTTTTTGCTCCTCTCACTCTAGCAGTTGAGCTGCCTCACTCTAGCCCCAACATTCCGTCCCATACACACCCATTATAAACTCTGAAACGGGTGAAAAAACATCATGAAACTTAAACTGGAACTGAAGAAAAAGTATAATAGATATTGAAAAGATAAATACAAGTTGAATAGTTGAATGTCTTGTCTTCGTTTTAAAGTTTGAATGGTGGCTCTATGTGAACGTATGTTGAAGTAGTAAGAGTTTAAAAATGAGTAAGTTGAATGAGAATTTGAAGGGTCTCCCCATTGAAATACATGGGAAATTTTTGATGAATAAAGTTGAATAAAATTAAAAATATAAATGTTAAAAATGAGAAAAATACAAGCAATCATGTCCAAAATAATAGGAATCTAACGATGTTTGAATGGTTTTTCTAAGTTGAACGGTTTTGAAGGAGTAGGCTTTCAAAAAACGTACGGAATAGATAAAATATAATAACTAGAAAGTGCATTTTCTGAAGAAACTGCAGTGTGAATGCTTGAATCTGAATGTATGCACTGAAATGAATTAATTGCTGAATTTTGAGTTAAAAATATTGAATGAGATAAAAAAAAAACAAAAAAAAAAAACGAATTTAACCTGAAAACAAAGGTGCTGAACTGCTAAAAGCTGAAGGTTACACAGAAGAAGGAGTTGGAAAAAAACTGAAAATGTTTTAAATGTAAATTAGAAAACCCTAAGAAATGAGAAAAGAACATTTAGAGTCAGAAAACATCTGAATGAATATTAAAAGGTCATATTCTTTGAATCACTGAATGACTCAAATGTGATCCCTCCACTTTGATCCACACAGTTTAAAAAGTTTAAATGCCTGAGCTTTGAAAGATACGGTGTTGGAAAGAGAACAATAATGGCGACAATTTGAGGGTAAAATGATGGCTGTAACACTGTGGACACAGCAGCAGTTGAAAGAGAAGTGCTTAAGATGAATCTTGGCACAGTGGCAGGCAGAGCTCGTTAAGCAGGCAGGTGTGAGCCTGGTTGCTATAGTGACCGCACCCAATGGCTCCATACACACGTACACAGACATGCGCCTCACTTTTGCTGCTTAAAATGAACAGAAAAGTCAGGCCGAAACAAATCGCTCCCAAATGAAAAGTAAAAGTCGTATTGACAAAATTCTTTCACCGTGAGCGACAGCAATGTCTAGTCTACCTAATTCTCAGTTTTCATGCCTGTGGAGCTTATTATATGGACGTGGTGACAGTGGAAAGACACCATGCTCTTCTGATTTTCAAACGAACCTTCTGAGCCATTTTAACATTAGAGTCTATGGAAGAGTTGGAAGGAGGAGGCTGTGCATTGGTGACATTTATGAAAGAACCGTAACACCTAGGACAATAGTAAACACATTGGATGAAAGAGGACAGCCATGGCTACGTTTTGAGGGTAAAATGATGGCTGTAGAGCAAACGCTGTGGACACAGCAGCAGTTTTAAAAAAGATTTTAAGATTAATTTTTTTGCTCCTCTCACTCTAGCAGTTGAGCTGTCTCACTCTAGCCCCAACATTCCGTCCCATACACACCCATTATAAACTCTGAAACGGCTGAAAAAACATCATGAAACTTAAACTGGAACTGAAGAAAAAGTATAATAGATATTGAAAAGATAAATACAAGTTGAATAGTTGAATGTCTTGTCTTCGTTTTAAAGTTTGAATGGTGGCTCTATGTCAATGTATGTGGAAGTAGTAAGAGTTTAAAAATGAGTAAGTTGAATGAGAATTTGAAGGGTCTCCCCATTGAAATACATTATAAATTTTTGTTGAATAAAGTTGAATAAAATTAAAAATATAAATGTTAAAAATGAGAAAAATAGAAGCAATGTTGTCCAAAAGAATAGGAATCTAACGATGTTTGAATGGTTTTTCTAAGTTGAACGGTTTTGAAGGAGTAGGCTTTCAAAAAACGTACGGAAAAATAAAATATAACTAGAAAGTGCATTTTCTGAAGAAACTGCAGTGTGAATGCTTGAATCTGAATGTATGCACTGAAATGAATTAATTACTGAATTTAAGTTAAAAATCTTGAATGAGATAAAAAAAAACAACCCGAATTTAACCTGAAAATAAAAGTGCTGAACTGCTAAAAGCTGAAGGTTACACAGAAGAAGAAGTTGGAAAAAAGCAGAAAATGTTTTAATTGTAAATTAGAAAAACCTAAGAAATGAGAAAAGAACATTTAGAGTCAGAAAACATCTGAAAGAATATTAAAAGGTCATATTCTTTGAATCACTGAATGACTAAAATGTGATCCCTCCACTTTGATCCACACAGTTTAAAAAGTTTAAATGCCTGAGCTTTGAAAGATACGGTGTTGGAAAGAGAACAATAATGGCGACAATTTGAGGGTAAAATGATGGCTGTAACACTGTGGACACAGCAGCAGTTGAAAGAGAAGTGCTTAAGATGAATCTTGGTACAGTGGCAGGCAGAGCTCGTTAAGCAGGCAGGTGTGAGCCTGGTTGCTATAGTGACCGCACCCAATGGCTCCATACACACGTACACAGACATGCGCCTCACTTTTGCTGCTTAAAATGAACAGAAAAGTCAGGCCGAAACAAATCGTTCCCAAATGAAAAGTAAAAGTCGTATTGACAAAATTCTTTCACCGTGAGCGACAGCCATGTCTAGTCTACCTAATTCTCAGTTTTCATGCCTGTGGAGTTTATTATATGGACGTGGTGACAGTGGAAAGACACCATGCTCTTCTGATTTTCAAACGAACCTTCTGAGCCATTTTAACATTAGAGTCTATGGAAGAGTTGGAAGGAGGAGGCTGTGCATTGGTGACATTTATGAAAGAACCGTAACACCTAGGACAATAGTAAACACATTGGATGAAAGAGGACAGCCATGGCTACGTTTTGAGGGTAAAATCATACCTGTAGAGCAAACGCTGCGGACACAGCAGCAGTTTTAAAAAAGATTTTAAGATTAATTTTTTTGCTCCTCTCACTCTAGCAGTTGAGCTGCCTCACTCTAGCCCCAACATTCCGTCCCATACACACCCATTATAAACTCTGAAACGGGTGAAAAAACATCATGAAACTTAAACTGGAACTGAAGAAAAAGTATAATAGATATTGAAAAGATAAATACAAGTTGAATAGTTGAATGTCTTGTCTTCGTTTTAAAGTTTGAATGGTGGCTCTATGTGAACGTATGTTGAAGTAGTAAGAGTTTAAAAATGAGTAAGTTGAATGAGAATTTGAAGGGTCTCCCCATTGAAATACATGGGAAATTTTTGTTGAATAAAGTTGAATAAAATTAAAAATATAAATGTTAAAAATGAGAAAAATACAAGCAATCATGTCCAAAAGAATAGGAATCTAACGGTGTTTGAATGGTTTTTCTAAGTTGAATGGTTTTGAAGGAGTAGGCTTTCAAAAAACGTACGGAATAGATAATAATAATAAAATGGAATAATAAAGATTAGAAGAACAATACTGTGAATGCTTTTCAAGCATTCACACTAATAATAATAATAAAGATTAGAAGAACAATACTGTGAATGCTTTTCAAGCATTCACACTAACTAGAAAGTGCATTTTCTGAAGAAACTGCAGTGTGAATGCTTGAATCTGAATGTATGCACTGAAATGAATTAATTGCTGAATGTTAAGTTAAAAATTCCGAATGAGCTGGAAAATACAGAAATTTTCACCTGAAAACAAAAGTGCAGAACTTTTGAAAGCTGATGTTCACACAGAAGAAGTTGGAAAAAAGCTAAACATGTTTAAAATGTAAATAATAAAAAGATGAGTAATGACAAAAGAAAATTTAGAGTCAGAAAACCTCTGAATGAATATTAAAAGTTCAAATTCTTCTAATTGAAATGAACTTAAAAGATGAACAAAAATTCTGGAGAAAATACAAACTTTAATATACAGCATAATGTTTTTCAGACATATACACATGTGTATATCATGTTTAATAGTATTACATACATCAATTTGTTTTGTATGTCATAGAAAATAACATAAAAATCTTAAGTCATATTTTACAGCTTCTTTCTGAAAAGGACTAGTAGAATAAATAAAAATAACTAAATTAAATAACTAAATAAAAAATAATAAGCAAGATATGAAATAAATGAAAATTCAACTTTTAAAACCACAATCCTGAACCTTTAAATTGTGTTGGTTTCTTAGAACATGGCTGAACAGCTGTTTCTATCGGTCTACTTAATCTGTCTACACATCTTTTTATTACTCATTCTTCTTTATGTTTTAATGTAAACAGAGTCCACACAGTGGTAAAAGAGAACTGTATAGAGATTTTTGAGTAAAGTCAAATGAAAGCGTAAGGTGGTGACACAGTTTAACACATGCAAATAATCAAATAAACACATTAGTCCTTTTTGTGAACATGGATAAATAAGTATCAATACAGCATTGTTCAGCCATGCCACTAAATGCTTTTTTACACATTGTTTTAACCTGGGCTCAGACACAAAGTCCCAAAATTAGTTAGTCCCTGACTTTGAGTTGTGGTTATGACTAATTATTATACACAAGGCTTTATCTATCTGAACTCTAAGGACACAAATATGAAAAAAAAAACCTATACTTACCAGCTGATACCCCACACTACACACTAGGTGTGCCATGTGACCTGAAACTTTGGTACAAAATCATCATAATCATTCTGTTAACACTGTTTTTTAACGCTGTTTGTGTTGCTGTTCAGCAGTTTAAAATGTTTTAGATTGGATTACATGGAATGAATTTGAATTTTCTTGGGGGGTTTTGTGTGTGTTTTGTTCTTAGCAGATTTTTTCTTCCATACTGTTGAATTCCAGTTACCACATTTCTGGTCATATGACATCCCGAGTGCCCACTTAAAAAAAATCCCCACAGTTAATTCAACATTAGAACAAAATAAAAATATCCATCCATCCATCCATTCGCTTCCGCTTATCCTTTCCAGGGTCGCGGGGGGCGCTGGAGCCTATCCCAGCTGTCATAGGGCGAAAGGCGGGGTACACCCTGGACAGGTCGCCAGTCTGTCACAGGGCCAACACACAGGGACAGACAACCATTCACACTCACATTCACTCGCACATTCACACCTAGTGACAATTTGGATTAATCAATTAACCTATCCCCACAAATAAAAAAATAAAAATATGTTAAAGAAAAAAAGGTTTGCTCTGTGATGAAATACTAAATAAGCATACATTGTACAGAGCACTAACAATGACAACAATCCTTTAGCCTGTTGATCAGAGAGAGGCAGTCATTATGTCCATTTAAAACCTGTAATCACAGAGCACAATGTTTCTGTGAAACTATGAAGTCCCATATGATCCTCATCATGTCCAGTGACTTCAGAGTGGATCCTCCCTGTCATCCGGCCAGTGTTTGATGTGTGGCAAGCAGCACAGAAGCAGGATAGCTGAGGACTTTAAAAGAAGAGCAGAAAACAGGAATATGTAGTTGTAAATGTAAATATCAGTGATACTTGTCTTGTCAAAGGGAATAAAATAATGAAAATGTTAACTTACACACTCATTTAGGGAGGATCTTGACACTGCACAGAGGAGGCACAGTCAGTCTGACAATGATGGTGATCTCCAGGGATGTTTTCCTGCAGCAACATTCCTGCCAACTGGCCGTATGATCCAGAGTAGTTGGTTTGTAATAAACAGAAAGGTGTATATGTTAGGTAGTGTGCACTCAGAGCTGGTCCTAGGAAACAAACACATCCTGTAATAAACTGAATACCTGTAGTAGTGCTGCTGCAAATATGAAGCCCTTCTATCATGAGTGGTTTCAAAGAAGGTGTTTTGGAGGCTCAGTCACAGAAACTGTGCAGTCTGTTCAGTCCTGAGTGTCTCAGCTCTGAAGGGGATGGATCACAGAGGGAAACACCTGAGTACAGACATTACAATACACTCTAACACTCCTAAGGTCAAGTGAAAACACAATTTAAACACTTCACAAGGAATGAATACATGTTTTCATGGAAATAATGTCATTAACCCTTTTTGTTGTTAGTAAATCTCACCGACTGCTTGTGGGACAAGCTAGAAGGAAGACTTATCACAGAATCTCTCCTGTGCTCCAGATGTGAAGTCTCACGCTCTGATCGTATGGCGATGAAGATGGTGATGATGAAGTTTCTCTGATCTGTGGCATTACAGTTTCTGGCTGCTATGTGCTTCACATTGTTGGATTTTACATGTGAAGCTTGGAGAAGACACAGGAGGACTGTGTCTCTCTTAAAAAGAAAAAAAAAGAAAAACAAAGGAAACCTAACAGGAAAGGAAACCCCCCCCCTCGACTCCCACCGTACCCCCCCCCCCCCCCCCCCCCCTCCCACTCAACTCCCCAACCTCACACCATCAAATGTCTATACAAATGTAGGGTATCAGCTGGTAACAGAAAGCAAGTGTAACATATGCACTACATATGTAACACTGCTGAAACATTTCTGGCCAGAAATGTGCAGTTATCAACCCAGACCCACCCTGATGATTGCACTGGCCAGAAACATGATAAAAGCTCATAAAAATTTATGTTTCATAGAAAAATTTGTCCAAAAATATAATTGTGTACTTTTGAAAAAGTTTAAAGTTTATAACAAACCAAAATAATAATATTTTTGTAAATATTATTTCAAAATAGAGGCACACATAAAGTGGCTTAACTGTCATTATTGCTGTAATTAGGTTTGTTTGTTTGTTTGTTTTTTTAAAAAGCAACCTTTAGTCATTATTGTTCTCTCAGAAACAATGAAGAAGCTGTTGAACATTTATGTGTTGTGTAGGCAATCCTCTGGTCCACCCTCCCTCCCTCCCAGCCACAGTGAGACTGGGGCAGCCTGGCAGGATGTTGAAGCCTGGCTGCAGAGAGGATATGCCTACACTGTTCGTTTCAAACTGCTATATTTGATTTTTCTGACATTTATAGGTTACTGTTAGTGAATTTTAGATTTTCTGTAATAAATAAAATTGTCATCTTTTACTGATATCATTACTTAATTCATGTAATTGTATTTTATGTAAACAATTCAACCATTATACTGCAATGCAGAGCGTCAACTTTTAAATATCGCTCTACTTTCTTAAGTCATTCAAAAATATAGATATTACTTACTGTATTCAAAGATCTAGATCATGAATCATCACAGGACAATACACAGTATACTGGGTCATGGTAACTATGGTATGTCTTCATGACTCCAGAATGGAGACATCGATCTGACTGAGAAATGAAAATTAGGTCAAGCAGTGTGTTCTTCTCTGTGGTAGGGGCAGTGATGACCTGTGCGTATCCCCTAGACTCAAACAGCTCCAGGATTAGTTTGTTTGCACTGGATAAAACATTCTCATTAAAATCACCACAAACTATGATGGGATGACAGTCCATGATCTCCAATGAGTCTAATAGGCTTACCAGGTTTTTCAGGAATGGCCTCAGAGTGTAGTCTGGAGGTCTGTATACAACTGCAATCAGAGCACTGACTGGTGCTTCAACCTTTAAAGCCAGAAATTCAAGGTCAGTTACATTATGGATGTACTGTTTTTCATGCACTTGAATGTCACTTTTCACATAAACAGCAACTCCACCACCACTTCTGTTTGCCATCTGGGGAAAGTTTGTGTAGGACAGGTGTCTGTTGCGTTTGAACAAATTGTAATTTTCCAAGTGGAGACTCTCTGCGACAAAAGAGCCCCGCAGGTGTGTTTCTGTTAGGCACAAAACATCTGCTAGACACAATTCATGGTGACTTTTGATGTCATTAATGTGAGCTGGCAGTCCCTCTGTATTATGATGAACAATGGTGAAAACCTCTGACCTGCTCAGTGTTTGCCTCACGTGTAGAAGAGGCATCATGTCATCAAGGTTGGCTTGTCTCATGTTCTCAAGCGCTGCAGTGATTTCTGGGTTGGTGAATATTTTTTTCTCCTCCATATCAAGAAGATACAGTCCACTGAGAGACGTCACTCTACTGACAGCTACGTAGGCCATGCCGGGCTCAAAAATGCTCTTAAGAGAGACAACAGCTGATGTAGTTGTCATACCCTGTACCTTATGTATTGTACATGCAAAGGCCAGCTTCACTGGGAACTGTCTTCGTACCACTCCTTTCTGCTTCAGATTCTCCTCTGCTCTCTCAATGTACACCATATCGTCTGCTGGTGTGCGGTTATTCTTTCCAGATGTCTCATTATCCATTTTAAGTCCAAGCTTGATGATGTGTTGGTCGTTTTCAGAGTGAACTACTCTAAGTAGTATTCCAAAAGCTCCATTAACCAAACCATTTTGTATGTCAATGTTTCTGGTGAGCATGACACGAGCTCCTTCTGCAACTTTCAGTGTGTCTGGTAACTCGTTTTTACCTCCTTTCAATGGTCTGTCTTGAAGTGCCATTCTGCCAGTTCTAGGATCTTTTCTATAATCATCTGCATGGATGTCAATGATATGAGTGTGGAGCAGAGCCAGTGTTGAAGAGTTGTGTGCATCCACTTCTTTATTAGTTGCAAAAATGTGCAATGCATCAGTCGGACAATGGGCTGGTTCAGTTATGGCCTGTAACAACAAATTTCTATCTGCTTCGCAAAGCTCATCCAACTTTCCTTTTACACGAATTCTGTTCAGCATCTCAGCAAAGACAACATCATCTTTCTGACGCATAATCTCAGTCAGAGTGATCATCTGAAAATGCTCCCGCCACAGGTCGATCTCAGACGGGTCGTGCACACAGAGAGGTTTAGACTGTCGCACTGGGGGTAGCTGATAGAAGTCTCCGACAGCAATGACTGACATGCCTCCAAAGGGTCTCCGAGTCCCTTTGATCTGTTTGAGTCTTGCATCTACATATGCAAACAGATGTCTTGACACCATAGACACTTCGTCAATGACGATTATTTCAGCATTCAAAAGTTCTGATCTGACTTCATCCAGCTGATTGCCAAGTCCCTGAATGGGAGGTTTTAAGCTTCTAGGCAGCTTGAGAAGAGAATGCAGTGTTGTTCCAGAAATGTTAAAAGCTGCAGTCCCAGTGAAAGCAGTTAACAGGACGGTGGGTTTTGATATGTCAACATCGTCTGCATATCTGGGCACTTTGCTCAGTATCTTAGATGCTTCTGAGTAGATGCATTTGATAAGATGTGATTTTCCTGTTCCAGCACCACCATTAATATAAAAGAAAAACTGCTCTGGATTTAGAGCACAGACTCTTTTAATGCACCAGTCTCTAACTGCATAAAATATGCAGGCTTGCTTCTTATTCAGATTTTGAAACATCTGACGTAACAATGTGGGATCAATAGCAGGGGGTTCCCTGATGGCTCTGACTTCTGTTGAAGCATCAGCCTGACGGCTGTAGTCGGGCACATCTTCCTGTTCATTTTCATTGTCTCGCTCTCTTTCTTGTTCGACAAGTGGCAACCTTACGAGATCTGATTCAGGTGCCAGATTACACCATTCGTCAGTCACACCTCTGTTCTGCTCATATTCCTCAACAGCGCTCTCGATCTCCTCACTGTTTTTCTCATATTTTTCTCTGTTTCTTTTGACAATGTGTTGCACGTACTCAAGATGGTCAGTACCTGGTAGCTGTACACAGCCAGCACCATAGAAAGCCTGATAGGTTGGCAACGATGGTGTTTTCAGTTCGTGGTCTGAACGATGAGGAAGGTACAGTTTAAGCAGTCTTCCGTAATATTGCTCTGGATGTTTTTCTTGTGAGCAGCGGTGAAATCTGATGATAGCAGGCTTATTGTTTTTGCGCCTTTGCACAAACCCCATCTCATTGAGAAGGGGCAAAACATCTTTACCTTTTTTCTGTTGGCCATAGACAATCCTGCAAGTAGCAGCAAAGTCTGCCATGCACATCTCCTCATACTCTGGTGTTTCAGGTCTGGCTTTGTATTTGTCATTCAAAGATGTCATCCAAACATTGGAAGACTCAGGTGTTGTGTTGTCCAGAACTGACAGGGGACGACTCATTTTCACAGGATTATCATCAGTTGGAATGAATATTACAGCACGTGAGCATTGCTTCATGTGAAGACCACATGCACGAGCAACACACTCCTGTGCACTGATCTCTCGCTTCTTTGAATATGCCTGCATGACGGCTCTCATTTCATCGCACTCATTTACACTGTCCTTATGGGAGTTCTCAATGACAGTTTTCAGGTACTCAGATAGCCCGCCCTCTTTTTTTGATATATATTTCATTAAATAATTTGCAGCACCAAAAGCATCTAAAACAAAGCTTATGTCGATATTACTGTTCCAGGCTTCAAGCAGATGTGGATTATAGCCGTTTATCCAAGAGTCTTTTGGATCACGCTTTAGTATGATCGTACTCCTCATGTTCATTTTATTCAGGTATCTCTCATATTCTGCATGTGTCAACTTGCATCTTTCCAAGAGCTGCTCTAAACTCATGGAAGCAGTTTCAGGTTCATTCAGCAGCTGGTTCAGTGGTCTGAGCTTGTTCTTTGCCGTTTCTACTTCCAGTGCATCATCCTCACTGGGTCTTGTGATCATTGTCTCATTGCAGGGTGGTTTGGGAAAACCAAAACGGCACCCGGAGCTTAAACTCCTAAAGCACGTCTTTGTGTGGTTCTTACTGTGTTTTTGCACTTCTGTTACTTTTTTGTACAGTTCAGGTTGTTTATGTGGATCAGGCAGCTGAGCTGTGATGTATTTGTTTATAAAATCAAGAACAGTTTGCTCATCATCCTCCTCAAACACAGGAGCACCTTCTACCCACAGGAGGCAGTGTATGTGTGGGCTTCCTCTGTGCTGAAACTCAACTCTGTAAAAGTAGTCAATGACTTTGCCAAGTGGCTCTGCAGGAGATAAGAGTAAATCTCTGAATAATGCTTCAACTCTCTTGTCAAACATGCGCATTGTTGTGACAGGATTGCTTCTCAGGATGTCACACTTTGCTGACCAGTCGAGTCCTTCAAAATTCACTTGTTCACCTTGCTGCCTTGTTATTGCCTCGATCACTTCAGGCCAGCGCATTTCAGCAGCTGAAAATGTGCAAAAGAACGTGGGAGTTCCCAACTGTCTGATCATGGCAAAAAGATCTCTTGTTGTTTTCTCCCAATAGGCTGGGGTTCCTCTCAGAGGCTGCATGAATCTCACTGCATCTTTATTTCGCACCAGTTTCTCCACCTCATGTTTATCTTGTAACATGCCTGAGGTTATTTTTCTACCATCTCTGGTCAGAGGCTTTGCCTTCCTTAACTGTACTGTCATGCTGGATGTAGCCAAGTGTATTTCAGTCACAAACTGTGCAAAGAATAAATAGTTTGTGTCTTTGGCAAAACGATCATCAATGCAGAAAAGTCTTGATTTGAAATACCCACTGGGGGATACTTTGATCAGCCTTCTTTCATCAAGTGTGTTTTGGCCTGTAGGAAACTGCACAGGGAAGGCCATGGCCTCCAGTTTAGGTGTTTTGAAAAAACTTATTGGATTGTTTCTCTCTGCAGGAGCAACAGAGTAGATTCCTTCACTGAAACATAATATCTCCTCAGCCACATCAGGGGGCTGCAAACAGGACTCGAGTGCAAACCCACCATTAGTCAGTCCATCTGCTTGCTCTGAATCATCTCTCATCTGTTCATGCGATTGTTCACCATCACAGGGTAACATGTCAATGTCCTGTTCATTTATATTTTGTGCTTCACTCAGTGCATTTTTCTCACAGCTGTCAATTTCCATTAAATCAGCCTCATCATAATCGTCCTCATTCATGTTTTCATCATCATCATCATCATCATCTTCATCAGGAAGTGTTGGATCACACAGCTCAGCATCATCTCTGATGCTCACATCCTTATACTGTGGGTGAATCTGCTTGAGTTTATGCAGTGCTTGCACAAGTTTAGACCAGCTTACAGTCTGAAACAGCTGATGACCTTTGTAAGACAAGCGTCTCTTCAATTTTACTCTCAAGACCTGAGAATTAATTCTCAATCGAGGCAATGCTTCAACAGTTTCCTGTACCTCGGATGGGACACAGACCACATTTCCTCTAATTGCTCTTTGTCTGCCTTTGGGAAGAGGAATAATCTTTGCAAATGGTATGCACTTGGCTATGAGATGTCTCTCCAGTATGTTGAGATCAGACAGTTCAGGTGGAGTATCAGCAAGATCCAGTTTATTGGCAACAGCAAGCGCTGGCATGGATCCATTTTTAAGATGATCGTGGCAGGTGTGACAAATCCACTCTCTTTTTCTCTCATCGGGAACATTGCACTGCTCATTTCTGCAGTTTTCATCACAAACATGAACAAATCTTCCAGTCAAACATGTTGTAACCACATGTGGGTTTTTGACATACTTTGACCTTGTGCAGGGTCGCACTTGGTTTGGAAATGAAGCCTTGAAGCATACAGTACATGGGCATGATGGTCCAGCTTTGATTTGTGATTTGAACACAGATATGGCCTCGTTGATCACACTGTTGTCACTCTCTTGGGTTTGTCTGTTCACCCATCTGTATTTCCTTTTTATTTTCATTGCACATCTCATGTTGTGCATAATCCTGAATGCAAGATTACTTTGATACCTGTCTCGCATTAGTTGTTTCATTAGTTGTCTGTGTCTTACTCTGAATGCGTTATCACGTGCATAACGCTGAGTCACTCGAGATCTCTGTCTCTCTCTGAATTCAGGGTTTTCTTGATACCTTTTAGTGATATAGCTTTTTTGTTTTTGTCTAAATTCAGCATTGTCACAGTAGCGTCTTTTAATATATTGTTGTTGTTTCTTTCTAAATTCATCGTTCTCACAGTAACGTCTTTTAATATATTGTTGTTGTTTCTTTCTAACTGTAGCATTCTCAGAAAAACGTTTTTTAACATATTGTTTTTGTTTCTTTCTGAATTCATCATTTTCACAGTAACGTCTTCTAATATATTGCTGTTGTTTCTGTCTGAATTCATCATTTTCACAGTAACGTCTTCTAATATACTGTTGTTTTTTCTGTCTGACTTCAGGATTGTTTTTATATGCCTCGCTTGTGCAAGACTTTTTCTTTTCTTTGTACTCTTTGTTTGAAGCATACTTTTGTCGTTCTTTCCTTTTTTGGTTTTCTTTTCTCTGATTTCTGGGTTTCTCTGATGCCATTAATCTTCTTCTCATTTTTTGCCTTTGTTGTTTATTAACTTTTTTCAGTTTTTGTAAAACTATATCAGAAAGATCACAGGAAGCAACATTTGTTATTGCAGCATTTGATTGACATAAAAAAGCATCCCTTGATGGAAGGAAACTTAATTCACTGCATAGTTCTTCAGTTGGTATATTAGGAGGTTCATTCTGATCTTCATATGATGTGAACTGAGTCACGTGGACTTCTTTTTGTTTCACCGGTGGCGTACAAATGGACATTTGACAAAAGATGTTCTCAGTCAGATCAGTCGTTGTGTTTCTCCTTGGAGTAGAGGAGTTTGCTTCATCAACAGTTGTATCAGAGTGAGTAGATGCCACAGCAGTGGCAGCTGTTGGTCTGCAGACTGTGTCTGTGATAGTATCACTCAGGTTGACTGTGCTCATACTGTAGAACTGCACAGGCTTCAGTTCATAGTTACAAGAGGGTGATATCTCCATCATTTCATAAGAATCTTGGATCCTCTTAATCATGTCACTGAGGAGAGTGAATTTCAGCATCACTGCTGTACCACGATTACGTGACTGTAGTAGTAGAGGAAGACCACTGGGTGTTCTGGAGTGTGGATCAAAGAAACCATATTTGCCTGATGTGGATCGGAACACTGCGATACACAATCCACTCATAATCAATAAGGCATACTGCACATCTGACAACAGGCAGCTCAGTCCTGCTTCTAAGCTGAGAAAGGTATCTACTGCCTCCTCTGGAGGTTCTTCAAATGTCCCATACCGGGAAGGCTGTGTCATGTCGACATCATACATAGACCAGCGAGCATCAACTTTGTCTGGCAGCTCATCGGTTGCCAAATGAATATTTTTAGGAAATCTTTTCTTGGCCTCTTTGTACATCACATCACCTTTATCCAAGACCAGATTAAGGTCAGCTGTAGTCATGTTATCATTCTCATGAAGGAAAGCAAGAAATGTGAGTGAGTTACATGTGCACTGCTTGTTTCTGGAGTCTCCATATTTGGGATGAGCCTGGCTGTGAGATGCACAGATATGTGTAACAGAGGGCTGGTTTTCAAAGTTCACTCTTTCTGCATGAGATGGTCCTGCCACATCACTGTGACGGCCTCTTTTTACAATATCAGCATAACCCACCTGTGGGGCACTTGACACCTCAGGTTGGTCTCTATGGTTTACCTGATGATCATTAAATTCATGCTGCAATCCAATCTTTACAGCATCTGCATAGGATACCTGTTGTACATGTGCAGGAACATGTTGACCTGCCTGTTTGACACCATCAGCATTGGTCTTTGCAGACACAAAGTCTTCTGCAGAGCTCTGAGGAAAATCACACTCAGCTTGTTCACATGTTGGTACTTCATAAAACTCATGGAACTTCTTCCAGCGTTGTTTTGCAGCTTGTGACTTTTTCTGCTTCCTTGGCATTTTTACACAAGTGTTTCTCTTAGTCTTTAGAAAATATGTTTATAAAATAAGAGTGGCACAGAGCAGGAGATGTTTTCTTTGTCTTTATATTTCAGTTTTTATTTCTCAGAAACAGATGTCTTTGTTTGTTTGACAGTTTGTCAGTCAAGAGAATAATATGCACTCTCTTTATTGGCTTGGCACAACTTAGCAGCAAGCGCAAAGTGAAAAACAGCTAGAGAGAAAATTTAGAAGAGAGAACAGACAGAGCAGGAGAAACACGGCTGGGAAATCACAATCAAACCGTGAATTAGAGTTTTCTTTATTTGTTCAGTTTGTTCTCAGGTAGAGGCAATATGCACTCTTTATTGCTTTAATGGCTTGGCGTTTTTCAGCAGCAAGCCAAGAGTGAAAAACAGGTAGAGAGAAAATTTAGCAGAGAGAACAGACAGAGCAGGAGAGACACGGCTTTAAATCAAACCGCAGAGTTTTCTTTGTTTGTTCAGTTTGTTCTCAGGTTGAGGCAAAATATGCACTCTTTATTGTTTTATTGGCTTGTGCATTTTTCAGCAGCAAGCCAAAGAGTGAAAAACAGGTAGAGAGAAAATTTAGCAGAGAGAACAGACAGAGCAGGAGAGACACGGCTTTAAATCAAACCGCAATAAGATTCTTGGTTTGGCAAAATTTCTCACAAACCACAGGGTGAAATACAGATGGAAAGAAGGCAGAGACAACAGGTGGAGTAGGACAGAAGATAGAGGGGTTGGGGGGTTGGGATGTGAGATAGAAGACTGGAGATCTGGTCCTTGTTCTTCTTCTGCACACTGTGAACAAAAAACAAGAAAAAATTTTTTTTAATAAAATTATATCACATGGTAATTGTATGAACTAATTGTGACTACTGAAAAAGGACAAAACAAATATTCAAGCTAAACTGTTGTCGGCTGCCATGTGCAAAAAGTTGCACAATTTGGCACTTTTTAAAAGAATAAATATTTAATTAAATTCAGCAATAATATTTTTAAATACAAATATGACTGAGTGAATTGTTAACTAATCACATGTAATGTGCAAAAATGTACGAAAAAAATATTTTAGCCCAATTGTTAAGCTGAACTTATGTGTCTTTATTATAAAAATGTGTTTAAAAGGTCTAGCACAAAGTTTGAACCCATCACTTTAAAGCTTATATTAGTCAGATTATTTTTTTAAAATTTTGG
This sequence comes from Copadichromis virginalis, assembly GCF_057382275.1. Classification (NCBI taxonomy): domain Eukaryota; kingdom Metazoa; phylum Chordata; class Actinopteri; order Cichliformes; family Cichlidae; genus Copadichromis; species Copadichromis virginalis. The sequence goes on from NC_140638.1 coordinate 724,852, forward strand.
TGTACTTCTCTAACAGTATGTGCACACCTACCAGGCAAAGCACAGATGTGAGTCAAGTTCCTGAAAGTGTAAGACAAGAAATAACATGTTAGTTGTCTGTACAGTTTTATCAGACTAACAAAAAAACAAAGCCCACACGACATGATACACTGAACTTATAGTCAGCAGGGTAATTATAGAGTAATATAGCACACCAGCTGATACAGCAGCCATTTTATAATTCAAACTAATTAACTGAAGTATTTATTTAAGTACTTATATAAGGCTACTGTTAGACTGTTACTACCCTTAGCATCGCTAAGTGCTAACACTAACTTCAGTTAGTGTTAGCACTGCTGGTAGAACTAGCACTCTTACTGTTAAAACTGAGGCACAATGGCAATAATAAAGCTCATTTGTTACTTTTGTCTCACTGACCGCCAATAAATATCACAGGAATATCACAGGAATATTCTTTTTGTCAGTTAAAAACTGCTAAGGCTAGTGTTGGCACTATAGCTAGCGTTAGCATTGATGCTAGCATTAGCATCGAAGCTAGCATTAGCACTGCTACTAACAGCAAAAGTCATGAAGTACTCTTACTGTTAAAACTGAGGCACAATGGCAATAATAAATCTCATTTGTTACTTTTGTCTCACTGACCGCCAATAAATATCACAGGAATATCACAGGAATATTCTTTTTGTCAGTTAACAACTGCTAAGGCTAGTGTTAGCACTATAGCTAGCATTAGCATTGAAGCTAGCGTTAGCATTGAAGCTAGCGTTAGCATTCCTGCTACTAACAGCAAAAGTCATGAAGTACTCTTACTGTTAAAACTGAGCCACAATGGCAATAATAAATCTCATTTGTTACTTTTGTCTCACTGACCGCCAATAAATATCACAGGAATATCACAAGAATATTCTTTTTGTCAGTTAACAACTGCTAAGGCTAGTGTTAGCACTATAGCCAGCATTAGCATTGAAGCTAGCGTTAGCACTGCTGCTAACAGCAAAAGTCATAAACCTATATAAATGGTAGCAAAGGTTCTTTTTTTGCTTTCTTTATTCTTTGAACTCTGTTGAACTTTAAAAAGACTTGATATGTGAGTTTAAATGTCAAACATGTATTTTTACCATCATAAAATTAAAACAGTGCTGTACTGAGTGTATTGTACTTACCACAGCAGAGAGCAAAGCGGAATGACGGCAGTTGGTGCAGTGATTAGTTAAAGACTGATGAGGCGTTCAGGTGGTGCTTGGAAATTTGAGCATCAGTTTGAACATCAATAATGAGCATATATATTTCTCTGTCATAGAGAGACAGAGAAAAAAATACACAAGACTCACCAGCATACAAATTGGTACTTTTTCTCTTTATGTCACTCATTCGCTTATACTCAGGAAAGAGGGCAACTGGCATTAAATTAGCAAATAAAAAGTATGTCATCTTGAACTGTTTTATGGATTTTATTTTAAGACTACTTTGAGCGTATTCGTGGGGAGATAAACTATACAGACTAAAAACAGAGACATTAAATGAGATTCGATTATTTAAAATGTGGGAAAATACACTACAGACAGGTAGATGCTGTGAGCTTTAATTATCCAGTCAGAAAAGATTATTTTAAAGTCATCAACTGACTAAAACTGCCGAGGTATGAAAAACCTGTGTGGAGAAGACAAGTCCACCAATACACAATCAACTTGAATTTAACAGGGCAATAATTCAGGTCTCTATTCAGTTAGCCTATATTAACTACTGACATACTGTTAATCTGTGGCAAAAGCCTGTCAAACCTGTCTTATTGTACCTATTGAAAAAGTTAATCTTACTACAACTGCTTAGATGTAACACACATTTTTGATTTAATCTTGGCAGAGTGAGAGACAGAGCTCGTTAAGCAGGCAGGTGTGAGCCTGGTTGCTATAGTGACTGCACCCAAGGGCTCCATACACACGTACACAGACATGCACCTCACTTTTGCTGCTTAAAATGAACAGAAAAGTCAGGCCGAAACAAATCGCTCCCAAATGAAAAGTAAAAGTCGTATTGACAAAATTCTTTCACCGTGAGTGACAGCAATGTCTAGTCTACTGAATTCTCAGTTTTCATGCCTGTGGAGTTTATTATATGGATGTGGTGACAGTGGAAAGACACCATGCTCTTCTGATTTTCAAACAAACCTTCTGAGCCATTTTAACATTAGAGTCTATGGAAGAGTTGGAGGGAGGAGGCTGTGCATTGGTGACATTTATGAAAGAACCATAACACCTAGTACAATAGTAAACACATTGGATGAAAGAGGACAGCCATGGCTACGTTTTGAGGGTAAAATCATACCTGTAGAGCAAACGCTGTGGACACAGCAGCAGTTTTAAAAAAGATTTTAAGATTAATTTTTTTGCTCCTCTCACTCTAGCAGTTGAGCTGTCTCACTCTAGCCCCAACATTCCGTCCCATACACACCCATTATAAATTTTGAAACGGGTGAAAAAACATCATGAAACTTAAACTGGAACTGAAGAAAAAGTATAATAGATATTGAAAAGATAAATACAAGTTGAATAGTTGAATGTCTTGTCTTCGTTTTAAAGTTTGAATGGTGGCTCTATGTCAATGTATGTGGAAGTAGTAAGAGTTTAAAAATGAGTAAGTTGAATGAGAATTTGAAGGGTCTCCCCATTGAAATACATGGGAAATTTTTGTTGAATAAAGTTGAATAAAATTAAAAATATAAATGTTAAAAATGAGAAAAATAGAAGCAATGTTGTCCAAAATAATAGGAATCTAACGATGTTTGAATGGTTTTTCTAAGTTGAACGGTTTTGAAGGAGTAGGCTTTCAAAAAACGTACGGAAAAATAATAAAATATAACTAGAAAGTGCATTTTCTGAAGAAACTGCAGTGTGAATGCTTGAATCTGAATGTATGCACTGAAATGAATTAATTGCTGAATTTTGAGTTAAAAATTTTGAATGAGATAAAAAAAAATCCGAATTTAACGTGAAAACAAAAGTGCTGAACTGCTAAAAGCTGAAGGTTACACAGAAGAAGAAGTTGGAAAAAAGCTGAAAATGTTTTAATTGTAAATTAGAAAAACCTAAGAAATGAGAAAAGAACATTTAGAGTCAGAAAACATCTGAAAGAATATTAAAAGGTCATATTCTTTGAATCACTGAATGACTAAAATGTGATCCCTCCACTTGGATCCACACAGTTTAAAAAGTTTACATCTCTGAGCTTTGAAAGACAAGATGTTGGAAAGAGAACAACGATGGCGACGTTTTGAGGGTAAAATGATGGCTGTAACACTGTGGACACAGCAGCAGTTGAAAGAGAAGTGTTTAATATGAATCTTGGCAGAGTGAGAGAGAGAGCTCGTTAAGCAGGCAGGTGTAAGCCTGGTTGCTATAGTGACTGCACCCAAGGGCTCCATACACACGTACACAGACATGCACCTCACTTTTGCTGCTTAAAATGAACAGAAAAGTCAGGCCGAAACAAATCGCTCCCAAATGAAAAGTAAAAGTCGTATTGACAAAATTCTTTCACCGTGAGCGACAGCAATGTCTAGTCTACCTAATTCTCAGTTTTCATGCCTGTGGAGTTTATTATATGGACGTGGTGACAGTGGAAAGACACCATGCTCTTCTGATTTTCAAACGAACCTTCTGAGCCATTTTAACATTAGAGTCTATGGAAGAGTTGGAGGGAGGAGGCTGTGCATTGGTGACATTTATGAAAGAACCATAACACCTAGTACAATAGTAAACACATTGGATGAAAGAGGACAGCCATGGCTACGTTTTGAGGGTAAAATCATACCTGTAGAGCAAACGCTGTGGACACAGCAGCAGTTTTAAAAAAGATTTTAAGATTAATTTTTTCGCTCCTCTCACTCTAGCAGTTGAGCTGTCTCACTCTAGCCCCAACATTCCGTCCCATACACACCCATTATAAACTCTGAAACGGGTGAAAAAACATCATGAAACTTAAACTGGAACTGAAGAAAAAGTATAATAGATATTGAAAAGATAAATACAAGTTGAATAGTTGAATGTCTTGTCTTCGTTTTAAAGTTTGAATGGTGGCTCTATGTCAATGTATGTGGAAGTAGTAAGAGTTTAAAAATGAGTAAGTTGAATGAGGATTTGAAGGGTCTCCCCATTGAAATACATTATAAATTTTTGTTGAAAAAAGTTGAATAAAATTAAAAATATAAATGTTAAAAATGAGAAAAATAGAAGCAGTGTTGTCCAAAAGAATAGGAATCTAATGGTGTTTGAATGGTTTTTCTAAGTTGAACGGTTTTGAAGGAGTTAGATGCCAAAAAACGTACGGAATATATAATAATAACTAGAAAGTGCATTTTCTGAAGAAACTGCAGTGTGAATGCTTGAATCTGAATGTATGCACTGAAATGAATTAATTGCTGAATATTAACCTAAAAATTTTGAATGTTTAAATTTAGAGAAAATTTAGAGTCAGAAAACCTCTGAATGAATATTAAAAGTTCATATTCTTCTAATTGAAATGAACTTAAAAGATGAACAAACATTCTGGAGAAAATACAAACTTTAATATACAGCATAATGTTTTTCAGCCATATACACATGTGTATATCGTGTTTAATAGTATTACATACATCAATTTGTTTTGTATGTCATAGAAAATAACATAAAAATCTTAAGTCATATTTTACAGCTTCTTTCTGAAAAGGACTAGTAGAATAAATAAAAATAACAAAATTAAATAACTAAATAAAAAATAATAAGCAACATATGAAATACATGAAAATTCAACTTTTAAAACCACATTCCTGAACCTTTAAATTGTGTTGGTTTCTTAAAACATGGCTGAACAGCTGTTTCTATCGGTCTACTTAATCTTCTGATCTGTCTACATGTCTTTTTATTACTCATTCTTCTTTATGTTTTAATGTAAACAGAGTCCACACAGTGGTAAAAGAGAACTGTATTAGAGATTTTTGAGTAAACTCAAATGAAAGCCTAAGGTGGTGACACAGTTTAACACATGCAAATAATCAAATAAAAACATTAGTCCTTTTTGTGAACATGGATAAATAAGTATCAATAGTTTACAGCATTGTTCAGCCATGCCGCTAAATGCTTTTTTTACACATTGTTTTAACCTGGGCTCAGACACGAAGCATTATTATAAATTATAAGTAAATATTATACACAAGGCTTTATCTATCTAAACTCTAAGGACACAAATACGAAAAAAACTATACTTACCAGCTGATACCCCACACTACACACTAGGTGTGCCATGTGACCTGAAACTTTGGTACAAGATCATCATAATCATTCTGTTAACACTGTTTTTTAACACTGTTTGTGTTGCTGTTCAGCAGTTTAAAATGTTTTAGATTGGATTACATGGAATGAATTTGAATTTTCTTGGGGGGTTTTGTGTGTGTTTTGTTCTTAGCAGATTTTTTCTTCCATACTGTTGAATACCAGTTACCACATTTCTGGTCATATGACATCCCGAGTGCCCACTTAAAAAAATCCCCACAGTTAATTCAACATTAAAACAAAATAAAAATATGTTAAATAAATAAAGGTTTGCTCTGTGATGAAATATTAAATAAGCATACATTGTACAGAGCACTAACAATGAAAACAATCCTTTAGCCTGTTGATCAGAGAGAGGCCGTCATTGTATCCATTTAAAACCTGTAATCACAGAGCACAACGTTTCTGTGAAACTATGAAGTCCCATATGATCCTCATCATGTCCAGTGACTTCAGAGTGGATCCTCCCTGTCATCCGGCCAGTGTTTGATGTGTGGCAAGCAGCACAGAAGCAGGATAGCTGAGGACTTTAAAAGAAGAGCAGAAAATAGCAACATATGTAGTTGTAAATGTAAATATCAGTGATACTTGTCTTATCAAAGGGAATAAAATAATGAAAATGTTAACTTACACACTCATTTAGGGAGGATCTTGACACTGCACAGAGGAGGCACAGTCAGTCTGACAATGATGGTGATCTCCAGGGATGTTTTCCTGCAGCAACATTCTTGCCAACTGGCCGTATGATCCAGAGTAGTTGGTTTGTAATAAACAGAAAGGTGTATATGTTAGGTAGTGTGCACTCAGAGCTGGTCCTAAGAAACAAACACATCCTGTAATAAACTGAATACCTGTAGTAGTGCTGCTGCAAATATGAAGCCCTTCTATCATGTGTGGTTTCAAAGAAGGCTCAGTCACAGAAACTGTGCAGTCTGTTCAGTCCTGAGTGTCTCAGCTCTGAAGGGGATGAATCACAGAGGGAAACACCTGAGTACAGACATTACAATACACTCTAACACTCCTAAGGTCAAGTGAAAACACAATTTAAACAGTTTACAAAGAATGAATACATGTTTTCATGGAAATAATGTCATTAACCCTTTTTGTTGTTAGTAAATCTCACCGACTGCTTGTGGGACAAGCTAGAAGGAGGACTTATCACAGAATCTCTCCTGTGCTCCAGATGTGAAGTCTCACGCTCTGATCGTATGGCGATGAAGATGGTGATGATGAAGTTTCTCTGATCTGTGGCATTACAGTTTCTAGCTGCTATGTGCTTCACACTGTTGGATCTTACATGTGAAGCTTGGAGAAGACACAGGAAGACTGTGTCTCTCTTAAAAAGAAAAAAAAAGAAAAACAAAGGAAACCTAACAGGAATGGAACCCCCCCCCTCAACTCCCACCGTAACCCCCCCCCCCCCCCCCCCCCCCTCCCACTCAACTCCCCAACCTCACACCATCCAATGTCTATAAAAATGTAGGGTATCAGCTGGTAACAGAAAGCAAGTGTAACATATGTACTACATATGTAACACTGCTGAAACATTTCTGGCCAGAAATGTGCAGTTATCAACCCAGACCCACCCTAATAAATGCACTGGCCGAAACATGATAAAAGCTCATAAAAATTTATGTTTCATAGAAAAATTTGTCCAAAAATATAATCGTATACTTTTGAAAAAGTTTAAAGTTTATAACAAACCAAATAATAACATTTTTGTAAATAGTATTTCAAAATAGAGGCACACATAAAGTGGCTTAACTGTCATTATTGCTGTAATTAGGTTTGTTTGTTTGTTTTTTTAAAAAGCAACCTTTAGTCATTATTGTTCTCTCAGAAACAATGAAGAAGCTGTTGAACATTTATGTGTTGTGTGGGCAATCCTCTGGTCCACCCTCCCTCCCTCCCAGCCACAGTGAGACTGGGGCAGCCTGGCAGGATGTTGAAGCCTGGCTGCAGAGAGGATATGCCTACACTATTCATTTTAAACTGCTATATTTGATTTTTCTGACATTTATAGGTTACTGTTAGTGAATTTTAGATTTTCTGTAATAAATAAAATTGTCATCTTTTACTGATATCATTACTTAATTCATGTAATTGTATTTTATGTAAACAATTCAACCATTATACTGCAATGCAGGGCGTCAACTTTTAAATATCGCTCTACTTTCTTAAGTCATTCAAAAATATAGAAATTACTTACTGTATTCAAAGATCTAGATCATGAATCATCACAGGACAATACACAGTATACTGGGTCATGGTAACTATGGTAGGTCTTCATGACTCCAGAATGGAGACATCGATCTGACTGAGAAATGAAAATTAGGTCAAGCAGTGTGTTCTTCTCTGTGGTAGGGGCAGTGATGACCTGTGCGTATCCCCTAGACTCAAACAGCTCCAGGATTGGTTTGTTTGCACTGGATAAAACATTCTCATTAAAATCACCACAAACTATGATGGGATGACAGTCCATGATCTCCAATGAGTCTAATAGGCTTACCAGGTTTTTCAGGAATGGCCTCAGAGTGTAGTCTGGAGGTCTGTATACAACTGCAATCAGAGCACTGACTGGTGCTTCAACCTTTAAAGCCAGAAATTCAAGGTCAGTTACATTATGGATGTACTGTTTTTCATGCACTTGAATGTCACTTTTCACATAAACAGCAACTCCACCACCACTTCTGTTTGCCATCTGGGGAAAGTTTGTGTAGGACAGGTGTCTGTTGCGTTTGAACAAATTGTAATTTTCCAAGTGGAGACTCTCTGCGACAAAAGAGCCCCGCAGGTGTGTTTCTGTTAGGCACAAAACATCTGCTAGACACAATTCATGGTGACTTTTGATGTCATTAATGTGAGCTGGCAGTCCCTCTGTATTATGATGAACAATGGTGAAAACCTCTGACCTGCTCAGTGTTTGCCTCACGTGTAGAAGAGGCATCATGTCATCAAGGTTGGCTTGTCTCATGTTCTCAAGCGCTGCAGTGATTTCTGGGTTGGTGAATATTTTTTTCTCCTCCATATCAAGAAGATACAGTCCACTGAGAGACGTCACTCTACTGACAGCTACGTAGGCCATGCCGGGCTCAAAAATGCTCTTAAGAGAGACAACAGCTGATGTAGTTGTCATACCCTGTACCTTATGTATTGTACATGCAAAGGCCAGCTTCACTGGGAACTGTCTTCGTACCACTCCTTTCTGCTTCAGATTCTCCTCTGCTCTCTCAATGTACACCATGTCGTCTGCTGGTGTGCGGTTATTCTTTCCAGATGTCTCATTATCCATTTTAAGTCCAAGCTTGATGATGTGTTGGTCGTTTTCAGAGTGAACTACTCTAAGTAGTATTCCAAAAGCTCCATTAACCAAACCATTTTGTATGTCAATGTTTCTGGTGAGCATGACACGAGCTCCTTCTGCAACTTTCAGTGTGTCTGGTAACTCGTTTTTACCTCCTTTCAATGGTCTGTCTTGAAGTGCCATTCTGCCAGTTCTAGGATCTTTTCTATAATCATCTGCATGGATGTCAATGATATGAGTGTGGAGCAGAGCCAGTGTTGCAGAGTTGTGTGCATCCACTTCTTTATTAGTTGCAAAAATGTGCAACGCATCAGTTGGACAAAGGGCTGGTTCAGTTATGGCCTGTGACAACAAATTTCTATCTGCTTCGCAAAGCTCATCCAACTTTCCTTTCACACGAATTCTGTTCAGCATCTCTGCAAAGACAACATCATCTTTCTGACGCATAATCTCAGTCAGAGTGATCATCTGAAAATGCTCCCGCCACAGGTCGATCTCAGATGGGTCGTGCACACAGAGAGGTTTAGACTGTCGCACTGGGGGTAGCTGATAGAAGTCTCCGACAGCAATGACTGACATGCCTCCAAAGGGTCTCCGAGTCCCTTTGATCTGTTTGAGTCTTGCATCTACATATGCAAACAGATGTCTTGACACCATAGACACTTCGTCAATGACGATTATTTCAGCATTCAAAAGTTCTGATCTGACTTCATCCAGCTGATTGCCAAGTCCCTGAATGGGAGGTTTTAAGCTTCTAGGCAGCTTGAGAAGAGAATGCAGTGTTGTTCCAGAAATGTTAAAAGCTGCAGTCCCAGTGAAAGCAGTTAACAGGACAGTGGGTTTTGATATGTCAGCGTCGTCTGCATATCTGGGCACTTTGCTCAGTATCTTAGATGCTTCTGAGTAGATGCATTTGATAAGATGTGATTTTCCTGTTCCAGCACCACCATTAATATAAAAGAAAAACTGCTCTGGATTTAGAGCACAGACTCTTTTAATGCACCAGTCTCTAACTGCATAAAATATGCAGGCTTGCTTCTTGTTCAGATTCTGAAACATCTGACGTAACAATGTGGGATCAATAGTAGGGGGTTCCCTGATGGCTCTGACTTCTGTTGAAGCATCAGCCTGACGGCTGTAGTCGGGCACATCTTCCTGTTCATTTTCATTGTCTCGCTCTCTTTCTTGTTCGACAAGTGGCAACCTTACGAGATCTGATTCAGGTGCCAGATTACACCATTCGTCAGTCACACCTCTGTTCTGCTCATATTCCTCAACAGCGCTCTCGATCTCCTCACTGTTTTTCTCATATTTTTCTCTGTTTCTTTTGACAATGTGTTGCACGTACTCAAGATGGTCAGTACCTGGTAGCTGTACACAGCCAGCACCATAGAAAGCCTGATAGGTTGGCAACGATGGTGTTTTCAGTTCGTGGTCTGAACGATGAGGAAGGTACAGTTTAAGCAGTCTTCCGTAATATTGCTCTGGATGTTTTTCTTGTGAGCAGCGGTGAAATCTGATGATAGCAGGCTTATTGTTTTTGCGCCTTTGCACAAACCCCATCTCATTGAGAAGGGGCAAAACATCTTTACCTTTTTTCTGTTGGCCATAGACAATCCTGCAAGTAGCAGCAAAGTCTGCCATGCACATCTCCTCATACTCTGGTGTTTCAGGTCTGGCTTTGTATTTGTCATTCAAAGATGTCATCCAAACATTGGAAGACTCAGGTGTTGTGTTGTCCAGAACTGACAGGGGACGACTCATTTTCACAGGATTATCATCAGTTGGAATGAATATTACAGCACGTGAGCATTGCTTCATGTGAAGACCACATGCACGAGCAACACACTCCTGTGCACTGATCTCTCGCTTCTTTGAATATGCCTGCATGACGGCTCTCATTTCATCGCACTCATTTACACTGTCCTTATGGGAGTTCTCAATGACAGTTTTCAGGTACTCAGATAGCCCGCCCTCTTTTTTTGATATATATTTCATTAAATAATTTGCAGCGCCGAAAGCATCTAAAACAAAGCTTATGTCGATATTACTGTTCCAGGCTTCAAGCAGATGTGGATTATAGCCATTTATCCATGAGTCTTTTGGATCACGCTTTAGTATGATCGTACTCCTCATGTTCATTTTATTCAGGTATCGCTCATATTCTGCATGTGTCAACTTGCATCTTGCCAAGAGCTGCTCTAAACTCATGGAAGCAGTTTCAGGTTCATTCAGCAGCTGGTTCAGTGGTCTGAGCTTGTTCTTTGCTGTTTCTACTTCCAGTGCATCATCCTCACTGGGTCTTGTGATCATTGTCTCATTGCAGGGTGGTTTGGGAAAACCAAAACGGCACCCGGAGGTTAAACTCCTAAAGCACGTCTTTGTGTGGTTCTTACTATGTTTTTGCACTTCTGTTACTTTTTTGTACAGTTCGGGTTGTTTATGTGGATCAGGCAGCTGAGCTGTGATGTATTTGTTTATAAAATCAACAACAGTTTGCTCATCATCCTCCTCAAACACAGGAGCACCTTCTACCCACAGGAGGCAGTGTATGTGTGGGCTTCCTCTGTGCTGAAACTCAACTCTGTAAAAGTAGTCAATGACTTTGCCAAGTGGCTCTGCGGGAGATAAGAGTAAATCTCTGAATAATGCTTCAACTCTCTTGTCAAACATGCGCATTGTTGTGACAGGATTGCTTCTCAGGATGTCACACTTTGCTGACCAGTCGAGTCCTTCAAAATTCACTTGTTCACCTTGCTGCCTTGTTATTGCCTCAATCACTTCGGGCCAGCGCATTTCAGCAGCTGAAAATGTGCAAAAGAACGTGGGAGTTCCCAACTGTCTGATCATGGCAAAAAGATCTCTTGTTGTTTTCTCCCAATAGGCTGGGGTTCCTCTCAGAGGCTGCATGAATCTCACTGCATCTTTATTTCGCACCAGTTTCTCCACCTCATGTTTATCTTGTAACATGCCTGAGGTTATTTTTCTCCCATCTCTGGTCAGAGGCTTTGCCTTCCTTAACTGTATCGTCATGCTGGAAGTAGCCAAGTGTATTTCAGTCACAAACTGTGCAAAGAACAAATAGTTTGTGTCTTTGGCAAAACGATCATCAATGCAGAAAAGTCTTGATTTGAAATACCCACTGGGGGATACTTTGATCAGCCTTCTTTCATCAAGTGTGTTTTGGCCTGTAGGAAACTGCACAGGGAAGGCCATGGCCTCCAGTTTAGGTGTTTTGAAAAAACTTATTGGATTGTTTCTCTCTGCAGGAGCAACAGAGTAGATTCCTTCACTGAAACATAATATCTCCTCAGCCACATCAGGGGGCTGCAAACAGGACTCGAGTGCAAAACCACCATTAGTCAGTCCATCTGCTTGCTCTGAATCATCTGTCATCTGTTCACGTGGTTGTTCACCATCACAGGGTAACATGTCAATATCCTGTTCATTTATATTTTGTTCTTCACTCAGTGCATTTTTCTCACAGCTGTCAATTTCCATTAAATCAGCCTCATCATAATCGTCCTCATTCATGTTTTCATCATCATCATCCTCCTCATCTTCATCAGGAAGTGTTGGATCACACAGCTCAGCATCATCTCTGATGCTCACATCCTTATACTGTGGGTGAATCTGCTTGAGTTTATGCAGTGCTTGCACAAGTTTAGACCAGCTTACAGTCTGAAACAGCTGATGACCTTTGTAAGACAAGCGTCTCTTCAATTTTACTCTCATGACCTGAGAATTAATTCTCAATCGAGGCAATGCTTCAACAGTTTCCTGTACCTCTGATGGGACACAGACCACATTTCCTCTAATTGCTCTTTGTCTGCCTTTGGGAAGAGGAATGATCTTGGCAAATGGTATGCACTTGGCTATGAGATGTCTCTCCAGTATGTTGAGATCAGACAATTCAGCTGGAATATCAGCAAGATCCAACTTATTGGCAACAGCAAGTGCTGGCATGGATCCATTTTTAAGATGATCGTGGCAGGTGTGACAAATCCACTCTCTCTTTCTCTCATCAGGCACTTTGCACTGCTCATTTCTGCAGTTTTCATCACAAACATGAACATACTTTCCTGTCAAACATGTTGCAACCACATGTGGGTTTTTGACATAATTTGACCTTCTGCAGGGTCGTACTTGGTTTGGAAATGAAGCCTTGAAACAGACAGTACATGGGTATGATGGTCCAACTTTGATTTGTGATTTGAACACAGATATGGCCTCGTTGATCACACTGTTGTCACTCTCTTGGGTTTGTCTGTTCACCCATCTGTATTTCCTTTTTATTTTCATGGCACATCTCATGTTGTGCATAATCCTGAATGCAAGATTACTTTGATACCTGTCTCGCATTAGTTGTTTCATCAGTTGTCTCTGTCTCTCTCTGAATTCAAAGTTTTCTCGATACCTTTTAGTGATGTAGCTTTTTTTCTCCTCTCTGAAATCAGTATTCTCATAGTAACGTCTTTTTATATATTGTTTTTGTTTTTGTCTAACTTTAGCATTCTCACAGTAACGTCTTCTAACATACTGTTGTTGTTTCTGTCTGAATTCTGCATTCTCACAGTAACGTCTTTTAACATACTGTTGTTGTTTCTGTCTGAATTCTGCTGCATTCTCACAGTAACGTCTTTTAACATACTGTTGTTGTTTCTGTCTGAATTCTGCATTCTCACAGTAACGTCTTTTAACATACTGTTGTTGTTTCTTTCTGAATTCAGCATTCGCATGGTAACATCTTTTCATATACTGTTGTTTTTTCTGTCTAACTTCAGGATTGTTTTTATATGCCTCGCTTGTGCAAGATTTTTTCTTTTCTTTGTAATCTTTATTTGAAGCATACTTTTGTCGTTCTTTCCTTTTTTGGTTTTCTTTTCTCTGATTTCTGGGTTTCTCTGATGCCATTAATCTTCTTTTCATTTTGTGCCTTTGTTGTTTATTAACTTTTTTCAGTTTTTGTAAAACTATATCAGAAAGGTCACAGGCAGCAACATTGTTTATTGCAGCATTTGATTGACATGAAAAAACATCATTTGATGGAAGCAAATTTAATTCACTGCATAGTTCTTCAGTGGGTATATTAGGAGGTTCATTCTGATCTTCATATGATGTGAACTGAGTCATGTGGACTTCTTTTTGTTTCACCAGTGGCGTACAAATGGACATTTGACAAAAGATGTTCTCAGTCAGATCAGTGGTTGTGTTTCTCCTTGGAGTAGAGGAGTTTGCTTCATCAACAGTTGTATCAGAGTCAGTAGGTGCCACAGTAGTGGCAGCTGTTGGTCTGCAGACTGTGTCTGTGATACTATCACTCAGGTTGACTGTGCTCATACTGTAGAATTGCACAGGCTTCAGTTCATAGGTACAAGAAGGTGATATCTCCATCATTTCATAAGAATCTTGGAGCCTCTTAATCATGTCACTGAGGAGTGTGAATTTCAGCATCACAGCTGTACCACGATTACGTGACCATAGTGCTAGAGGAAGACCACTGGGTGTTCTGGGGTGTGGGTCAAAGAACCCATATTTGCCTGATGTGGATCTGAACACTGCAATACACAATCCACTCATAATCAGTAAGGCATACTGCACATCTGACAACAGGCAGCTCAGTCCTGCTTCTAAGCTGAGAAAGGTATCTACTGCCTCCTCTGGAGGTTCTTCAAATGTCCCATACCGGGAAAGCTGTGTCATGTTGATATGATACATAGACCTGCGAGCATCAACTTTGCCTGGCAGCTCATCGGTTGCCAAATGAATACTTTTGGGGAATCTTTTCTTGGCCTCTTTGTACATCACATCACCTTTATCCAAGACCAGATTAAGGTCAACTGTAGACATGTTTTCATTCTCATGAAGGAATCCAAGAAATGTGAGTGAGTTACATGTGCACTGCTTGTTTCTGGAGTCTCCATATTTAGGATGTGCCTGGCTGTGAGATGCACAGACATGTGTTACAGAGGGCTGGTTTTCAAAGTTCACTTTTTCTGCATGAGATGGTCCTGCCACATCACTGTGACGGCCTCTTTTCACAATATCAGCATAACCCACCTGTGGGGCACTTGAAACCTCATGTTGGTCTCTGTGGTTTACCAGATGTTCATTAAATTCATGCTGCAATCCAGTCTTCACAGCATCTGCATAGGATATCTGTTGTACATGTGCAGGAACATGTTGACCTGCCTGTTTGACACCATCAGCATTGGTCTTTGCAGACACAAAGTCTTCTGCAGAGCTCTGAGGAAAATCACACTCAGCTTGTTCACATGTTGGTACTTTTTGAAACTCATGGAACTTCTTCCAGCGTTGTTTTGCAGCTTGTGACTTTTTCTGCTTTTTTGGCATTTTTACACACCTTTAAGTGTTTCTGTTAGTCTTTAGAAAATGTATTTGAAAAATAAGAGTGGCACACAGCAGATGTTTTCTTTGTCTTTATATTTCAGTTTTTATTTCTCAGAAACAGATGTCTTTGTTTGTTTGACAGTTTGTTCGTCAGTCGAGAGAATAATATGCACTCTCTTTATTGGCTTGGCACAACTTAGCAGCAAGCCCAGAATGAAAAACAGGTAGAGAGAAACTTTAGAAGAGAGAACAGACAGAGCAGGAGAGACACGGCTGGGAAATCACAATCAAACCGTGAATTAGAGTTTTCTTTGTTTGTTCAGTTTGTTCTCAGGTAGAGGCAATATATGCACTCTTTATTGCTTTAATGGCTTGGCGTTTTTCAGCAGCAAGCCAAGAGTGAAAAACAGGTAGAGAGAAAATTTAGAAGAGAGAACAGACAGAGCAGGAGAGACACGGCTTTAAATCAAACCGCAGAGTTTTCTTTGTTTGTTCAGTTTGTTCATAGGTTGAGGCAAAATATGCACTCTTTATTGCTTTATTGGCTTGGCGTTTTTCAGCAGCAAGCCAAGAGTGAAAAACAGGTAGAGAGAAAATTTAGCAGAGAGAACAGACAGAGCAGGAGAGACACGGCTTTAAATCAAACCGCAATAAGATTCTTGGTTTGGCAAAATTTCTCACAAACCACAGAGTGAAATACAGATGGAAAGAAGGCAGAGACAACAGGTGGAGTAGGACAGAGGATAGAGGGGTTGGGGGGTTGGGATGTGAGAGAGAAGACTGGAGATCTGGTCCTTGTTCTTCTTCTGCACACTGTGAACAAAAAACAAGAAAAAATAATAATTTTATTAAAATGATATCACATGGTAATTGTATAAACTAATTGTGACTACTGAAAAAGGACAAAATAAATATACTGCCGTCGGCTGCCACGTGCAAAAAGTTGCATAATTGGGCACTTTTTAAAAGAATAAATATTTAATTAAATTCAGCAATAATATTTTTAAATACAAATATGATTGAGTGAATTGTTAACTAATCACATGTAATGTGCAAAAATGTACGAAAAAAATATTTTAGCCCAATTGTTAAGCTGAACTTATGTGTATTTATTATAAAAATGTGTTTAAAAGGTCTAGCACAAAGTTTGAACCCATCACTTTAAAGCTTATATTAGTCAGACTCTTTTTTTTTATTTTGGTGTACTTCTCTAACAGTATGTGCACACCTACCAGGCAAAGCACAGATGTGAGTCAAGTTCCTGAAAGTGTAAGACGAGAAATAACATGTTAGTTGTCTGTACAGTGTTATCAGACTAACAAAAAAACAAAGCCCACACGACATGATACACTGAACTTATAGTCAGCAGGGTAATTATAGAGTAATATAGCACACCAGCTGATACAGCAGCCATTTTATAATTCAAACTAATTAACTGAAGTATTTATTTAAGTACTTATATAAGGCTACTGTTAGACTGTTACTAGCCTTAGCATCGCTGCTAACGCTAGCATTCCTGCTAGCGTTAGCACTTCAGTTAGTGTTAGCACTGCTGGTAGAACTAGCACTCTTACTGTTAAAACTGAGGCACAATGGCAATAATAAAGCTCATTTGTTACTTTTGTCTCACTGACCGCCAATAAATATCACAGGAATATCACAGGAATATTCTTTTTGTCAGTTAAAAACTGCTAAGGCTAGTGTTGGCACTATAGCTAGCGTTAGCATTGATGCTAGCATTAGCATCGAAGCTAGCATTAGCACTGCTACTAACAGCAAAAGTCATGAAGTACTCTTACTGTTAAAACTGAGGCACAATGGCAATAATAAATCTCATTTGTTACTTTTGTCTCACTGACCGCCAATAAATATCACAGGAATATCACAGGAATATTCTTTTTGTCAGTTAACAACTGCTAAGGCTAGTGTTAGCACTATAGCTAGCATTAGCATTGAAGCTAGCGTTAGCATTGAAGCTAGCGTTAGCATTCCTGCTACTAACAGCAAAAGTCATGAAGTACTCTTACTGTTAAAACTGAGCCACAATGGCAATAATAAATCTCATTTGTTACTTTTGTCTCACTGACCGCCAATAAATATCACAGGAATATCACAAGAATATTCTTTTTGTCAGTTAACAACTGCTAAGGCTAATGTTAGCACTATAGCTAGCATGAGCATTGAAGCTAGCGTTAGCACTGCTGCTAACAGCAAAAGTCATAAACCTATATGACTAGCAAAGGTTATTCTTTTTTTGCTTTCTTTATTCTTTGAACTCTGTTGAACTTTAAAAAGACTTGATATGTGAGTTTAAATGTCAAACATGTATTTTTACCATCATAAAATTAAAACAGTGCTGTACTGAATGTATTGTACTTACCACAGCAGAGAGCAAAGCGGAATGACAACCGTTGGTGTAGTGATTAGTTAAAGACCGATGAGGCGTTCAGGTGGTGCTTGGAAATTTGAGCATCAGTTTGAACATCAATAATGAGCATATATATTTCTCTGTCATAGAGAGACAGAGAAAAAAATACACAAGACTCACCAGCATACAAATTGGTACTTTTTCTCTTTATGTCACTCATTCGCTTATACTCAGGAAAGAGGGCAACTGGCATTAAATGAGCAAATAAAAAGTCATCATCTTGAACTGTTTTATGGATTTTATTTTAAGACTACTTTGAGCGTATTTGTGGGGAGATAAACTATACAGACTAAAAACAGAGACATTAAATGAGATTAGATTATTTAAAATGTGGGAAAATACACTACAGACAGGTAGATGCTGTGAGCTTTAATTATCCAGTCAGAAAAGATTATTTTAAAGTCATCAACTGACTCAAACTGCCCAGATCTGAAAAACCTGTGTGGAGAAGACAAGTCCACCAATACACAATCAACTTGAATTTAACAGGGCAATAATTCAGGGCTCTATTCAGTTAGCCTATACTAACTACTGACATACTGTTAATCTGTGGCAAAAGCCTGTCAAACCTGTCTTATTGTACCTATTGAAAAAGTTAATCTTACTACAACTGCTTAGATATAACACACATTTTTGATTTAATCTTGGCAGAGTGAGAGAGAGCTTGTTAAGCAGGCAGGTGTGAGCCTGGTTGCTATAGTGACTGCACCCAATGGCTCCATACACACGACACAGACATGCACCTCACTTTTGCTGCTTAAAATGAACAGAAAAGTCAGGCCGAAACAAATCGTTCCCATATGAAAAGTACAAGTCGTATTGACGAAATTCTTTCACCGTGAGCGACAGCAGCTTCTAGTCTACTGAATTCTCAGTTTTCATGCCTGTGGAGTTTATTATATGGACGTGGTGACAGTGGAAAGACACCATGCTCTTCTGATTTTCAAACAAACCTTCTGAGCCATTTTAACATTAGAGTCTATGGAAGAGTTGGAGGGAGGAGGCTGTGCATTGGTGACATTTACGAAAGAACCATAACACCTAGTACAATAGTAAACACATTGGATGAAAGAGGACAGCGATGGCTACGTTTTGAGGGTAAAATCATACCTGTAGAGCAAACGCTGCAGACACAGCAGCAGTTTTAAAAAAGATTTTAAGATTAATTTTTTTGCTCCTCTCACTCTAGCAGTTGAGCTGTCTCACTCTAGCCCCAACATTCCGTCCCATACACACCCATTATAAACTCTGAAACGGGTGAAAAAACATCATGAAACTTAAACTGGAACTGAAGAAAAAGTATAATAGATATTGAAAAGATAAATACAAGTTCAATAGTTGAATGTCTTGTCTTCGTTTTAAAGTTTGAATGGTGGCTCTATGTCAATGTATGTGGAAGTAGATACAGTTTAAAGAGGAGGAATTTGAATGAGAATTTGAAGGGTCTCCCCATTGAAATACATTATAAATTTTTGTTAAATAAAGTTGAATAAAATAAAAAATATAAATGTTAAAAATGAGAAAAATAGAAGCAGTGTTGTCCAAAAGAATAGGAATCTAACGGTGTTTGAATGGTTTTTCTAAGTTGAACGGTTTTGAAGGAGATAGATTACAAAAAACGTACGGAATACAGAATAATAAATAAAATAGAATAAAGATTAGAAGAACAATACTGTGAATGCTTTTCAAGCATTCACACTAATAATAAAGATTCGAATAACAATACTGTGAATGCTTTTCAAGCATTCACACTAATAACTAGAAAGTGCATTTTCTGAAGAAACTGCAGTGTGAATGCTTGAATCTGAATGTATGCACTGAAATGAATTAATTACTGAATTTAAGTTAAAAATCTTGAATGAGATAAAAAAAAACCCCGAATTTAACCTGAAAACAAAAGTGCTGAACTGCTAAAAGCTGAAGGTTACACAGAAGAAGAAGTTGGAAAAAAGCTGAAAATGTTTTAATTGTAAATTAGAAAAACCTAAGAAATGAGAAGAGAACATTTAGAGTCAGAAAACATCTGAAAGAATATTAAAAGGTCATATTCTTTGAATCACTGAATGACTAAAATGTGATCCCTCCACTTGGACCCACACAGTTTAAAAAGTTTACATCTCTGAGCTTTGAAAGACAAGATGTTGGAAAAAGAACAACGATGGCGACGTTTTGAGGGTAAAATGATGGCTTTAACACTGTGGACACAGCAGCAGTTGAAAGAGAAGTGTTTAAGATGAATCTTGGCAGAGTGGCAGAGAGAGCTCGTTAAGCAGGCAGGTGTGAGCCTGGTTGCTATAGTGACCGCACCCAATGGCTCCATACACACGCACACAGACATGCACCTCACTTTTGCTGCTTAAAATGAACAGAAAAGTCAGGCCGAAACAAATCGCTCCCAAATGAAAAGTAAAAGTCGTATTGACAAAATTCTTTCACCGTGAGCGACAGCAATGTCTAGTCTACTGAATTCTCAGTTTTCATGCCTGTGGAGTTTATTATATGGACGTGGTGACAGTCTAAAGACACCATGCTCTTCTGATTTTCAAACGAACCTTCTGAGCCATTTTAACATTAGAGTCTATGGAAGAGTTGGAGGGAGGAGGCTGTGCATTGGTGACATTTATGAAAGAACCATAACACCTAGTACAATAGTAAACACATTGGATGAAAGAGGACAGCCATGGCTACGTTTTGAGGGTAAAATCATACCTGTAGAGCAAACGCTGCGGACACAGCAGCAGTTTTAAAAAAGATTTTAAGATTATTTTTTTTGCTCCTCTCACTCTAGCAGTTGAGCTGCCTCACTCTAGCCCCAACATTCCGTCCCATACACACCCATTATAAACTCTGAAACGGGTGAAAAAACATCATGAAACTTAAACTGGAACTGAAGAAAAAGTATAATAGATATTGAAAAGATAAATACAAGTTGAATAGTTGAATGTCTTGTCTTCGTTTTAAAGTTTGAATGGTGGCTCTATGTGAACGTATGTTGAAGTAGTAAGAGTTTAAAAATGAGTAAGTTGAATGAGAATTTGAAGGGTCTCCCCATTGAAATACATGGGAAATTTTTGTTGAATAAAGTTGAATAAAATTAAAAATATAAATGTTAAAAATGAGAAAAATACAAGCAACAGTGTCCAAAAGAATAGGAATCTAATGGTGTTTGAATGGTTTTTCTAAGTTGAACGGTTTTGAAGGAGTAGGCTTTCAAAAAACGTACGGAATAGATAATAATAAAATAGAATAATAACTAGAAAGTGCATTTTCTGAAGAAACTGCAGTGTGAATGCTTGAATCTGAATGTATGCACTGAAATGAATTAATTGCTGAATTTTGAGTTAAAAATTTTGAATGAGATTAAAAAAAAAAAACGAATTTAACCTGAAAACAAAAGTGCTGAACTGCTAAAAGCTGAAGGTTACACAGAAGAAGAAGTTGGAAAAAAGCTGAAAATGTTTTAATTGTAAATTAGAAAAACCTAAGAAATGAGAAAAGAACATTTAGAGTCAGAAAACATCTGAAAGAATATTAAAAGGTCATATTCTTTGAATCACTGAATGACTAAAATGTGATCCCTCCACTTGGACCCACACAGTTTAAAAAGTTTACATCTCTGAGCTTTGAAAGACAAGATGTTGGAAAAAGAACAACGATGGCGACGTTTTGAGGGTAAAATGATGGCTTTAACACTGTGGACACAGCAGCAGTTGAAAGAGAAGTGTTTAAGATGAATTTTGGCAGAGAGAGAGAGAGAGCTCGTTAAGCAGGCAGGTGTGAGCCTGGTTGCTATAGTGACCGCACCCAATGGCTCAATACACACGGACACAGACATGCACCTCACTTTTGCTGCTTAAAATGAACAGAAAAGTCAGGCCGAAACAAATCGTTCCCAAATGAAAAGTAAAAGTCGTATTGACAAAATTATTTCACCGTGAGCGACAGCAATGTCTAGTCTACCAAATTCTCAGTTTTCATGTCTGTGGAGTTTATTATATGGACGTGGTGACAGTGGAAAGACACCATGCTCTTCTGATTTTCAAACGAACCTTCTGAGCCATTTTAACATTAGAGTCTATGGAAGAGTTGGAGGGAGGAGGCTGTGCATTGGTGACATTTATGAAAGAACCATAACACCTAGTACAATAGTAAACACATTGGATGAAAGAGGACAGCCATGGCTACGTTTTGAGGGTAAAATCATACCTGTAGAGCAAACGCTGCGGACACAGCAGCAGTTTTAAAAAAGATTTTAAGATTATTTTTTTTGCTCCTCTCACTCTAGCAGTTGAGCTGCCTCACTCTAGCCCCAACATTCCGTCCCATACACACCCATTATAAACTCTGAAACGGGTGAAAAAACATCATGAAACTTAAACTGGAACTGAAGAAAAAGTATAATAGATATTGAAAAGATAAATACAAGTTGAATAGTTGAATGTCTTGTCTTCGTTTTAAAGTTTGAATGGTGGCTCTATGTGAACGTATGTTGAAGTAGTAAGAGTTTAAAAATGAGTAAGTTGAATGAGAATTTGAAGGGTCTCCCCATTGAAATACATGGGAAATTTTTGTTGAATAAAGTTGAATAAAATTAAAAATATAAATGTTAAAAATGAGAAAAATACAAGCAATCATGTCCAAAATAATAGGAATCTAATGGTGTTTGAATGGTTTTTCTAAGTTGAACGGTTTTGAAGGAGTAGGCTTTCAAAAAACGTACGGAATAGATAAAATATAACTAGAAAGTGCATTTTCTGAAGAAACTGCAGTGTGAATGCTTGAATCTGAATGTATGCACTGAAATGAATTAATTGCTGAATTTTGAGTTAAAAATATTGAATGAGATAAAAAAAAAACAAAAAAAAACGAATTTAACCTGAAAACAAAGGTGCTGAACTGCTAAAAGCTGAAGGTTACACAGAAGAAGAAGTTGGAAAAAACTGAAAATGTTTTAAATGTAAATTAGAAAACCCTAAGAAATGAGAAAAGAACATTTAGAGTCAGAAAACATCTGAAAGAATATTAAAAGGTCATATTCTTTGAATCACTGAATGACTAAAATGTGATCCCTCCACTTGGATCCACACAGTTTAAAAAGTTTACATCTCTGAGCTTTGAAAGACAAGATGTTGGAAAGAGAACAACGATGGCGACGTTTTGAGGGTAAAATGATGGCTGTAACACTGTGGACACAGCAGCAGTTGAAAGAGAAGTGCTTAAGATGAATCTTGGCAGAGTGAGAGAGAGAGCTCGTTAAGCAGGCAGGTGTGAGCCTGGTTGCTATAGTGACTGCACCCAATGGCTCCATACACACGTACACAGACATGCACCTCACTTTTGCTGCTTAAAATGAACAGAAAAGTCAGGCCCAAACAAATTCTTCCCAAATGAAAAGTACATGTCGTATTGACAAAATTCTTTCACCGTGAGCGACAGCCATGTCTAGTCTACCTAATTCTCAGTTTTCATGCCTGTGGAGTTTATTATATGGACGTGGTGACAGTGTAAAGACACCATGCTCTTCTGATTTTCAAACCAACCTTCTGAGCCATTTTAACATTAGAGTCTATGGAAGAGTTGGAGGGAGGAGGCTGTGCATTGGTGACATTTATGAAAGAACCATAACACCTAGTACAATAGTAAACACATTGGATGAAAGAGGACAGCCATGGCTACGTTTTGAGGGTAAAATCATACCTGTAGAGCAAACGCTGTGGACACAGCAGCAGTTTTAAAAAAGATTTTAAGATTAATTTTTTTGCTCCTCTCACTCTAGCAGTTGAGCTGTCTCACTCTAGCCCCAACATTCCGTCCCATAGACACCCATTATAAACTCTGAAACGGGTGAAAAAACATCATGAAACTTAAACTGGAACTGAAGAAAAAGTATAATAGATATTGAAAAGATAAATACAAGTTGAATAGTTGAATGTCTTGTCTTCGTTTTAAAGTTTGAATGGTGGCTCTATGTCAACGTATGTGGAAGTAGTAAGAGTTTAAAAATGAGTAAGTTGAATGAGAATTTGAAGGGTCTCCCCATTGAAATACATTATAAATTTTTGTTGAAAAAAGTTGAATAAAATTAAAAATATAAATGTTAAAAATGAGAAAAATAGAAGCAATGTTGTCCAAAAGAATAGGAATCTAACGGTGTTTGAATGGTTTTTCTAAGTTGAACGGTTTTGAAGGAGTAGGCTTTCAAAAAACGTACGGAAAAATAAAATATAATAATAATAATAAAGATTAGAATAACAATACTGTGAATGCTTTTCAAGCATTCACACTAACTAGAAAGTGCATTTTCTGAAGAAACTGCGGTGTGAATGCTTGAATCTGAATGTATGCACTGAAATGAATTAATTGCTGAATTTTGAGTTAAAAATATTGAATGAGATTAAAAAAAAACAAAAAACAAAAAAAAACGAATTTAACCTGAAAACAAAGGTGCTGAACTGCTAAAAGCTGAAGGTTACACAGAAGAAGAAGTTGGAAAAAAACTGAAAATGTTTTAAATGTAAATTAGAAAACCCTAAGAAATGAGAAAAGAACATTTAGAGTCAGAAAACATCTGAATGAATATTAAAAGGTCATATTCTTTGAATCACTGAATGACTCAAATGTGATCCCTCCACTTTGATCCACACAGTTTAAAAAGTTTAAATGCCTGAGCTTTGAAATATACGGTGTTGGAAAGAGAACAATAATGGCGACAATTTGAGGGTAAAATGATGGCTGTGACACTGTGGACACAGCAGCAGTTGAAAGAGAAGTGCTTAAGATGAATCTTGGTACAGTGGCAGGCAGAGCTCGTTAAGCAGGCAGGTGTGAGCCTGGTTGCTATAGTGACTGCACCCAAGGGCTCCATACACACGTACACAGACATGCGCCTCACTTTTGCTGCTTAAAATGAACAGAAAAGTCAGGCCGAAACAAATCGCTCCCAAATGAAAAGTAAAAGTCGTATTGACAAAATTCTTTCACCGTGAGCGACAGCAATGTCTAGTCTACCTAATTCTCAGTTTTCATGCCTGTGGAGCTTATTATATGGACGTGGTGACAGTGGAAAGACACCATGCTCTTCTGATTTTCAAACGAACCTTCTGAGCCATTTTAACATTGGAGTCTATGGAAGAGTTGGAGGGAGGAGGCTGTGCATTGGTGACATTTATGAAAGAACCATAACACCTAGGACAATAGTAAACACATTGGATGAAAGAGGACAGCGATGGCTACGTTTTGAGGGTAAAATGGCGGCTGTAGAGCAAACGCTGTGGACACAGCAGCAGTTTTAAAAAAGATTTTAAGATGAATTTTTTTGCTCCTCTCACTCTAGCAGTTGAGCTGTCTCACTCTAGCCCCAACATTCCGTCCCATACACACCCATTATAAACTCTGAAACGGGTGAAAAAACATCATGAAACTTAAACTGGAACTGAAGAAAAAGTATAATAGATATTGAAAAGATAAATACAAGTTGAATAGTTGAATGTCTTGTCTTCGTTTTAAAGTTTGAATGGTGGCTCTATGTCAATGTATGTGGAAGTAGATATAGTTTAAAGAGGAGGAATTTGAATGAGAATTTGAAGGGTCTCTCCATTGAAATACATTATAAATTTTTGTTGAATAAAGTTGAATAAAATAAAAAATATAAATGTTAAAAATGAGAAAAATAGAAGCAGTGTTGTCCAAAAGAATAGGAATCTAACGGTGTTTGAATGGTTTTTCTAAGTTGAACGGTTTTGAAGGAGATAGATTACAAAAAACGTACGGAATACAGAATAATAATAAATAAAATAGAATAAAGATTAGAAGAACAATACTGTGAATGCTTTTCAAGCATTCACACTAATAAAGATTAGAAGAACAATACTGTGAATGCTTTTCAAGCATTCACACTAATAATAAAGATTAGAAGAACAATACTGTGAATGCTTTTCAAGCATTCACACTAACTAGAAAGTGCATTTTCTGAAGAAACTGCAGTGTGAATGCTTCAATCTGAATGTATGCATTGAAATGAAATAATTACTGAATTTAAGTTAAAAATTTTGAATGAGATAAAAAAAACCCCCCGAATTTAACCTGAAAACAAAAGTGCTGAACTGCTAAAAGCTGAAGGTTACACAGAAGAAGAAGTTGGAAAAAAGCTGAAAATGTTTTAATTGTAAATTAGAAAAACCTAAGAAATGAGAAAAGAACATTTAGAGTCAGAAAACATCTGAAAGAATATTAAAAGGTCATATTCTTTGAATCACTGAATGACTAAAATGTGATCCCTCCACTTGGACCCACACAGTTTAAAAAGTTTACATCTCTGAGCTTTGAAAGACAAGATGTTGGAAAGAGAACAACGATGGCGACGTTTTGAGGGTAAAATGATGGCTGTAACACTGTGGACACAGCAGCAGTTGAAAGAGAAGTGTTTAAGATGAATCTTGGCAGAGTGGCAGAGAGAGCTCGTTAAGCAGGCAGGTGTGAGCCTGGTTGCTATAGTGACCGCACCCAATGGCTCCATACACACGTACAAAGACATGCGCCTCACTTTTGCTGCTTAAAATGAACAGAAAAGTCAGGCCGAAACAAATCGTTCCCAAATGAAAAGTAAAAGTCGTATTGACAAAATTCTTTCACTGTGAGCGACAGCCATGTCTAGTCTACTGAATTCTCAGTTTTCATGCCTGTGGAGTTTATTATATGGACGTGGTGACAGTGGAAAGACACCATGCTCTTCTGATTTTCAAACGAACCTTCTGAGCCATTTTAACATTAGAGTCTATGGAAGAGTTGGAGGGAGGAGGCTGTGCATTGGTGACATTTACGAAAGAACCATAACACCTAGGACAATAGTAAACACATTGGATGAAAGAGGACAGCGATGGCTACGTTTTGAGGGTAAAATCATACCTTTAGAGCAAACGCTGCGGACACAGCAGCAGTTTTAAAAAAGATTTTAAGATTAATTTTTTTGCTCCTCTCACTCTAGCAGTTGAGCTGTCTCACTCTAGCCCCAACATTCCGTCCCATACACACCCATTATAAACTCTGAAACGGGTGAAAAAACATCATGAAACTTAAACTGGAACTGAAGAAAAAGTATAATAGATATTGAAAAGATAAATACAAGTTCAATAGTTGAATGTCTTGTCTTCGTTTTAAAGTTTGAATGGAGGCTCTATGTGAACGTATGTTGAAGTAGATACAGTTTAAAGAGGAGGAATTTGAATGAGAATTTGAAGGGTCTCTCCATTGAAATACATTATAAATTTTTGTTAAATAAAGTTGAATAAAATTAAAAATATAAATGTTAGAAATGAGAAAAATAGAAGCAGTCATGTCCAAAAGAATAGGAATCTAACGGTGTTTGAATGGTTTTTCTAAGTTGAACGGTTTTGAAGGAGATAGATTACAAAAAACGTACGGAATACAGAATAATAAATAAAATAGAACTAGAAAGTGCATTTTCTGAAGAAACTGCGGTGTGAATGCTTGAATCTGAATGTATGCACTGAAATGAATTAATTGCTGAATTTTGAGTTAAAAATATTGAATGAGATTAAAAAAAAACAAAAAACAAAAAAAAACGAATTTAACCTGAAAACAAAGGTGCTGAACTGCTAAAAGCTGAAGGTTACACAGAAGAAGAAGTTGGAAAAAAACTGAAAATGTTTTAAATGTAAATTAGAAAACCCTAAGAAATGAGAAAAGAACATTTAGAGTCAGAAAACATCTGAATGAATATTAAAAGGTCATATTCTTTGAATCACTGAATGACTCAAATGTGATCCCTCCACTTTGATCCACACAGTTTAAAAAGTTTAAATGCCTGAGCTTTGAAATATACGGTGTTGGAAAGAGAACAATAATGGCGACAATTTGAGGGTAAAATGATGGCTGTGACACTGTGGACACAGCAGCAGTTGAAAGAGAAGTGCTTAAGATGAATCTTGGTACAGTGGCAGGCAGAGCTCGTTAAGCAGGCAGGTGTGAGCCTGGTTGCTATAGTGACTGCACCCAAGGGCTCCATACACACGTACACAGACATGCGCCTCACTTTTGCTGCTTAAAATGAACAGAAAAGTCAGGCCGAAACAAATCGCTCCCAAATGAAAAGTAAAAGTCGTATTGACAAAATTCTTTCACCGTGAGCGACAGCAATGTCTAGTCTACCTAATTCTCAGTTTTCATGCCTGTGGAGCTTATTATATGGACGTGGTGACAGTGGAAAGACACCATGCTCTTCTGATTTTCAAACGAACCTTC
>NC_140638.1:757500-790000 GCF_057382275.1 Copadichromis virginalis
AGCTGGTTAACTCTGCAGTGGTCTTTAAGTGCTGATGTCAGCTTCAGTCATGCTAACCAAGCAGCAAAACTGCAGTTCCTCTCACGTCCAGCAGAGGCAATAGTGAGTCGGCCCCCGCAGACCCCTGTGTTAATATTGTACAGCAGCGATAAACATGTTTACAGCAATGCTTCTGCTCTTTATTGACATCAGCCCTCATAGACATTAGCTTTACTTATTCTGTTTAAAGTTTAAACTATGAGGGAATTTGCAGATGGCGGTCTCAGTTATTATCATGACACAGCAGTCACAGCACAGTGACGTCCAGCAGGTAATAACTCCAGTTCTGAGTCGGGGGTCCTGCGCAGGTGAGGGAGGCCTGAGTGAGTGTAATCCAATCCCCTCTGCAGCCTCCCTGCCTCCTCCGTCCACAGCATCATTCAATTCAGTTTTATTTATACAGCTCCAAATCACAACAACAGTATTGTAAGGTAGACCCTACAATAATAGATACAGAGAAAACCCAACAATCATATGACCCCCTATGAGCACTTTGGCAACAGTGGGAAGGAAAAACTCCCTTTTAACAGGAAGAAACCTCTGGCAGAACCAGGCTCAGGGAGGGGCGGGGCCATCTGCTGCGACCAGTTGGGGTGAGAGAAGGAAGACAGGATAAAGACATGCTGTGGAAGAGAGACAGAGGTTAATAACAGATATGATTCAATGCAGAGAGGTCTGTTAATACATAGTGAGTGAAGAAGAAACCCCCAGTGCATCATGGGAATCCCCGGCAGCCTACATCTATTGCAGCATAACTAAGGGAGGATTCAGGGTCACCTGGTCCAGCCCTAACTATATGCTTTAGCAAAAAGGAAAGTTTGAAGCCTAATCTTGAAAGTAGAGATAGTGTCTGTCTCCTGAATCCAAACTGGAAGCTGGTTCCACGGGTTTCATCCCAGCGGTTAGATGGCAGCCATGCTGTGAGTGTGGCTAAAGTCATCTGTTATGGGAAGTTCTAAATGAAGACCAGAGTCCAGTTAGCACAACGAAGCAAGAAAAGAGAGAGAGCCACGAGCTGCTGTGCGTGCCGCCATCTTTTTTTTACCCGCCATACAGATGCAAACACCAGTGTCTGGCTTCCACAGGCTGACCGATACAGATGAGCCAACATTTTGTAAAGAGTCCACAGATCTTGCTTGGTCTCTCCAGCGGCTCAGACTACGTCACACAGCCTGAGAGCAGACTGCTGTCACCTCCATCTCTTCTGTGCAGAGCCACCCTCTCTTCACCTGAAGACACCAGGTGATCGAGTGTGCCGTCGCTCAGATCCCAGCTGCCTTCTCCTCGGTATAACCGGCACCATCCCATCGTCAACCGCATGACGATGCAGAAAAAAATAGATTTGATCCGTGTCCCTGTCAACAGGAAGTCGAGGGAAGCTGCAGCACTGACAGGAGCTATTTCCTTTCTATTTCCTGCTACAGCCCAGCCGCCGGCTGTGTGCGGTGACACCTGCCACGTTTATTCCTGCTGCGCCCTCCCACCTGACTCCTGAGCAGGCGTGCGTTAGGAGAGCGGGCAGGATGTGCACATAAACAGATGGGAATGTTGACACCGTGATCCGCTCATTTACTGTACGTCCAGAGGGCGAACGAGCCGCCGAGGTGCAGACCGCTGATGCTGAGGCCTGATGGGAAAACCACACGACACGGCGGTGTTCTCCAGGTTAAACACCGTTTCAGGATAACAAGGACCGAGTCCATCAAAGGGACAGCTCAGAGGGGCTGAGATGGTCTGAGCATGTGCGGGGGGATGATGACGAGGAGGTTCATGGCAGTGTGATCCACCGTTCCACACGAAGAGATTAAAAATCAAAGTGCTGCTGAGGCTCCGTAACGAGCAGGAAGCCTGTCCTGGATTTGATTTGTGTTTCGTAAATAATTAACAGCTCTCGAGGCGATTTATCGGGGAACACGAAGAGAGCCACATGGTTCGTGCTGACCGGTGCGATCTTCTTAGAGCCTTAGAGGCGACACCGTGACGCTGAAAATCTAAAGACGAAGATACCTGCAGCGTCTTCTGATGGGAACAGCCATCCTCCTCCCACCTGCAGGGGCGTGTTGCACATAACCTGTTCTGCTTCAATGAGGCGAGCAGGTGAGCGCAGCGTCGAAGACTCCGGATCAGCGCAGCAGGCAGGAAGTCCAGCCTTCACCGCACACTCATTAGCTGGACAGGTGATCTGCCTGAGCTGAGCTCGGAGGGCTGGAGGGAGGGAAGATGAAGATGACACGTCTTCTTCATCAGCAGCACTCGGACACTGAGTTTGCCCAGTATGTGCCCCCCCCCCCACACACACACACACACACTGTGTGTGGTGCGCAGTCAGTTCCGTGTCTCCGGGTGTCTCCGGGTGTCTCCGGCTCGTTGGCGGTTCCCCACACAGTGAGGCAGATGAGCAGAATCATTATTGTCATTAAGATTAAAGCAGGCGAGGGAGCGGTTCACTCACATTCACACACTTTCTCCTCAGCGTGAGCTCTTACATCTGCTCGCTCACAGAGTCACTGTCATCTCATGATTACAACCGATTATCTCTAATTAGGATTTATCACCTTGTAATCCCAACTCTGTAGATTATTCTTATGATTTACTGTCTGATAATCACAGCTCACCGTCTCATAGCCAGAACTTATCGTCTGGTGATTCTGACTTTATGGCACATCTTCTCATCACCAAGAGATAAGACTTCATAACCACGGCACTTATTCTTAACATTTATTGCATTAGAGAAGTAAAACTGGGGCCATGTGATTGTGTGATAAGTGCCTGTATATTGTGAGTAGCAGAGCAGAGCGCGGCGCTGTTCAGAGGATGAGCCTGATTACACAGGCTGCTCTCGCTCACCGCTCACCCCGCGGGCCTCGGCGAGGTCGAGCATCAGAAGTCAGCTGCAGAGACAGCAGAGTGTTTCTAAAAGCCCAAGAGTTCAATAACTTCTGACCTGTTGTTGCCATTGGAGGTAATCAGGGAAATTCCTAATCCGAGTTTGGAAGCAACAGGCTGACATTAGCATTCCTGGAGCTGCTAATGTGACTAATGAGGTCCAAGTCCAGGGTTACAGCCCGGCCTCGGTGCTCAGCCTCCTTTTATAACCGTTTTACACTCACAGCTTGACACAGAAAAACATTTCTCTGAACTGAAACGTGCTTTCTGGGAATTTATCTGTTTAGCATGTGGCTAAAACAAAGCCGACTCCAGCCAGGTCCAGGTTAAAGGTCAAAGAGTATTTGAGCTCAAAATGATTGTTTTCCGCACGTTTTCAGAGTGAAATGAATGGAAGGAACCAGTCAGCACTGTGCTGCGTTGTGTATGCAGGGTAACGTGCTCGTTTGTTCGTTTGGGATGAACGTATTCTCTGTGCTCCCCGTCTGTGTTTTCTGTGAATTACTTCCTGACAGCCTCGTTCACCACCTCCGAGCCGCACTCAGATTTAATAGCAAATTATGCTGTTTCAACTGCACTCGTTACCCCGGCGGTGCGGGAACGCCTTCGCTCCCGTCAGGCGTCATCCTGTATTTATGAAACGAGGCCGCCACGCTGTGCGTTTCGTCTAACCTGAGACGTGACGGTAAAAGTCCTTTTATTGAGGCAAAAAGAGCTCTGCAGACTGATCTTATTCAGCCCCGGAGGTGGTGTACCTTCACTAAAAATTGACAAATAGGTTTTCTTGTCACTTCCCACCTCTGAGCTCCGTGTAGTTGACATTATTTGATATGAGTGCGGAAGCGTGGACTCCGGGGGCCGCGGTAGGTCGACAGACGAGACAAGGCAGAAGGAAGAATCAACACAACCGATCACAGCACTGCTGCGATCCTCTGGTGGCAAACAAGACGCTCACGTTATTCAATATACACCGAGTGGGTTTGTGTTTCTACCGACATATCGATTCTTTTCCCACCCTGGTGGCTTAAAATTTGGTTTCTTTAGTGAGCTGTGATGTGGCGGGAAAAATAGCCCCGGAGAAAAGATCTTGTCAGAGCCAAACAAAGAGTTCGAGCTGACGTCTGTTATTTCTGTCTCTCAGGCTCCATCGATTTTCAAAAACCTGGTGATTTGGCTGCAGGGTGATTATCAGTGATTACAGTCCGACAGGTCCTGGACAGATTTAGATCAATTTGTTTGACAGACTCGTGTTCATGTGGAGGGGAGTGTAAATGTGCCTCAGACATGGGAAAAGTACTCTACGGCATCCAAAATGCTCACGTTCCCAGTGCTGTGATTCACAGTAGCTTCATGCAAGCTGCAGGAAAGCCTGACCCTTCACCCCGCAGGTCCGAAGAGTCTACACCACCTTCTGGTCTGAAGGCTTCTGTGACATAAACTGTGAAGGTTTTACGTTTCAGTCCTGTTTGTGGATTTTACAGACTGCGTCGAGTGCAAGACAAGAAAGTGAAACACAAAGGCCAAACAGGAAAATCAAACAAAGGCACGGAGGCCTGGGAATATCTGGAAACAGCTGCTCTGATAAAGACTAAAGAGGAGAGAGACTCCCGTGGTTTCAGAGACTTCCTGTTTCTGTAATGAAATGTAATTCACACATGCAAATCAGTTCATAACTCTCGTGTAATGTCTGTGGATTCTTGGTGAATATTCAGTCTCTTCATTAAAAGGAAATTCACAGCTGTTTGTTTCTTTGGACGTGAGCAAACTTACAAACCAGGCATCGATGCAGCTGTTTTTTAAAGCACACATTTTCCTGCACAGTTCAGCTGTTTGTGCTCTCTGTGGAAGAACGTCCACGCGCTGCTGTCCAGGTCAGCAGGATGTTGTCCAGGTGTGGACGTCAGACAGACCTGACGGACATGTCTTTGGCTGAAGGTACAACATTTATATTCAGCTTGGATTCCCCTTCAAAGTGAGACATTTGCCTTTTAAATAAAAAGTGACACCTTAAGTGAAGAAATAAGAGCTGCCCAAAGTGTGAAAAATGTACTTTGAGTTCATTTTTCAAAAATAAATCTGCAGTGACAAACTACCTTTTACACCGGCGCCGCTGTAGTTTCCAGATATTTAATGATGAGCATAAGCTAATGATTGCTTCAGAAAGACTGATAGCACAGGCTGAAATAATTCATGGCAATCTTTAGCAGCAGCTGAAGGACACTGATGCTGCTGAATTGTTAAAATCCTTCACTGCAATATTTATGCTTCCCGCTCGGATCTCAATCCTGCGAGAGGAGGAAGTATCTGCATGATGATGTCACTTAGATTTATCTCCGTGCTCGTTTAAATATGAAACGCTGTAAGTCGTCCTTCCGCACCAGGAACAGCTGCGGATGCTGAAACCCACCACAAGCTGCAGTCCCACCAATGTCCACTAGAGGTAGGGTTGCCAACTCCCTGAAAAATAAATAAGGGACACCTCGTGGCCAGGGCCGGGCGACCCAGTTGTCTTCACCCTTCCCAGTGTGGTGAATTTTCTAGCTCTTTTTTTGTGTGTGAAATTATTTTTTTAACCATTTGACTTGAAGTTGATTTAAGTAGATGCATATTCTATTCTTTGTGATATGAACACATGGGAAACAAATGATCATTTAGCCGTTTATTTTTAGCTCAAAATGACAACATTAACACAATAAAACAGGTCTCTTTCTTAAACAGAAGCCTGTCATGCTTAACTTTTGAGAATATAAGTAAATCTTTCTTTAAAAGCACTCTGTCCTGCTTAACTTAAAATAATAGAAAACAATAGAAAGAAAAATATTCTTGTAACAGTGCACATTTAGTGCATTTAGTACAATTGGCTTCAGTTGAGGTATTATTTCAGCTTTTCTGATGCTAATCAGCTGCTCCTGTTTGTAAACCCGCTTGTTCCCATGATTACGCATCTTAACTCATCATCATTATTCATCTATGTATTACTTTTATGTATTAGTCATGTATTTGTTGTAATCATCTATCCTTGCAGTTGTTTATTACACAAAATAAATTATATTATCACACTTCTGGCCACATAGCGCTGATATTCACTGCACATGCCCATATTAACGTTTTCCAGCCAGGTGTTTTCCTTTTCCCATTCTTCCCTTTCTCTGAGGGGAACAAACATTGCTGCTCTAACGCTGGGCTCACACTGTGCGGTTTTAGGCCCATTTTGAGCCGATTTTTGAGTGATCGGACCGATTTTGGCCTTCATCGTGCGTCGTGTAGTATACGTGGGGTAACGAGAAGTGATTAACACCTCACGACCAGCTCCCGATCATCAATCGCTCGTGAGGTTCTCACCACAGGCGCTCACACTGCTCACGCGCAAACGTAAACGTTGGTGAAAAAGATGGAGCAGCACGGCTGTGCAGCGTGTGATCTGGACACAAGCGATGGAGGCACAACTTGTAGAACTTTGGAAAGCTCATCCGAGCCTTTTCGATGTGGCATCACAAAATTATCACGACCACAACAACCGTGAAAATAGTTGGATTTACATGCTGCTCAATCACAGCTGCCTGATCATGTTTTTCATTAGCAATTTAGCAAAGTTGATGGTGGTGGTGTGTCTGTGTGAGTGAAAGACAGAGAGGGAGAGCGACAGATTTTCTGTTATAACCTTCATGTTATGGAGGCACAGTGTGAGCACTCAGGTCGCATCAGAGCATCGGGCGGTATAGTGTGAGACCTGCATCGTGACCTACCAACTTCTAACCCCTGCGAGTCAATCGTGCAGTTTGAGCAGGAGCTGAATAACGTGACTGAAAAAATCGCACAGTGTTTGCCCAGCTTTAGGTGTACTGTCGTCCGAGACTTGCACCGCAGAGTCGGCGTTTGTTTCCCTGTTGGCCATGCTTCTTGTTGTGGTCACCTGTTGTCTTCCGGTATTTTCTCCGCAAGCGACCTTTCCTCGACCAATGAGATGAGCGGTAATCTGAATTGTCATACTCGAATTGTCATAAGTGTGCTGTCAGCTCATTGGTCACAAAGCAGGAGAGGGGCTGGGAATTATGTTTTCAAACAAAGCGTTAATTCCATTAACATTTATAGACTACTTTTGATTCTCACTGTATTACGGGATAAAGTGCGTCCCTTATTAGCTCAATACGGGACGTGTACTTTTGTTTCTAAATACGGGACGATTCCGTTTTTTAAGGGACGGTTGGCAACCCTAACTAGAGGACAGCACCAATGTACATTTCATCAGCGCTTATAGTTTTGCATTATTAGGGGCGTGGCCTCTTTGACTGGGAGGCGGCTGGAGCTGCTAGCTATCTGCTAGCTGAGCTGGACGTCTGGGCCGTGTTTGGGCTGTTGGAGAGTTTGTAACGACATCATGTGACCGCTGTGAGGTCACTGTACTAACAGAGCGTGCACTCTGGTTTTGTTGAGTGAAAGTCGAGATGATTGGATGTTGCTGAGCACCAATGAGCAGGTACTCTGTGTCTGCGTGATACGGCGCGCTAACCAAAGCAGCTAACATTACCTGAAGTTTGAGCATGCTAACAGCTGACTAAAACAACAAGTTGTAGAAGCTGAAATGCTTAAGGTGAGACAAAAGGAGCCGTCACACAGCCGAGGACGATGGTGGACATCCTCGATGAGACGGTGCTAATGTAAAGCAACCGTGTGGAGCTGTAGCGCTCCAGCAAACAGCGAGATCGTTTCCACGGTACTAAACACGCTTTTATTTGCCATAATAACTGGCTGTGTTTCAGATGCCCGTCGATGCTTCATCTTTATCTACAGTGAAGCGCTGCTATCTGAACCAACAGCTCTCTGACTGCAGTGATAACGTTGACGCCTCTCCTCTGATCGATAATTGACGGGAGCTCTTTATTGACCCGTGAGCTGCCGTGGCGACTCGGTCGGAGACCTGCAGCACGAAGTCAGAGTTCCTCTAATTACCGACGCAGTCTCCGTCTCATCTGGGTCGTCTCTCTGCGTGACGACGAATCGGCTCGTATCTGATTGATAATCGGAGCAGAGTCATGCGGTGCGATTGCT
Source organism: Copadichromis virginalis (assembly GCF_057382275.1). Taxonomy (NCBI): domain Eukaryota; kingdom Metazoa; phylum Chordata; class Actinopteri; order Cichliformes; family Cichlidae; genus Copadichromis; species Copadichromis virginalis. The sequence continues at coordinate 765,475 of NC_140638.1, forward strand.
GTTTGTGGAACGCGGCGCTCGTAATTACTTTCACTGAGGTTTGTTTGCACAGATCAAAGATGAACTCGTTTCCCTCAGATGCAAATGTCCTTCGTGTGTTAGAAGAGCGTCCTCGTGCTCAGGGTGGTGTTCAGGTCAGGAAACAGCTGCTCACAGACAATAAAAACACAAAACCATGAAAATAATCACATCAATCACTGAAGCACAGTATTGTGACTGTACTCTGTGGCTGCAGGACAGCAAACACATTTAAAACCTTTATTTCTGGAGTTTTCTTTAAAATGAAAGTATGGTAAAACAGTGGTTTCCCCCTCTCTACATAGAAACTTTGGAGACTTTGTTTTTATGTGTTCGAGGAAATATCCCAAACAAATCCGGAGCCCCGTGACGTGTACAGACTCTTCTTCACTCCCATCCTCCTCCTCAGGTGAGCTCATTCATTTTTTGGAAACACACGGCGTGTTTTTATGTCTCTCCCATGGTGAACCTTTCCTCGTGTCCCTGACAGCGGCGTGCGTCTGTGCAGAGTAAGAGGACGCAGATCTGTTCCCAGCCTGATTCTCAGCATCGCAGCTGATGTTTCAGCCTCCAGCATCTGTCGCAGGACAAACCGAGCATGCGTTTGACTGCTGACGGTTTGCCATCATGAGCTCAGTCTTTGGATTACCAAAACACTTTCCTGCGGTCCTTTTCATTTCCCGACCACAGAATCAGGAGCCCTGAAAATCTGGTTACAGAGTGGAGTGTTGGAGTGGAACTGAATGAGATTTTCCAGCAGCTGAAGAGAGAAGTGCAGCAGAAAGGAAACATTCACTCACCTGAGATGGTCAGAAACAAACCGTGTGACGCTCTGTCAGTACGCAGGCTTTTCTTGCTACCAGTTAAAAAGCAGTGGTCAGAGAAATGCTTTGCTCAAAGGCAGCTGAACAGTACAAAACTGTGCTGAGAAAAACAGCAACTTTACCTCTTTTCTGAAACTCGTGTGCACACGGCGAGCCTGAAGACACGGTATCGATCCACGCTGTGAGGTAGTCATGTAGGACAGGCTGCCGAGGCTCAGCTGTGGTCTGGGAGCCAGAGAGCGACCAATGAGGCTCCACACCTGCATCTGCAGGTCAAAGGTCAAGGCTTTTGCTGCTTTTACTGAACTCCAGGCCAGAAGGAAACGAGAGCTTCCTTTTGTGTGTGTCAGATATAAGTGTGTGTGCGCATCAGTCAGCTGGTATTAACAGTGACACAGTGAAAGGTGAACCTTTGGTTGCCATGGTAACCTCGGTTTAGGCATCTGCTGGTTTTGTTGAAGCCCCGCGAGATAAAAAAGGAGCAGGGATTTGAACTCGAGGGTGAGAGATGAGCAGGGAGAAAATCCTTATCGGCTGAACTCGCACTTGCAGCTTTAAGTCTCTGCTGTTACTCGAGTTAATCTTCCTCCGCGGGACGAGCAGCGAGGGGTGCTGACAGCAGAGCGGTGCCCGGGCCTCGCCGTGGATCACGGAGACGCTCCCCGATCCAGTTTCCTCTCGGTTTAGTTCTCCCTTACAAATGAAGAAACCCAGGACGGACACGAGGAGATGCGCAGAGCGAGCGGGAACAAAGGGAGGCCTCGAGGGGCTCGTAACAAGACAAACACAGCAAAGGGATCGTGCGAGAGGAATCAAGATGGCAAACAGACGGCGGTGGGAGGCGAGAGGAGAAACGAGAGCAGAGGAGCGCTCACACGGAGGAGATGCTGCTCATCCTTCACCGCGTTCTGTGGAAAGAACGAACACAATGCACGTGCTCGAGTTTCGTTCCCACAGAAAATACCGCTGCTTCATTTCTGTCACTCATGTGTCACACACTGGCTCCCTGCAGTCTGCCAGTATTTCTCTCTGAGCAGACTGCAGCTGCAGTGTTTCCCATTTACAGCTTCTTAAACACGCAAAAATTACCGAGTCACTGAAATGCGAGGTTAAACCTGTCGCAGCGTTTACATCTCGCTCTGTTTGTGGCTCGAGATCAGTGAGCGTGAGCCTGCAAAAGAAAGGTGCACATCACATCCAGCAATAAACACCGATAAGAAGTGAGTGCAGCGAAAGTTCACGATCTTGTTTTCATAACTGAAATCCAAATGTGACTGACCGTCATGAAACCCAGCGTTGATGGTGTGGAGTGGGTGGAGTTCTGTAAATGAACCAGGCTGAACAGTGAAGGTGCAGCGAGCTCACTTTAACTAAGAGCCAATCCCATGCACGTCCTCTCACTTGACGTCCCGCTCGACTCGACGGTGCAAAAACTTTTAGTGTTTGGACGAAAGCTCCTGTTTGGTGGACAGCAGAGAGGAACCTCTGCTTTCACCTGTCAGCAGGTGAAAGCAGAGCCTGACGGTCCTGTTAGAGCAGCTTTGAGCTCCACATGGATCAGAATCAGCTGTGCTGAGCACGTATGGAAGTGCACATGCAAGGAACTTCTTTTCTCTGTGCTTAACAGGACAGACAGCAGTGACAGTAGCAACATGGCACAGACACACACAGCACATTCATACTCATGTGTGTGAAGATGCTGAGATACATTATGGATGAAATAAGGTGATAAATCAGTGACATGCTGGCCTGTATACAGCTGTACGTACAGCACACTCAGACTCAGGCCGGGTGGATGTGTGAGTGCAGACTTTTACGGATCTGTCTGTGGGAGTGTCGGGGTCAGTGCACACCGAGACGGAGCAAGTGGGATTCAAACACGCGTGACGTCACTCACCCATGCGGACGGCAGAGAGGGTGTTGGCCTGGCTGAAGGAGAGCGGCGCCATGGTCAGCAGCGAGGCGACGGTGTAAATCGACAGCAGCAGTGCTGGCAGAGCCGGCATCTTCCACCGCTCCTCATGGAGAATGGTCTGCTGGCTGCCTGTACCGCCACCTGCAGGACAGGAGGACAGGTGAGATCCAACAACTCAGTTCACACGTTTCACACGTTCAGCAGCACAGACTTCAGCGGGAAATCCTGCATGTGACGGTTGCACAGCACATCCACACTGACACAGTTACAGCCCCCTGCACTGCTGTACGGCCCCGAGGACGCTGCTCTTCAACGGGGAGGCAGCAGTTTAGAAATAATCAGAGGAAACAGAGTCAAAGGAAACAGAGTCGGAGGAAACAGAGTCAGAGAAAACAGAGTCGGAGGAAACAGTCAGAGGAAACAGTGTCAGAGGAAACAGAGTCGGAGGAAACAGAGTCGGAGGAAACAGAGTCGGAGGAAACAGAGTCAGAGGAAACAGTCAGAGGAAACAGAGTCAGAGGAAACAGAGTCAGAGAAAACAGAGTCGGAGGAAACAGTCAGAGGAAACAGAGTCAGAAGAAACAGAGTCGGAGGAAACAGAGTCGGAGGAAACAGAGTCGGAGGAAACAGTCAGAGGAAACAGAGTCAGAAGAATCAGTGTCAGAGGAAACAGAGTCGGAGGAAACAGTCAGAGGAAACAGAGTCAGAGGAAACAGAGTCAGAGAAAACAGAGTCGGAGGAAACAGTCAGAGGAAACAGTGTCAGAGGAAACAGAGTCAGAGGAAATAGTCAGAGGAAACAGTGTCAGAAGAAACAGAGTCGGAGGAAACAGAGTCGGAGGAAACAGAGTCGGAGGAAACAGAGTCGGAGGAAACAGTCAGAGGAAACAGTGTCAGAGGAAACAGTGTCAGAGGAAACAGTCAGAGGAAACAGTCAGAGGAAACAGTGTCAGAGGAAACAGTCAGAGGAAACAGTGTCAGAGGAAACAGTGTCAGAGGAAACAGTCAGAGGAAACAGTGTCAGAGGAAACAGAGTCGGAGGAAACAGTGTCAGAGGAAACAGATTCGGAGGAAACAGAGTCAGAGGAAAAGAGGAAACAGAGTCGGAGGAAACAGAGTCAGAGGAAAAGAGGAAACAGAGTCGGAGGAAACAGAGTCGGAGGAAACATAGTCAGAGGAAACAGAGTCGGAGGAAACAGAGTCGGAGGAAACAGAGTCAGAGGAAACAGAGTCGGAGGAAACAGAGTCAGAGGAAACAGAGTCGGAGGAAACAGAGTCAGAGGAAACAGAGTCGGAGGAAACATAGTCAGAGGAAACAGAGTCAGAGGAAACAGAGTCGGAGGAAACAGAGTCAGAGGAAACAGAGTCAGAGGAAACAGAGTCGGAGGAAACAGAGTCAGAGGAAACAGAGTCGGAGGAAACAGAGTCAGAGGAAACAGAGTCAGAGGAAACAGAGTCGGAGGAAACAGAGTCAGAGGAAACAGAGTCGGAGGAAACAGAGTCAGAGGAAACAGAGTCGGAGGAAACAGTGTCAGAGGAAACAGATTCGGAGGAAACAGAGTCAGAGGAAAAGAGGAAACAGAGTCGGAGGAAACAGAGTCAGAGGAAAAGAGGAAACAGAGTCGGAGGAAACAGTGTCAGAGGAAACAGAGTCGGAGGAAACAGAGTCGGAGGAAACAGAGTCAGAGGAAAAGAGGAAACAGAGTCGGAGGAAACAGTGTCAGAGGAAACAGAGTCGGAGGAAACAGTGTCAGAGGAAACAGATTCGGAGGAAACAGAGTCAGAGGAAAAGAGGAAACAGAGTCAGAGGAAACAGAGTCAGAGGAAACAGAGTCGGAGGAAACAGAGTCAGAGGAAACAGTCAGAGGAAACAGAGTCGGAGGAAACAAAGTCAGAGGAAACAAAGTCAGAGGAAACAGAGTCAGAGGAAACAGAGTCAGAGGAAACAGTCAGAGGAAACAGAGTCAGAGGAAACAGAGTCAGAGGAAACAGTCAGAGGAAACAGAGTCAGAGGAAACAGTCAGAGGAAACAGAGTCAGAGGAAACAGAGTCAGAGGAAACAGAGTCAGAGGAAACAGAGTCGGAGGAAACAGAGTCGGAGGAAACAGAGTCGGAGGAAACAGTGTCAGAGGAAACAGATTCGGAGGAAACAGAGTCAGAGGAAAAGAGGAAACAGAGTCGGAGGAAACAGAGTCAGAGGAAAAGAGGAAACAGAGTCGGAGGAAACAGTGTCAGAGGAAACAGAGTCGGAGGAAACAGTGTCAGAGGAAACAGATTCGGAGGAAACAGAGTCAGAGGAAAAGAGGAAACAGAGTCAGAGGAAACAGAGTCAGAGGAAACAGAGTCGGAGGAAACAGAGTCGGAGGAAACAGAGTCAGAGGAAACAGTCAGAGGAAACAGAGTCGGAGGAAACAAAGTCAGAGGAAACAGAGTCAGAGGAAACAGAGTCAGAGGAAACAGAGTCAGAGGAAACAGTCAGAGGAAACAGAGTCAGAGGAAACAGAGTCAGAGGAAACAGTCAGAGGAAACAGAGTCAGAGGAAACAGAGTCAGAGGAAACAGAGTCGGAGGAAACAGTGTCAGAGGAAACAGAGTCGGAGGAAACAGAGTCAGAGGAAACAGTGTCAGAGGAAACAGAGTCGGAGGAAACAGAGTCAGAGGAAACAGAGTCAGAGGAAACAGAGTCGGAGGAAACAGAGTCGGAGGAAACAGAGTCGGAGGAAACAGTGTCAGAGGAAACAGAGTCGGAGGAAACAGAGTCGGAGGAAACAGAGTCGGAGGAAACACACACACACACACACACACACACACACACACACACACACACACACACACACTCTGTGTTGATGAGTTCAGTTCTGTCTCCCCAGCACCATCAGCACCATCAGCACCATCCGAGCTGCTCACAGGCCAAACATCTACAGACTCGACCCAGAAACACTGAGACTGAACCCGATGTTAAATATCAAACCTGACAACGTTTTAAACACATGCCCTCGTTCTGATGTCGACCTCGTTCTGAGGAGGTCCTGTCCTAAATCCTTTCACCGCTGCCATGATGGGCCACCGCAGTGTAATCAACAGTACATTCATTTCTATATCTCAGTAAATCATGTTCAGCTCTGCGTGACTCACAGTCAAAGTGAGTCACTTTTTAATGCACAGGTAAAATACACAATCTGTACTTTTTATAAATATTCCTAACTCCTTCCAGTACCCTGCTTTGTCTGCACACTACAACCTGGGTTTGCCATTTTTATCAGCAATATAAAATATTAATATTAATAATATTATATAATATTAATAACTGTACAGTACTCTGTTTTTCTAACTATCGTCCATGATATAAATATTTATTTCTGTAAAAGTTTCTGTTCTGTTTGTATATGTGTTTTCTTCTTATTCTATTGGCTGGGAAGATCTGCACATGCCGGCCACTAAAGGATTGGTCGCAGGAGCTTCAGCCACGACCACCTTCAGCTTCAGCACCATTTCTGAGCAGTTTATATCCTGTACAAGGATGAGCCAGAAACACACGAGCAGCTGGACTCCCATTCTGACCCTGGTTTGTCGTAGTTCACAGACAGCGCTGTGCTGTCACAGCTCAGTGTGACTGACGGTCACATTAGTTAATAATAAAACAACGGGCTGGCTTTCTTTGTTTCAGCATCTCCAACTAAATCGTACACAGAGGTGAGCAGCGTCTCTGAGCCGCTTCACCTCCTCCGGTCGTTTCGATATTCCCCTTGTGACGCCTGCTGTGGTGGTGGGTGGAGCTCAGACACCATCGCTCAAGCAAGCATTTTAAACAAGGATGATTTCACTGTAGAGCTCCTGCGGCCGCCTGATAAATGATTCCTTTACAGCAGAGAGAGATTTTAAAATGCTAAAAACCATCCCCACCACTGCGTACAGATGTTTAGCAGGCTGTCAGAGTGCAACCACACAACAGGCAACCGTCCACGCTGAAGGGGCGTGTCAGAACCACGCTTTGGTTCTGCTGTGATTCACCGTGGGAGGTTCTGCACCACAGCCCACCCACCTGCTGCTCCAGTGGTTTGTTTGGAAGGGCAACCAATCAAGGTGAAATGTCTTGAAGGGGGCGGAGCTAAAAAAGACAATAACTTGGTGTCAGACACATGGGGATTATTCTGAACAGTGACTCATGCAAAGCTGCTCCAGTAGAGCTGATATGGCGGCTCCTGGAGAGAATCTGACGGAGAACAGGACGAACAGAAGGTTTAAGAAAGGAGCTGAAAGTGTGGAGGAAACAGCAAGGACATGAACAACGAGGGAATATAAGGCGACAGTGTGAGCGACAGTAAACTGGGCAGACGGAGACGTGATGGTGAGATGAGACAGGAAACCAGGAGCAGCCGCAGGCACAAATAAACACATGATGACAACAATTAATTAGGATCTTTCCTACAGGAAGTGCTATCATGTCAGCCGGCGAGCAGAGCCAAGCGGGACCCCGCTGGTACGAGCCGCCACCGCAGTTCACTGCAGCAGCTCGGAGGCTAATCACAGCCGCAACTCTATTAGCTGCCTTCAGTGCCGTCTCATTTCACTGTGGAGGCATTTAGCCGACACTCATTCGAGGCGACTTACAGCGAGTGCAGCAAAGCGCGAGGCTTTAAAGCCCGGCTTCATCGAGTGAAGATGGCGAGGGTCAGAGCGTCGGCAATCACACGCTGGCAAATATTCCCGAGGACGTGTGAGATGAGGTCTGAATGCCCGGCACAAAGCGGCCGAGGATCAGAGGTGACAGGACAGAACGAGGCAGACAGACAGGAAGTGCCAGGTCATGTGATCAGCCTGAGTGAGAGCGTGCCGCCTGCACAAAGTAAGGTTCAAAATTTCGCCGCCAGTGACATCATAACAGGAAATAAACCCACCTGGTAACAGACCCATCAGCCACTCAGCGAGCACAGTTTCATGGATTATCTGCAGCGCTGTCACAGGCAGCGTGTACCGCGCGGGCACTCACAGGGGCAGTGCACACCGAGACGGAGCAATGACGGAGTCGATGACTGGCTGAAGCGCGACCAGCTGTCCAAAGCTGATGAGTCGGGCTTGAGACGGTTTCTGCTGTAGCGTGCTTCATCTGAAGCTGCTGTTAGTGCCGACTCAGCAGATGTTCCAGTTCCTGTTCTCCACTGGGAAATGCCTGTGAGTGCACATTAAATAGTTGAGGAATTAAAGGAGCTGGGAAATATCAGCCTGTTTAGGAAAGGTGGTGTTAATGTGGTAGAACAGCCCGACGCCACACGTCAGCAGCAGCCAGTGCTCTTTGTTCACCGGACAACAGAAAACCTTAAAAACAGCTCCAGAGGTTTAGCTCAGCGGGACCGTTTAGCTCGACGGACCGCTTCCACGACACGAAGCCGCTTTCAAACACAAAAGGTTGGACAAAACACCTTTTAATCTTCAGAAATCCAAACCTCCCCCTCCCCATCCGCTGCTCGGACATCACAGCGACGCCTTAAAGGTTAGACTGCACTGTGGCCACTGTTAGCTCAGTGCTAGACCTGTGTACGTAATGTACCACAGCGATGGGGGTGTTTGACACAGCAGAGGGCCTCAGAGGGAGGTGCTTGGGGTGGATGGTGGGCAGGTGGTTAGATATAAATAGCCGTTCTGTTTGCCTCACACTCACATCTGCTCTCACGCTGACGGGCCGCGAGGCTTCCAGATATGAAGGACGGTGCCTCCTCCACCTTTTCTCTGATGTAATAAAAGAGGAAAACCAAGGCCCCCACCCAACAGGAGCGGAGCGTTCCCTGTAAAGCATCCTGTTTGTCTGGTAATGGCCCTTAATGCTCACCTAAATATAGGATATTAGCTTTCTCTGCCTTCAGGGGATAAGGAGATTTTGTTTAGCAGTGGCATCATGAAGAGTGTTGCTGACTCAAAACACTATAATGACATGGTAATCCTCTCATTCAGCCGCTGACACGCGGCACATTTCTGCCTTCAGACGACAGCGGGGAGGTTTGATTCCTGCACGTAAAGCCGTCCTTCTGAAAAGTGGCGCTCTGCAGCGCAGCAGATCCAGCGACAGGAAACGAGGAGACGAGCCGGGCGACACGCTGCGTCTGTTTTTAGCCTGTTTGCCGGCGCAAAGCTCCAATTAGAACTTCAGTAAACATTTTCTATGGTGGTCAGCATGCCGGCTCGGTTTTAATCAAAGCTTTGAAACAGAGAGCAGAGGAAAAAGGAGCTTTTCATTCAGACGCCCAGAGTTACAGGCGGCTGTGTAATGCATGGATTTATTTCTCAGAGCGTTTCAAAGGCCGTCTCCTAACGAGGCAGCTGCTTTGTTAGGAGACGGCCTCTGAAACGCTTCTTGTTCAGCGTTCGATCGAGTCGAGTCTGAAACCTGCAGCCTCTCGCACATTTCGGCGACAGCGTCAGCTTCGTTCCACTGCTGACCGAACAATGGACAAAAACCCCGTCGTGGTAAATGCGATGCTCAGCTTCATCCTACATGGTGGGCGTCATACGGCCAAACCCAACCTCACGTAAAACTGGACTTCCTGTCAGAATCCCTCAGATATCTGCATCAGAGAGGAAGAAGAGCAGCTTCAACGTCTCTGTTATTTTAAAGAAACGCTGCTGAGGTAAGCGTGGCAGCATTTTTACTCATTCAAAGAACTCAACACATATACACACAACTCTGTACTCGCTATACAAGAAGGAGACGAGAAAACATGAACTTAACATCATTATCAACAGGAAAAGCTGTAAAACCTGTAAAAGGTCAATTTCAGCTGGTGCCAATCTGGCTCCTGGATGGTGGTGGTATCATCCTGCTCTCTGGTCAGATTTGAGGGGAGGATTATTCAAAGAGAGGAACTCAAAGAAAACCACGGTTCAGCTTCCAGCAGTGGCTCTGCTTCAGGATCAGCCTGTCAAGCGTGGAAACAGAGGCGAGGCGAGGACAGCGTCACACGACGCTGTCTATTAGCAGGTCCCATTAGTCAACGTGAGCACTGAAGGCAGGATGAAGAGCCTTTAAACTGAGGAAACGCCCTTACAGCTTCAACAGCCTGCTCGCTTCAGCTTCAGCTGCCGCCTGTGCAGACAGAAGCTCCTCCCACTCCAGGAAGTCACATATGAGCAACAATTAGGTAAGAAATGAACTTAATCTATCACATAAATAAATAAAACAGGCCGTCAGAAACTACATTTAGAGTCGAGTCCCGTGCCCTTCCTGCACTGCATCATACTCAGGTTTCATCGTACGTCCACAGGCTCCGCCTCCTCCGGTTTAGACTGGTTGGGTGGTTGGGAGGCTGCGTTGCTCCGGCGTCATCAGTCAGTCAGATGTGCATTTGCATTAAAAGACCCCAACATGGACCCGCACTGATGAATAAACACGAGCAAGTCCAGGGACGGCTCAAGGCCGTATGAGCGCCTCCTCCTCATCTCACACCTCATTGGCTGAGCAGACGCTGAATGAGAGATGATTCGAGACAGGAAGGAGAGCGTGAGTCGGGGCTGATGGGAAGAAGAACAGTGGAGAGTTCAGTTTCCTGGCAGGTGACGGCTCTGATCCGTTCTCTCATTACCTCAAGCTCATCGCTCAGCCGAAGAACAGAAAGAGGAATCCGTCTTGGTGGTACCGTCACCGACAGACTTATCGACGGCTCGAAGCTTTCAGCACACATTATTCATCAGATAATTTAGAAGCAGCAGTGGGGGGTATCGACCGAGGAAAACAGCGAGTCGGGAGGCGAGGAAAACGTCTCCGCAGACGTTAAAGTTTCAGTAAAGTTTGCCGCTCGTCCTCATCATCAGGTCCCCGTGTTGTTGTACCTGTCAGAGCGTTGCCTCCTGCTCTAGGCCCGTCCCTCGAATGGTCAGAGCACTTCCACAGGTGAAACTGTGGAAGTTTCACAGGTGTTTTGGACCCACTGTGTCCTCTTATTGACTGAAGCAAGGCGGTACGGACGCGTTCATCTGAGCTCCTGCTGCAAACTCAGCATGGTCAAAAACAGATGGACCCTCTCCAAGTTACATCAGGGTAGCTGTGGCGTCTGTGACAGGGAGCAGGGCGGAGCCTGGGAGGGTCACCGTGGTAACATGTGCGAGCTCCTTCACAAAAGCACAACCTGCTCATCACAGCTTCACGTCTTTACTCCAAATCTTGGCCGATCACCCTGTGACCCTCCTGTGTGAAACATCATCAGCTCACTGCATCCAGCTGCTGATGCTGACTGTGCACACGAACGCCTCACCCTTTGCTCGTGTGTTCGTGCAAAACCTCACGCACAGATGAAGAGCTGATCTGCAGGAGAAAACGCTGACTCCACATTCAGTACAGCGTGTGGTCACAGTAAACTCTTTCTCCCACGTCGCCTCCAATAACCTGCAGTCCTCAGCGGGAGGCGAGCGCACCGAGGAGACGCTGGAAACTCTCACTTTAAATGTCAAGCGGAATAAAGCCGATAAACCTGCTGACATTTGTCTCGCCGAGACTCGAGCTCGATCTGTAACTGAGCTCAGACACAAGCTAGTCAAACACAAACAGAACTCCACCGCCTCCACCCGAGGAGCCCAGCACGCCACACGCATTCACCTGTGGACGCCGGCGGCGGGAGTTATAGGTGACGGAGGGGCCGCTTCGCTCGCTGTCACGCTAAAATGATGGTGAGGTAATTTAAAGAGGCTGCGTGTGAGGGGGAAACATATTTCTGAGGAAACAGGACAGGCAGGGCGGTGCTGACGGATGGTGGAGGGATGGAGACGTGAACGAAATACTGCAGCGAGACAAGCTGCTGTAATTCGAGGCTTTTCTCCCCTGCAAAGATAAAGATGTGCACATGTTAGGAACGTGTCAGCTGTTGTGTGGGAACAAATTACTCTTCCACTTGTTTCTCGTCTTGTTTTTGAATGCGACGCAGGATCCGCGAAACCCCGGGGCCTTCGTGATCAGCAGCAGGTACACGAACGTCCTCATTAAAGGGAAAACACATGCAGACAATCCACAAACACCAGTCGAATCTTTGTTTCAGCTGCAAACAGAATCAAACGTCCCCACGGAGCTAAAGAGCATCGAACAGGCGGCCTGTGGCCTGTGCTCGACTCTCACGGGCACAGAGAAGAAGAAAACGTATCGTGTCCTGTAAAAAAGATGTTGTGCACCTGGGTCATCTCTGCACTGTTGAAATGTGCAGTTTGCAGGTCTTGAGTCACATGACCTCAGAGAGGTCACATTAGAGCGCCACTAACATCAAACGTGCAGCTTGCAGTTTATTAACCACAGAAAGTAAATATGTGGTGGTGCTTTTTGCTCACGCTGCTGTTCCTTATGTCTCCTACACGGTTTGGCATACAGAGCAACACAAAGAAACAAAGGACAGATGGATGATAGAGAGATGGATGCTGCTGCAGCAGTGTGAAGGTGACAGCTCGACCCCTTTGCACCTGGGAGAGGCCGACCGGCAGGGCGAAAGCTCCGGAGGCGAGCCAGCGGGGAAAATAAAGTCCACTGTCAGCAAATATAGAGGAGGGAAACGATGGGAGGATGGACGGGACGGAGCCCAGGAGACGAGGGAGAGAGGGTGAATCTGGTGTCAATATGGAAGGGAGAGGTGTGAGAGAGGAGGGAGGGGGTGAGGAGGAAGAGAAACAGTGAGGATTATAAAAGGATGAAAAGAGGAGACGGTGGAAAGACATGAAATGGACGTTAAGTTTAATATGAGCAGAGACGAGCTTTCACAGCAGACCCTGCTCTTTTCTAGCGTTGTCCTCCTGCAGCAGTAATTATTGTAATGACATCATCAAACGCCTGATAGCAAACGCTAACACAGCCGGAGTCTCCTCCACCTCCATCAGGCAGGACGGAGGCTCTGCTGCGAGGCTTCATCAGCAGCGTGCGGCTCTTCATCGTCGTTTAAGCTGAAGGTTAGAAAGGTCACAGTCTGGATTCCTGGAAGTTTCTCAAGGAGTTCCTGGAAAGTTCAGCTTGTTCATGTCTCGTTTCTTTTAAGGTTGCTTGACTGACACGTGTGTGCTCCTGACATTAAAACGTGTTTCCTGTTAGAATCATTCAGAGACTGAGGCTAACCACCTCGTGCTGCTCGTACACCGCAGTGGATGGTTTCAGAGGGGCGGGGCAAACCGCCTGTGCAGTCATTTAGACTGGAGGACCGTCAGGAAGTCACATGACCTCACCACCAGGCCGGTTTCCTGCAAACACACGGGAGGCCGTGCTGTTGTATCTGCTGAAGGCCTCGAACTGCAGCTGACTGACGCCGGTGGAGCGCTCTGGTTTTACTGCATCATCTGAAACATCTGGAAACATCTGCTTCTTCCTGCTGCTCCGCCTGGAGGAAAGAGTGACGCTCTTAATCCACGTTTGGTCCTGAAAATCTGCAGCCTGTGACTGAAACACAGTGAGTAATGCTGGTGCTTTTGTCTCTTCAGTGGATAGGTTCACACAGCACGTCACTGTGGAGCAGAGCTCATGAGTGGGTTTCACCTCAGAATTAAATTCTTACGTAATCTGCCCCGATGGAGAGAGAGGGACGAGCGGGGAGAGCTCCAGAGTCGACGCCTGACCTTCACAATGCAATGTGGCGGCCGGAGGGAGAGCGACGGGGAGGACGACAGGAGAGAGCCGAGAGCGATGCAGCGCAGATATGGACGCAAACAACATAGAGAAGGTGAAGATGGCGCTCAGTGCGACGGAGCTTTGAACAAAGCCGGCGTTAGCAGCATAACAGCTGTTTGTGCTGTACTCTCTGAAGACGCGCCGCCAACGAGCAGCGGTTTGAAGTCAAGCGTGCGTGGTTTCACAAATCCTCCATGAAGAGGCTTCTTCTTCTCTTTTTAAATAACTGTAGATACAAAAGAGTGATGCCTGAAGCCCGATACCGGCCCATAATCTCCACCCCTGCAGCATCCTGCAGGACAGCACCGGGCGGGCGACCCCACAGCCACTCAGGAAACCGGCTGGTATTTAAAGGCAGTGAGCAGGTTCCTTCATTTTAGAGCAACGACAGTAAAGGTGCGATCAGAAGGTTAAACCGTGAAGCGCACAGCCTGCTTTCTGTTTCCTGCTGAACATCAGTGTGTATTCCAGGCTGTTTGAGGGACGCAGGTGTCGGTCAGGTGAGTCTGTGTCCTCACAGTGACATCTGAAGCTGCTGCACGCTGACCGCTCACTCTTCCCAGGACGTGGGTCGAATGCAGAGAACGCGCATCGACACAGGAAGTGCCGCTCTGATGTCAGATGTGATGAAACATCTGGCCAGTTCCTGGGTTGCACAGGAAGCATCCTGCTTACTCTTTCCAACAGGTGGATGCAGCCGTGCAGAAATAATAACTCTGATTTCTTGGATCAGCAGGAACGAGGTGACGCTAACTGTGTGCTGGTCAGGCTCAATAACACCACAGAACACAAATGAGCAGCGTCACACTGAGCTGGAAGTGATTCCCAGGCTGGCACAGACTTGGATGGATGCACTTGGTAACCTTCCACCACTGCAGCAAAGAAAGGATAAAAGGCAGAGACAGACTAAAGCGGCACAGACGGATGAGAGCGAGGAGGAAGATGAGGAGGAGGATGAACAGAAGCTCGGTGTCCTGTGGGATCGTTCACACCTACGAGGTTCAACATCCTCTGTGACTTCAGCTCCTCTGCAGGCTTACGCCGACAGAGAGCTGCGCGCGTGGAGATGAAACGCAGGAAGTACCGACAGGTTTCACACGGCCGCGGCCGGAGCGCGCCGGCAGATGGGGGTTATTTTTAGACCTGTTGGTTCAGGCTTTGAAAATCTGGGGATTTCCATCACGACGCGCTCTCGGCTCATTAGCGCAGCATCTTCTGTCTCTGACAGCAGCTTTGTTATTGTTGCAGCGTTCCTGCATTTGACTTTGTCGCATTACGAGTTCTGTGATGTTCAGTCACAGCACTTTTCCAATAAATCAGAGAGAACTTGTATTCTAACGTTTCCACAGACTGAGGCCGGCTCTGAGACGCGTCCCCACAGACCTCCGTGTTCACAGATCCTCCCCCCCGACTAATGTCAAGCTTCATGTTTGGAGTATTTGTGGTGTTGGTGTCCTCTGGAGCACGTTAGCGTGTGTGGACTGGACTCATACTGGCATTAGCTGACAGCCCAGTGGGTCATTTGTTGATGCATCACATTTGTACACAGCGTATGAAATTTGACATGAAAATAAGGGTTTAAAGTTGAAACAGTGAGACGCCCACCTGATGAGCGTTCTGGTTTAATGCACAGAAGGAAAACTGGCCTCTGGTCCTGATCAGTCACTGAATCCTGTTACTGTATCCTCTGTGATCAGACCAACTCGAGCATATGCTCAGCTTCCTGCACAACAACACCAGGCTTCTTTTAAATTCCAGCAGGAATCCAGATGATCCGTCTGCCAACGCGCTCGCTGGTGACTGCGTGCGACAGCAAGCTGCTTTTATTTGTTTTGCTGATGACGCTTGGACTGAAAAGCCGAACAAAGCTGATGAGAAATGATTCTTAAAGAAGCGTTGTTGCCGTTTCTTGATTTGGAGGCGTGCTGTGGATCCTGGCGTGTCCTAACATAGCAGAGTGACTCTGGAATAACAGCTTTGTCCGATGAAACGGCCGTTAACTTCCTGACTGATGCTGATGACAAGATTTATGCTTTTGATGTATAACAAGGAACATTGGTAAATGGCCTGTATTTGTACAGCGCTTTACTCAGTCACTAATGACCCAAAAGCGCTTTACACATCCAGTCATCCACACATTCACACACTGGTGACACTGGCGCCACCGGGCCCTCTGACCACCACCAGTAGGCAACGGGTGGAGTGTGTCGCCCAAGGACACAACGACCGAGACTGTCCGACATTAACAGACTGCTGTACATGTTATTTACAGAAAGTTACCTGGAACTTTAGTCTCCTGATGTGTGTCAGCAGCACTGATCAGGAGTCAGTGATACACCGAGACGTGCGTCACAATGAAACACAACAAAGGAAACATCTGAGACAGCACAGGTGTGATCAGCTGTGTGGTCAGCTGTGTGGTCAGCCGTGTAAGGCACAAAGCACAGTGCGTGTGTCACCGCGCGGTGAGTGTGATTCACACACGTGATGGGACTTCCTGCTTGAGTGAAGCTCTGAGTGAGCGGTCCATCAGACTGATGTCAGCGTCCTGATGTTCGTGAGCAGGGCTCAGCGTGGCAGAGGGACACACGGAGCTCAGGAACATGGAAGGAGCTTGGCTCACAGCTGCTGCTCCATCTAGGGGAAAAATGTCGGAGCATCGGCTGGTTCCTGAGAGACCGCCTCCCTCCCCCGGGGAGATCTCTTAGATCAGGGGTGTCCAACTCCAGGCCTCGAGGGCCGGTGTCCTGCAGGTTTTAGATCTCCCCCTGGGTCAGCACACCTGAATCAGATGATTCGTTCATTACCAGGCCTCTGGAGAACTTCAGGGCATGTTGAGGAGGTAATCTCTGTGTTGGATCAAGCACACATGTAAAACCTGCAGGACACCGGCCCGTGGTTGGTGGGTAAAACGTGTCCCGTGGCGTGGGATGAAGTGTGGATCCTCCAGGAGAAGCTGCTCTGCTGCCACCTTCATCTACACTCACGCTTCCCTCCGTGTGTGTGTGACTCGCTGCAGACTGTAGCATTAAAATGCTGATTGTGTCTTGGCAGATTCATTAGCCGTCTCATAAATATTGATTTAGTGTCTATTATACATTTATAAATCCCCAAATAAATATTGAATTAATGTAAGGTTAAATAAGACGACACATCAGCATGCATCATCGTCTCCCCCTCCGTCGCTCCGCTCTGCCTCCAGCGCCCCTGCAGGAGTGTCATCACTCTTTCTCAGCTCCCATCTTCCTTTTTTAACCCACCGATGATGAAGTGATTGACAGTTTGCCTCCTTCTGCCCTCGGGTCTGTCTGACCTCTGCCGGCCTGTCACTGGGACGGGCTGGAATGGTAAAAAAGGCCAGCGAGCGGGCGGGGCATTAATCAGGCCGCTGCTTAAATTGAAGCACGTCAGGATCATCCCGTCTCTGCGGCAGGAGGCGGACGGCTCCAACCTTCTGTCTGCGCGTGTCAGCGCTGCTCTCCGTCACTGTCAGAGCGTCTGTTTATCTGCCCGTGAGGCTTCCTTCCTTCTTTTTGCTCGTTCCATTCATCTGACCCCGCTCCGGTCTCCTTGTCTCTTTCCTTCCTTCTCCTCCAACACCTCGATTCCTGCTCCCTCTGACGATGACCCTGGAGGTAATGGCCTGAACTTTGAACACTTGGGTAGGAAGGGAAATGTTAGTGTGACGCTGCATCTCAACTTCCACTCTGCTGTCAGGAAGCTGTGGTCCTCTGAGCCTCCTCCTCCTCCTGCACTGCTTTGTTTCCTTGGCAACACAGTGTGGAAGTGACTGGCGGCCAGCGCTGAGGGATGTGCAGAGCTTATTGGTTTGCTGACAAACCGGCAACTTGAATTTTCAGCTGCGTGTGGGGTTCAGCTGCGCACTTTTCCACAGCTGATGTGACTGATAATAACACACAAATCCATCTGTGTTTAGAGAACTGTGTCACAGGAAAGTTCAAACATGAAGATATCACTCTTTACGTGTTTCAGAAACCCTGACTCACCCTGTCTGGTTACTGCTGGGTGTCAAGAAAGGCTGGTTTTATGGAGTCCTTCGATGTGTTGATAGCAGGCGCGTGCACACACCAGGAGCTGCAGGTGTGCAGAACTAACACACAAAGATGAGAATCTGCAGCCTGCCAGGGAAATATGATGCTCATCGGGTAAAACCAGGGAGGAAAAGAAATATGAGCGTAACAATGTGACAGCTGTATATGAAAGATGGACACAGTGACAGCTGTATATAAAAGATGGACACAGTGACAGCTGTATATAAAAGATGGACACAGTGACAGCTGTATATAAAAGATGGACACAGTGACAGCTGTATATAAAAGATGGACACAGTGACAGCTGTATATAAAAGATGGACACAGTGACAGCTGTATATGAAAGATGGACACAGTGACAGCTGTATATAAAAGATGGACACAGTGACAGCTGTATATGAAAGATGGACACAGTGACAGCTGTATATGAAAGATGGACACAGTGACAGCTGTATATGAAAGATGGACACAGTGACAGCTGTATATAAAAGATGGACACAGTGACAGCTGTATATGAAAGATGGACACAGTGACAGCTGTATATGAAAGATGGACACAGTGACAGCTGTATATAAAAGATGGACACAGTGACAGCTGTATATGAAAGATGGACACAGTGACAGCTGTATATGAAAGATGGACACAGTGACAGCTGTATATAAAAGATGGACACAGTGACAGCTGTATATAAAAGATGGACACAGTGACAGCTGTATATGAAAGATGGACACAGTGACAGCTGTATATAAAAGATGGACACAGTGACAGCTGTATATAAAAGATGGACACAGTGACAGCTGTATATAAAAGATGGACACAGTGACAGCTGTATATGAAAGATGGACACAGTGACAGCTGTATATAAAAGATGGACACAGTGACAGCTGTATATGAAAGATGGACACAGTGACAGCTGTATATAAAAGATGGACACAGTGACAGCTGTATATAAAAGATGGACACAGTGACAGCTGTATATAAAAGATGGACACAGTGACAGCTGTATATAAAAGATGGACACAGTGACAGCTGTATATGAAAGATGGACACAGTGACAGCTGTATATAAAAGATGGACACAGTGACAGCTGTATATAAAAGATGGACACAGTGACAGCTGTATATAAAAGATGGACACTGCTGATGCATCAAACCTGTTTTCTTTGGCCAGCAGGGGGGGATATCTGTCGCTACAAGAACACTTCCTGTTTTATACACTTTCCCGAGGACTTTGCCAACACAGTCGTTTTGACTCGTACGGAATAAAAGATGACGTCACTTTATTACAGATAGCAACCGTGAGCACGCAGCAGGGTCACGGTCGGGTCCGCCCTCACATCCACTTTCCAAACACAAACATGGCGACAGCGACATATCCCGGACTCGATGATGTCATCATTTATCTACATTTGTCTGTCTCGCTCAGCCAATGAGGTTCCTGTTTGTTGAGCTGAGGTTTGGATTGCTCTTATTTCCTCCAGTTTTGGCGGTCTCGATGAATCTGCAGCGATGCTGGGTGTGTTAGACGCAGAGTGAAATGTCAGCAAAGACCATCAAAGGTTCAGAGATGAATGGAAAAAGGAAATTTAGGAAAATAAAAGAGGAAACGCAGCCCAGCGAGGCTTTGAACACCTGAGGAACACCTTCCTTTCCTCCTCCTCATTCCTCATGTAGGTAAGCTGAATGAGGGAGGAATCAGTGACAGCAGGAAGGTGAGGAACTGAATCTGGTGCTTCTGCACTCGCTGTCATGGGCTCTGAGGTGATGTCACTTTCACTTTTAATAACAATAAACTGACGACAGTGCTGCTGAGAACAGATCAAGACTGAAACTTCCATAAACTTTATTTTCTTGTTACTCCCTCGTGGGACAGATGTGGGTGTGGGTGAGCCTTCCAGGCCACAGGAGCCCCGGGAGCCATATTTAAAGACTGTCATGTAGTATTTCATAATAGACTCTCCATGTGTCAGTGTGGATTCTCTGTGACAGGAAGCTGCAGACAGCGAGCTCCCACAGCTCGAGTCACTAAATGTTTTTAGAGCAGTGAACCCAGGGTGACCAACAGGACGTACGAGAGAGGCTGAGGAACACACACACATGCACAGATGTAAAGTGAACACAACAATAAGCACAATGACCACCTCCACCTTGGATGGTCACTTGCAGACTTAATAACATAACACATTATTTGTCAGATAATAAGTTAAGCTCCCGCTGGGCTCAGTCGCCGGGGACTTTTGAAACATCTGTTCATTGACTAATGTGTTTCATTAGCTACAGACACCATCAGCAGTTTCATACATTTAACCAAACAGCCTGAAAACTGAAGACGACAACAAAGGAACGCCTTATAACTCCCAAATATCACAGTTAACTCTCTCACAATATATAAGACTAGTTACATTTGCACATGTATATTTTCATCATTGCTTCTTCCACCACAGCGGTCTCTCCACTCTCACCTCCTCCTCGTCCTCTTCCTCCTCACCTCAAGCCTCATGTACTGAACTAAAGTCAGCACTTAAACATTCACGCGCACAAACATACTCATTTATCCTTGATATAGTTGTAAGTACTTGTTATTAGCAGATTAAACATGTGACCTTCCCATCTCTGCACAGCTGAGAAGAGCTGGCTAAATAACAACATCTGGTTGTACGGCAACATTGTGCCAGCTAATGTTTGGCTCGGAAATCACGCTTTTGATTACGTTCTCACACTGAGTGAACGTTACAAGCTAACAATATCCAACACCGTGAGATCCACTTCAAACACAGTTTCACTAATGTCGGCTAACAGGAGCTAACAAAAGCTAAGAGCAGCTAACAAAATCTAACAGCTGCTAAAATAGGCTAATGGCAGCTAACAGAGGCTCACAGCAGCAAACAAAAGCTAACAGCAGCTAACCGAGGCAAATTGATCTTCAACAGCAGCTAAAAATGCAGTGATATTAACAAAAAAGTTCAGGAACTGAGCAACACTGACTCATCAACTCATCGACCTCGTTTCACTGAGTTTTACATCCAGAGTAAAACTGAGCTGAGGTAAACTGCAAACAGACAGCCTTCAGCTGCAGTCCCACAGCAGAATTATAAACTTAAAGTGAGAGGAGTAAGAAAACAGGACTGCAGTCTGCTGACATGCAGTGGTGATATTTTACACACAGCATGCTCTTTAAACATGTTCAGGCTGAACAGGTGAACAGCTCTGGCTGATAAACCTGTCACATGACTTCTGATGTGCACTTTCTGAAGCACAGGTGGCATCTACCAAAACAGACACAAAATGATCACCATGAACAGCGTGTAAAAAAAACGACACGAGACGCCTGCTTCTCCAGGAAAACGTCCCAAAATAAGATCTGGAAAAAGAAGAGCAGGTGCAGACTACGTTGTGCTGTCGTTCTGTGTTTTTTCCGTCGTGTTGCTTCGTATGACGAGGTGGCCCGCTGCCTCCGTGTTTGCCCCTTGTAAAGTCAGAGGAATGAAAAGCTTTTGAGGGACGTAGGTGTCAGAGGAACGTCCACAGGGAGGAGCCGAGCGGAAACGAGCCGACGGAGACGAGACGTGTTAACAAGTTGTTGTAGCATCCTCTGCTGCTCCGCTGTCGGACATGAAATATTTACAGGCAGAGCTAATTAGAGGAAGTACACACACACACACACACACACACAACCCCGTTCAGCTATCTTAGTGAGGACCTTCATTGACATAATGCTTTCCCTAGCCCCTTACCCTAACCATCAAAAATGAATGCCTAACCCTGACCCTAAACCGAACCATAACCTAATTGTAACCCACATTTTGAGCCTCAAAAAGGCCTTTAAATGCCTTCAAATTTGTGAGGACCGGGTTGTGTGTCCTCACAAGCTACTGTTGGTTCTCACAAAGATAGTAGAATGCAGATTTCGGTCCTCACAAAGATAGCTAGACAGGAACACACACACACTCCTCTGGACACTGAGCCTCTGAATTATTTCCTGTTTGATGAGACCGGCAGTCAGATCCTGTAATCTGGCCCGGCTGGTGAAATAAGTGTGTTGATGGTGGTAACAGTGAGCGAGCTTACAGCTGACGTGCCTTCATCGGAGACAAAAGGAGACTCATCGAGCAGCGCTGTTGTTATAATCATGCAGCTATTAGACAAATGAAGACGCTCACCACAGTGACGACACAAAGTCAGAGAAAAGGCCACTGGGTTCAAACGTGAGCCTCTCGGTGGACCACACCTGCATGGGCAGGTAAAGGTGGGCTGGGTGCTCCCGCTTCCTCCAGCTGGGTAACCACATGCACGTTAATCTAAGGTTAAGGTTAATCTATGATTAAAACATGACCCGCCTGCTGAGAGTTAATATGAATATTCAACACTGTCAGATATGAACAAGGCGTTTTCATATCTACGCCGTCCTACGTGGTAACCTCAGGTTAGGATTCAGGTCGAGGTCACGACTTTAACCTGACAGGATTAAAAGCAAAACTTTTCTTTCAGATTGGTCGATTTACTTGTTATAGAAATAAATAAATCTGGATGTTACTTAACAGTGTTTCGGCTGATATCAGTCTACCAATAATGGGTCATGGTAAGCTAAGGCCATTCTTTGGCCCAGGTGAACCATCAGTTGGTGTTCTCTCTCTGGCATGACGTGCCTGCTGTCGGCCCCTCCATGGTCCGTCCTAATAATCATCCCCACTGTGCTCGCTGATCCTGCCACGGTTACCAGGCAAAGGCCTTCTGGCAGGACTCTGGCAAAAGAAGCTGGGTCCTGTACTATCTAGGATCTGTATATCTAGGCTGCCTTTGTCTTATGTGTATCATCTTATGCTAACTAAGCAGGATAAGAGCTCACCAATTTAACCCATGGAAGGGGTGGAGCTGGCAACCTGTGACCAATCATAACTAAGGATACGTGTAAAGGATAAAAACGACACTGTGAGAGGAAAAAGATCATGTCCGGGAGTTTAGTGTTAAAGGTCTGACATAAACTAAAAACAAATATCCAACATCAATCAAATAGTTTCAGCCAAGAGGCTAAAACACAAGGAACTGATCGGTCACCCGATGACCTCTGACCTGGACCATAACCCAGGCTCGTGAGAGTCCGGTTCTCAGCTCTGTCAGAGCGTTTGTAATGGAAATGCTCGGCGCGCTTGTTCATCGCTTCCTGGAGAGAGGCGTGGGCCTCAACAGGAAGTCTCCCATCACAGGAGCACCGAGCGTCTTCTTTTGTCTTCTTGTCACATTACGCCATCAAACCTCAAACGGATGCATCGTTTTGTGCCTTAATGTTTTCCCGAGTGCGGCGCCATTTGCATTTCGCTGTCTGCCTCGTGTCTGTCAGTGCTGCACGGACGCCGAGAAGCACCTGCGGTTTGCACAGACTGCGTGTGCGCTAGCGTGTGGCTACAGCTGAGAGCGCTCTGGTTAAACGCTGCAGCAGAAAGCAGATTTTGGTTTGCACCACAGAGAAAAGGTTGCAGTCATCATCTGCTGGGGAGCTGGAACTCCCCGAGCTGTCAGCGCATTTACGGTGAAGGAGAAGTGTGTGTGGCGATGCTAATGTTAATGCACGGAGACGGGAAAGATGCAGGAAAACAGTCGTGTGAATCGGGAGAAATCCTTCACTAATCACACGTGTCAGCGAGGAGGACGGCTGCCGTTTTCCCAGACTGTCACCGTGAGCAGCAGCAGCTCCGACGGGAATGCCGTGATTACTGTGTGATTGCCACTCGCAGCGAGTAATGAAGAGTCCAGCTCTTATCTGCTAACAGGCACAGAATAACCCTTTAATTAACCCCTAATGAATAAACCCCGAAGTCACAAACAGAGGAAGCCTTAATCCAGATGTAGCTGCAGAAGAAGCTCAGCTTTCTCTGGCTGAACTGTGTGTGAACTTTAAACTCTGCGGGGATTAAAGCGTCTGGAGCGATGCGCAGAGTGCTGCACTCAAATGCAAACCCGAGGTCCTCCGGCTTCTGCTCTGCTGCTAAAATATTAGGAACAACTGCGCTTTCTACTCCATTACATTTCTGTGTCGACTTACTTCACACATTTGCACATTAAAGGCTTTTTTTTATTAGTCAGTTAATTAGTTAATCCACAGAGAGGAAATGAATGTAATAAACCTTTTTGTGGTTCTTAAACCGGCAACGGAGGATCAGAGGATTAATCCATAATGAAAATTATCATCGGCGTACCATTAAGTGACCATTTAAACTGACAAACTTTTACTTATTTGCTTAATTTTGCTTAATTATTGCAGTATTTATGGTGGTTATGCTTTCAACACAGTGTTTGTGCAGTAAAATCATTTGTGCTCATCACAGAGGAGCATTGAATCAGGACAGTGTGAGCTCGGTGATCCCGAGGAGGGTCAGTCAGGGTCAGATCAGAGGACGCTGTCCAAGGACGGTGAGTGGAGAGAGACAGCAGAGCTGCTGCCTCACGCACGTTGCTGTGAGATGCAAACTGCAGAGGAGGCTGCCTACGAATGTAAAGGTTATGATGTCACAGCGGTCCCAGCAAACACTCGAATACAAAGATTTGAATGTTTAATTAAGGCCCATGTGATCACTCTGACCTTCGAGCGAAAAGGAGCGACGAGATAAACGACGGGCTGAGCAGGATCGACAGGTGTAACCGTGACAGAAGCACAAAGACGTGCAAGCAGCTCAAACCTGAGCAATAAAACCTCAAAGAAAGCTCGTCATCATCATAAAGGACTGTAAATATGTCCGTCCATGTTAGAAAGAACTGCTGAGGCTCTAAAAGCTGCTGCAACTGTGCAAGGGAATAAAAAAGGCCTGAATGTGACCTGGAAAATATTTGACATGTAGTACAGCACTTGTGGTGAGAGCGAGGTCCTCTGTTCCTGCAGCCCTGGCACAAAGACGGGCGTTGCTAGCTACAGCTGACGGAGGCTTCCAGCTGGAAAACTGCTGCAGCGTCCTTTGGAATAACAGCGTGATGTGCACCAATCAAATCTAAGCAGGACAGAAACGACTAATCATCGTCAAAGACCGACTGTCCTCGCCGATGTTTGTGGGGAGGTGAATTTTTATTTCTGTTTGATTTTAATTCAAGGGCGGGAAACGTCTCGCTG
>NC_140638.1:795000-862500 GCF_057382275.1 Copadichromis virginalis
ATCGTCTATCCTGTCGGCCAGCCTGGTGGGATTTTGAACAGCTGTAGCCGCTTCTTGTTCTTCGATAAGCCGAGCCGGCTCCAATCAGCCAGAACTCTGTTATCGTGGTTCTGACTTGGTAGATGTCGTTCAATGTCCTCCATCGAGAGTGTCGCCAGACACACGACGCAACCGACCATCGAGTATCCGGCAGCAGATGTCTCCGCAGGACAGTCGGGCTCTCCCAAGCCCAGGAGTTTGTCAGTTTCGTTAAGGGACCAGTTGATCAAATCCACAATTCTTCTTTAGGTTTTTAGAGAACAAGTCTGGGAGACTCTCTGTGGTCAGAGAATAAGCGAAACTATACAAAGGACATGAGAAGCCAAGCTGCAAAGATGAGGGAGAGGGAGAAAATGCGACTGCCTCCCTCAAGAGCCAAGAGAAACGACTCTTACAGGCTTTGGGAGGCTTAGGCGAGGTGGAGCTTCAACACATGAATCTGTTAATATTCACCACGTCACTAATGAGTCATCAGGTTTAGGTACAGGGTTACACGGTTAAAATATCTCTGAATAGCGTGTGGTGAAAACAAAATCCCAGCCGAACCCAAACTCTACAAGGGCTTCAACCCTCCCAAGCTCACCTGCGCCCATCTCCACTGTGGCCTACCCCCGTATTTAGTCTTTACTCTGATATGTGCTTCCACGTATTCACTGAAAGCTGTGCACATCCAGTTTTTGTCAGTGCTTCCCCGAGTGGAAAAACAATGGACCAATCAGAGCTTCACAGGGACCTCCTGCGGCAGAGCCAGGAAAATGGAGAGAGAAAAATAAGCACGAACAGAGTTCAGACTTGTACGCTTACGCAGCACAAACCTTTTCACCAAATTCACCAAGTGAGCACCTCAGGAACGAGCGTGTGCCATGGCCCTGTGAAGGCGTCCATTATGGCTCTTCAAAGACTTTTGCAAACCTGAAAGGCTTTCACCGACCTTAGCAAGGTGACCTGGTTTAACTACAAGCCATGCTCTTTTTCAGTCCCTCACGCCACTGTTTTTCTCCCCTTATTGTACTTTTTGCTGCGTTATATAAAATATTAGGTTGTACAAACTCTTTTTTTCTCTTGTTCTTTTGGCGACTCGACAAACAGACAGGAATGAATTGACAGAAATGACAGAAAAACAGAAAGGAATTCTTCAATGAAGAATGAATAAATCAGCCGTCTTCCTCTCTCTGCACGTCTCTGCTGACACCGTGTGCAGCCTCCTCTGTTGCATCTATGCACAGCAGATGTATGTACCGTGCCTCAATATGTTGTAGGAAGCGGCGGGGATGGCGCGGCAGGTAATGAAACACAGATTCATCACAACAAAGAGATGTGAGTTTAAAAGAAAGAGACGCAGAGGGAGAGAGAGCCCTGCAGAGATGTTTTATTGAGGGCACGAAGGAGAAAAGGCCTCTTAGACTGAGTGAAAAGCCAGAGAGAGATACGACGTGAAGGCGAGTCAGACAAAAAAGCTGATTTCTGGACGTACAGACCAAATCTGACTGGCTTTTAATGAAGCCAGGCTGAGTTTGTGTCTTATCACTGACATGTTTGATCTGCTGATGGCCGAGACAAAGGATGCTCTGACGCCGGAGTCGTTCAAGACCAAACATTTAGACAAGAGAGAAAAGTCAGAGCACACTTTAGTCTCTGTGAGAGTTTAGCTGCAGAACAAACTTTGAGTTTCAGCTGAGTTTGAGTCTGCAGGTAAGATGAACGTTTTCGCTCCGTCCCAGTAAAACCTGGAACTCCTGCACATCTAATAAGTAGTCAGAGAAACAGCAAGCACAGCCTGGCAGAAGATGGCTTGTCTGGCTTAATACATTTCTATGCATCCAAATAGTCATCCTTAAAAAATGCATCCAGAGGGTCTGCGCTGCTTCAGCCTCCCTGCAGCTGCTGCTGCCCCTGCATGCTGCTTTGAAACCCACCTCCACCCGAACTCCATTTGTCATGCTGCTACTCTGCCTGTGTTGTGCTGTCTGTGTATTCAGTTTACTTTCATTTAAGTCATGTGATGATGAACCAGAGACGACTGCAATGATAAGATGATCTTAAAAGTTAAAGATGTGCAGCAGAGGCTCATAAATGCACAAAGAGCAGTGAAGGGCGCCGGCGAGGCTCACTGCGATGTGCCGCATGGCTGAGAGTGGGTATTTACTGCAGAAATCTGTGCCGTCACTGCGTCGTCACTGCAAGCCCCTTTGAAACCCTACGCTGTAGCCCGACGTGCACTTCACATCACAACACAGTCTGCAAAGATTGGGACTGGTCTGTTCGCGCTGAGTCCTCCTGTGCATTAACGTTTATGCTGCGGTGTCTGGATTTATCAGTGAGAGAATAACAACCACAGTCTCAGGATAAGGAATAATACCCACAGCATCAGTATAACAGCTCACAAATATCAGCAAACTCCTGGAGGGAGACGGCTGAAACGATAGACAAAGAAGTGGACAAATATGTGACCACCACAAAGAGCGAGGACGCAGGAGGGAAAACGTGCCAGCATTTGATTTGTTTCTGTCGGCTGGTAGCGCATATAAATCAGGCTCTGCAGCGATTCACCACAGCAGTGTGGACCAGGCCTCGATCTCTGTATGTGAGCGGAGAAAGAAAATGAAATTCATTTTCTGATCAAACAGGAAACCAATAAAGAGTATGTGTGCACAGGTGAGGCCCCAGCAGCTAGAAAATACGGGATCTTCAGTCCTGCTGTGTTATCAGAACAGGTGAGTCCACCTCCTCAGGTGTGGGCAGCAACACCGCGCACCACCCAAAAGACTTAATTACATTACAGGAAGGCTGGAGGTGACGGTGAGGCTGAGAGTCAAACGCTGAAATGAATATCGAGAAGTTTGTCTTCTGTCCAGACAAACTTTCTGGTGGAACATCAGGATTAGAGAGGATTAGACATCATAAGAATCAGCAGCGATGTCCCTGTGACAGCAACAATGATGTGAAACTGCAGCGATTACAGAAAAAAGAGTTGATATCAGAGGACAGCTTTGCATTTGTCGATGAAGAGGGGGAAAGGAGGGAGGGCGCTCCTTTTCACTCTGGAGTGAAGCCGCGTTTCAGCGGCGAGATTTCCCTCAGCGTGAAGCAGCAGATAAGCAGAGCTAAAGCGAGCTTACAGCAGCGCAGGAAGCAGATTACAGGTGCGGTGGCAGCGTGGCAGACACAAAGCTGGATTACAGGAAGGTCTGAAACCTGAACAAGAAGACAGATGCGAACACAGCGGGGGGCGGGCCTCGCTCACCTCACTCTGCCCGCCATCATCTCTGTAACTGGTGGGTTTCTGCCCGCCGCTCCCCTTCCTAGGCGGGCTCTTCTTCTTCTCTCTTTGGTCTTTCTCATTGTGTCCCGCTCTGTCCACAGCCTCACACGGCTGTTCTCAGACATCAGTCATAGTCTTGATACGCTGCCATCGTTGTCTTAAATGAAGTATATCTTTGTGCCTGTCATACAGGACATGCACATGGATGCTCAGCCACTTTCTATACTGGGAATCCTGTTCTGACTGGATTCAAAGACCAGCTCCCGAGCAGTTCAGCAGACTTTAAATATGAACCTATAAGTGCCTGTTTGTAAAGTCTGCAAATAAAATGCCAAAATAAAAAATTTGTTTGTGGAATTTTCTTTTGAAGCCTTGTTTTTATGGTTTTTGGTGCTAAAAGAGACCATAGTTAGACCAGCAGGGGGACAGCTTGCTCAGGAAGGTGCATCTGTAAACTGTAGGTAGCATCACACAGACACTGGCTGTGTCCCGATTCAGGCTCTGCAGCCTTAAAGGCCGCATTTCAAGGCCGATTACGTCACAGCGGCGCGACGAAGGCTGTCCCGATTCAAAGGCTGCTTGAAATGCAGCCCTCAAATGCGTCCTTCATTTCCCTGAATTTTAAGGACGTGGCGGTGTAGACTTCGTGGTCCAACATATACCAGAATGCATAGCGCGGCGGTGGGTGTGGATAAATTTGCAGAAAAAAAAAAACGCCGGATGAGGGGCGCCCGAAGAGTGAACTTTAAGTACTGAATATAATGTCACTTATTTATGTGCAAATGTTTAATAATGAAGAACATTAAAACATTCCTGTTGGCCACATGTCGGCAAAGTCATGTGACATTAGTGACGTTTGTACTAACTTGGTTTTAAAGCCTTTACTTTAAAATACACGCCGTTCAATAGCTGAGCTTAATCTTACAGAGAATGATCAAAGCTCATGTAGAAACAAACAAATGAACAAAAGATTTTCTCCTTCATTTCTGTCAAACACAGCTGTATGACACGTTTCCAGCTGTTAGTATCATGGTTGCTAGGCAACCTGGGCAGCGTGACGGAGGCTAGACCGTCCCATTTCACAAGCCTCGCACTTCCGGCCTCAGCGGTCTTTGAGTACGCGGCCCTTGAGGATCGTTGAGGTTGCAGAGCCTGAATTGGGATACAGCCACAGATACCTGCTAACAAGTGCTGTTAGCACAGTGACCTCACAGCAGCCATATTATTGGTCACATGATGTCATTAAAAATGCTCCAACAGCACAGACACGGTCCAGAGATCCAGCTCAGCTGTTAAAATCAGAGATGAAACCGCTGGAAGGTTGGACGGTTTGCTGGCGAGGACCTGCAGGGGAAAGTTTGGTAACACCTGCTGGCAAACATCAGCATGTCTGCACCTCTGCAGCTCTCTCTGAGCTCACCTGCTAAGATCCATCAGCCTACCAAGACATGCGGCATTAATTTCATCAGAATCCAACCGTCTGTCAGGCGGCATCAGCAGATGTAGACGTTTGACTTTGACTTTGTGAGCTTTACCCTCTGCAGCAGGAACAGAAGATGAAGCCATAAGGAGGGATAAGATGCTGGGATACGACTTCCTGCCAGGAGAGCCGTGTCTGCGGCGCAGCTCGCCGAGGCTTCTCTGTCCGGGGGAGGATCGGCGGATAGGCGAGGGCTCAGCTGGTCTGACTGCTGGTGTGGACCGGACAGATGGAGGGATTACGGCGGCTGAGGGAAGAGCGAGGTGGGGAACAGAGGACCGAGAGAGAATAACGGGGGAAACGGAGACAGAGGGTTTACTGACAGGAGCAGGTTGTAGCTCGGCTAGCTAGGGCGCTCCGTGGATGCTGGTTAGCCTGCGTGCCACTCATATCCAGACTCAAGGAGCTGTATAGAGACATGCAGCTTAACGCTCAGAGCTTATCTGTGTTTGACCTGCTGGGCCGGTTTCAGCTTCTTCAGGAACGTACAGCTGTTCTGCTAACAGTAATATTATTGTTGTATAATAATGATAATTTACCCAAAATGTTAAAAAAGCAAGAAGATTGTATCGCTATTTTACCAGGAAGTGAAACTTTCTGCTGGACTCCCCAAATCATGGGCATTTGTGGGCGTCTGTCCTCCAAGCTCGGGTCCTCTACCAGAGGCCTGGTGCTTGAGGGTCCTGGTGGCAATTTTTGACAAAGCAGAGAAAATGGAGTCTGATCGCAGAGTGGTAACTTCAACTTCTTGATGTTTGAGCAGTTGTCTCACACAGAGTCTCCAGTCCTCCCTCACACGTTCTTGTCGTTCCTGCATTTTTGAGGTGTGTTTGAGCTGCACAGGAGTGTGTGTGTAAAGATGAGGATAACCTTTCAGCCGGTACAGAAGCCTTTGAAGTCGACCTGTTTGGTGGAGACGTGTGTTCTGTATCAAAGTGCTCAGCGAGGACGGTGCAGGAAGCCTCCTCCTTCCATCTCTCAATTTCTTATGTAAACGAGTCTCGTCACCGGCACGCTCAGATCTGCTCTGCTTTTGTTTCCCCCCTTCACCTCAGATTTCTGTTGTTTACAATATTTTCTGTCCAAAACTGCCGCCTCCCCCCCTCCCTCTCCTCGTTGGTCGGTTGACCCTGGGTAACCGAGATGATGACGACAAGGTGTGAAAGGTTTCCCGGGGCTTGGAGTGACAGCAGCAGGCCAAACACTCATCCAGATGGTGACTGCTCTTTGTTTCGCCCAGAGGCTGAAGACTGCACATCACAGCCAGAATAGAATAGAATAGAATAGAATAGAATAGAATAGGCTCTATATAATCCCAGCATGTGCAGATAGATGGTGTAGTGTTTTCAACGAGGATGTTGGTGACACCGAGTTAAACCACAAATGAAGACCCTGGAGTTTAGTTGCAGCTTGTTTAATTGTCTCCATGAACATGTGGTGAAAAACTGAAATGACAGAAAATAAACTCCATCTCAACAGGCAGAAGCATGTTTACATCAATAAAGTGCATTACTCTCACTAAAACATTGATGTTAGCAAATACACATTAATATCCAAAGTTATCTGTACAAACTGTCATATAAAGTAACTTACGGCGTTCCGGCCTGATAATTCGGAGTAGATGGCATTTGATTACATCTCCATACTGCCTTTAACATGAGGAGCCTGTTTCTCAGCAAAACCGAGCGCTTGACCAAAACCGGAAGTGCTTGACCGGAACCGGAAGTGCCCCGCCAGAACAGGAAATACATTTTAGCGATATTTTCCTTTTAACTAAAACGTATATACAACATGAATTATTCATTTTAACAACACATAAATTTTTTAATGGCAAATCTTTTTAGAATTATTTATTTCAAATTTATGAACCTATTTATTCAGAGAAACGCCTTAAGGGCAACACACTCCCCGCCTGGCCTCTCGAGGCCACTATGCTAAACGAACATTATGCATTCAGTCCTTTGGCATGAGGAGGATAACTTCTGTAACTGGTCGCAAAAATGTCTTTATGCACCCTTCAGTACATATCTTTACCTCAATTTTCCTTACTCGATCGTCCTTGCTTGGGAATGTGGCAGTGACCCTGGCCATGGGCCAGCTGTTTCGTGCAACCTGCTTGTCCTTGAGCAGAACCAGGTCACCAACTTGGAGGTTTCTGCGCGACCCGGTCCATTTCTGCCTTTGCTGCAATGTGGGTAGATACTCTCGCCTCCAGCGTGTCCAGAACTGGTTGGAAAGGGCTTGGACCCGTCTCCATTGTTTGTTGTAG
Organism: Copadichromis virginalis; assembly: GCF_057382275.1. Lineage (NCBI taxonomy): Eukaryota > Metazoa > Chordata > Actinopteri > Cichliformes > Cichlidae > Copadichromis > Copadichromis virginalis. The sequence continues at coordinate 802,051 of NC_140638.1, forward strand.
AGGTCTTTATCCGAAAAGTCTCCAGGTGGGGATAGGAGGCAAGATTTCTGCGTAAGGAGCATTGAAGGGGATAGGACGAAGGGGTTCTCTGGATCAGAGGATACTGGGACGAGCGGCCTTGCATTTATTATGGCTGTAACCTCAGCCATGAGTGTGCATAACACGTCGTGAGTCAGTTGAACCTTATTTTGTAGTAGCATGGAGTCCAGGATTCTGCGGGCGACTCCGATCATGCGGTCCCAAGAGCCTCCCATGTGGGATGCGTGTGGTGGATTAAACTCCCAACTGCAGCCTTGGACAGTTAGGCACTGTTGGAGTGATTTATCCATTCCAAGTTCCTTTGAAGTGCTAATAAAATTGGTGCCACGGTCAGATAGCAGCTGTTTGGCGGGGCCTCTCAGGGCGAAGAAGCGGCGGAGGGCGTTTATGCAGCTGGATGTGTCCAGAGATTCGATTACCTCAATATGCACAGCTCTCGAACTCATGCAGGTAAACATGATGGCCCACCGCTTACTTTCAGCTACTCCGCCCCTGGTACGCCTGGTTGTTATGGACCACGGTCCAAAGACATCAAGGCCGACGTAGGTGAAAGGAGGACAAGTTTTTAGGCGTTCAGGTGGTAGGTCCGCCATGAGTTGTTGTTCTTGTTTTCCACGTAGTTTGCGGCAGGTTGAACATTTGTGGATTACTGAATTGACTAGTTTTTTGCCGCCTAAAACCCACAGCCCAGCAGCTCTGATTGCTCCTTCCGTCAGATGACGACCTTGGTGCCTTGTTAGCTCGTGATAATGGCGAGTGAGCAGAAGGGAGATGTGACTGTTTTTTGGAAGAATTACTGGGCTCTTTTCAACACTCTCAATTTCTGCGTGTTTGAGTCGGCCTCCAACAGAAATGAGACTGTCCTGTAACATTGGGCTGAGCTTCTTGAGGGGGCTCTGTTTTGAGATTGGCTTGCCAGCATCAAGGGCAGAAAGTTCCTTCTCAAAGTATGCCTTCTGTGTCTCTTTGAAGATGACAGTTTTTGCTTGAGCAATCTCCTCTGGAGTTTGAGGCAGATGACATTTGTGCCAGCCTTTGCATTTTTTGTTTGGATTAGTCCCATTGAAGGACTTTGCAATGTGGATAAGATTTGCTATGGCTCTGACTAAAGACTGAAAAGTAGAAAAGTGCTCAAAACGCTTACAGATGAGTACTTGGAGGTGAGTGACGTAAGTTTTTACTTCTGGTCTAATTTCTGAGTCTTTATCTGGTTCAATCAGGTCAAACCTTCCACTCAGTTGTGTTGTCTCTGCGGCAGGACGGTGGATGAAGGGTGGTCCGGTGAACCAGGTGGACTTTTTTAGTTGGAATGCCGACAGTGACCTAGACGCATGGTCTGCTGGATTTTCCTCTGTGCGCACATAATGCCACTGTTCTGGCTTTGATGACTGGCGAATGCGCTGTACTCTGTTGTGAACGTATGTGTAAAACCTTTTTGACTCATTACAGATGTAGCCAAGCACTACTTTACTGTCCGTATAGAAATGCACTGCATCAAAGTCTAAGTCTAACTCATCTTGGATGAGGTCAGCCATTTCTGCTGCCAAGACGGCTGCACATAGTTCAAGTCTTGGTATTGTAGGTTCTGACAGGGGGGCTAGTTTTGCTTTGCCCATTATGAACCCAACCTCGACCTTCCCATCTGTTTGAACTGCCTTTAAGTAGGCCACAGCTCCTATGGCCTTAGTAGATACATCTGAGAACAAACACAGTTCCTTTCGCTTTGCTCGACTTAGTGAGGTGGATGTGTAGGTTCTGGGAACATGTAGTTCTCTTAGATCCTGAAGGGAATTTCTCCATGTTTCCCATCTGCTTCGTTTGTCCTCTGGAAGGGGTACGTCCCAATCTGAACATTCTGAAGTAAGCTCTCTGAGTAGGGCCCTTCCTTGGATTGTAATGGGTGCCAATAGGCCCAGGGGATCGAAGACGCTATTGACAGAGGACAATACGCCACGGCGAGTGAATGGCTTGCTTGAGGTGGCCACTGAGTAAGTGAATGTGTCTCTTGTTATTTCCCAAATGAGTCCAAGGCTTCGCTGGGATTGTGTCTCTTCACCACTTAAATCTAAGTTTTTAATGACAGGAGCACAATCTTCTGGGCAGAAGGCCTGCATAACTGCCTGAGAGTTGGAAATGAACTTATGCAGGTGTAGGTTGGATTCAGCGAGTGAGGCTTGTGTTCTTTGAAGCAAGTCTATAGCCTCAGCAGGAGAGGGGACAGAGATCAAGCCGTCATCTACGTAAAAGTGCCTCTCCACGAACTTTACTGTATCTGCACCATAGTCTTTCGAACCTGCTCTGATGGCCTTGCGTAGTCCATAAATGGCAACAGCGGGGGATGTTGAGTTGCCAAACACGTGGACTTTCATCCGGTACTCGACAACTTCGTTGTTTGGGTTGTTGTCCCTATGCCACAGAAAACGGAGGAAGTTGCGGTGGTCTTCGCGTACCATAAAACAGTGAAACATTTGCTGTATATCTGCCATGATTGCAACACTTTCTGTCCGGAAGCGGAGAAGAACTCCGACAAGTGTGTTGTTTAAATCAGGGCCAGTAAGGAGGACACTGTTAAGAGAGACACCCAAGTACTGGGCGCTAGAATCGAAGACAACCCTGATCTGATTGGGTTTTTGGGGGTGGTAGACTCCAAATGTTGGAAGATACCAACACTCTTCTCCCTTTTCCAGTGGGGGGGCCACCTCAGCGTGACCATTGGAGAGGATTTTTTCCATGAAGGCCACATAATGCTCCCGCATTTCAGGTTTCCTATTAAGGGTGCGTTTTAAGGAGGAGAACCTCGTGGCTGCCTGCTGTCTGTTGTTTGGTAATTGCTGGCGGGGTTCCTTAAATGGAAGTGGGGCGACCCAACTGTTGTCCACGTCTCTGTACATAGTATTGTCCATCATTTTTAGAAAGAGAGTGTCCTGTATTGAGTGAGCTGGTTTGTTGTCGTTATCTGTCCGGTTAAAAACCGTTTGACCCAGAGTTTGTTCGGGCGCTTTACCTGGCCTGTTTGTGTGTGGCATTTCTTTGAGTTGCAGGAGGCTACTGCATGGTTTGAAAACTGTAGGGCGGCCATTTTCCAGAACGACTGTCTTCAGGGTGCTGACTGTAGGCCTATGGACATTACCCAGACAGACCTCCCCAACTACAACCCACCCTAGGTCTAGGCGCTGGGCGAAGGGGGCATTATGGGGGCCGTTAATTCTCTGCCTGACCTTGTGTGCCTGTAAAATGTCTCTCCCTAGTAGCAGGAGTATTTCGGCTTTAGGGTCTAGCTCTGGGATGTACTTTGCTATGGTACGGAGGTGCGGCTGGTGTAGCACTGCGCTGGGAGTTGGGATTTCATTCCTATTGTTAGGGATGTCCTGACACTCTATGAGCGATGGTAGAGGGATCACCACTGACCTATCCAGTGACTCGATATGGAAGCCTTCAGCTATTTTACCCCATGTTTCTACAACACCAGAGCATGTTCTAAGATTGTAGGAGAAAGGTTCACTTTTAATGTCAAAAAGTTCGAAGAACTCAGGCTTGGCTAAAGAACGATTGCTCTGATCGTCTAGTATTACATATGCCTTAACAGCTCTGTCTTTGTCACCTTTAGGGTACACCCATGTGAGACATATCTTGGAACATGAACGTCCCCACTGACCTGGACCGCACACGTCTGTGCAGCTTGTTGTGACATCAACCATGTCATGACTGTTTTCTCTCTCACCGCCATTCTCTTGTGCCGGAGGTGGAGCCTTGTTGGTCTGTGGTGGAGGACCGGGATGCATGGCTGCATCGTGACTTGTGCTGTCACATTCAGAACACTTTACCGAAGATTTGCATTCCTTCGCAAGATGAGTATCTGAAGAACAGCATCTGAAGCACAATCCTTTCTCTTTGAGGAAGGCCTTCCTTTCGTCCAGTGCTTTATTCCTAAATGTTCTGCATCTTTTGAGCGGGTGTGGCTTGTTATGTAGTGGGCAGTTCCGGTTAAAGTCCTTGTTAGGGGGAGAAATATAGGTTTTGTGTACAGTAATTGGCTTGCTGGAATTTAAGTTTTTTGCAAAAGGTTTTTCTGGTTTTAAGTTTTGCTGTTGGAAACTTGGATCATTGCGTTTCTTTGCCTCTTTACATATGAATTCACAGAAGTACTCAAAAGGTGGGAAACAGCCTTGGTTGTTCTCTTTATATTGAGAGCCGTGTGACATCCACCTCTCCTGAAGTCCATATGGGAGTTTGTCTACGATTGGGCTGATTCCACGAGAAGTGTCCAGATAGAGTAGACCAGGCAGATGGCCGTCTTCCTTAGCGCCTTGAATCTCTTGCAGTAAATCTCCTAGTTCACGAAGCTTGACATGATCTTTGACTGTTATTTTGGGGAAACTGTCCAACTGTTGGAAAAGTGACCTTTCGATTATTTCTGATGCTGCATAACATTCATTCAGTCTTTCCCATGCTTTGCATAGAGCTAATGTGGGGTTGTTGACATATACTGAACGTATGTGTTTCACCTGATCACTTGACTCTCTCCCTAACCACTTTGTCATGAGATCTAGCTCTTGAATGGGGGTGAGTTGGACTTCAGCTGTTGCACTGGTAAATGAAGAGCACCATGCTCTATAGTTCTCTGGCCTATCGTCGAACTGGTAAAGGCCTGAGATTATTAAATCTCGACGTGCCATGTATTGGGCAAAGGGCTCTGCTGGATTTAAAATGCTGGCCGTGGTGTTATAGTTATGCTGAGGTATGAATGGTGAGCCGCATGGGTTGAGAGAGGTATTTTGTTTCTCCACTTTAGGTTTTGTTTCACCTTTCAGCTGGCTGGGCTTATTTAGAGCAGCAATATTATCTTTGGTAAGTCTTGTTTCAGAGTTGAGGCTCTAAATTGCCTTCTTCAGAGGGATGCCACGTTACAAATGTGTTGGGTGAACTTGCTTGGGGGCAAGAAGTGGTTGGTAATTTTTGTGGACTGGGAGATAGCTTGGTCTCCATTTGAGATCGTACATATTCATTTGTACGTTCTAATTTTACGCTTTCTGATGGAGATTTTCTACTCTCAGGTTCTTCTTGTATAGCTTCAGCTTCCTCTAGCACTTCTGCTTCAGCTACAGCAGCATCAGCTTCCCTCTGTAATGTTAACACTTCTAATTCTGCATCTATTTTTGCCTTTTCCAGTTCGCTTTGAGCTTTTTCAACCTTCAACTGTGCTTCTTTTGTTGCATAGCATGCTCTCACCTTGGCAGCCTCTGCTTTAGCTCGAGCATGGGCAGCGCTTACTGCTGATCCAGATGAGCGGCTGGTCCTTAAACTGCGTGCAGACTTGTTACTGGATGCCATTTTGACCGTGATGAATCACCAGTAGCCGCCTTTTTCACTATAGTGTTTTCAACGAGGATGTTGGTGACACCGAGTTAAACCACAAATGAAGACCCTGGAGTTTAGTTGCAGCTTGTTTAATTGTCTCCATGAACATGTGGTGAAAAACTGAAATGACAGAAAATAAACTCCATCTCAACAGGCAGAAGCATGTTTACATCAATAAAGTGCATTACTCTCACTAAAACATTGATGTTAGCAAATACACATTAATATCCAAAGTTATCTGTACAAACTGTCATATAAAGTAACTTACGGCGTTCCGGCCTGATAATTCGGAGTAGATGGCATTTGATTACATCTCCATACTGCCTTTAACATGAGGAGCCTGTTTCTCAGCAAAACCGAGCGCTTGACCAAAACCGGAAGTGCTTGACCGGAACCGGAAGTGCCCCGCCAGAACAGGAAATACATTTTAGCGATATTTTCCTTTTAACTAAAACGTATATACAACATGAATTATTCATTTTAACAACACATATTAATTTTTAATGGCAAATCTTTTTAGAATTATTTATTTCAAATTTATGAACCTATTTATTCAGAGAAACGCCTTAAGGGCAACACAGATGGACTTGGAAGAAGATCATGTTTCCGGTAAATAGAACTCGTGTGAGCAGCATTTCCTCATCAGTATTTCACGATCCATCATTCAGTCTGCAGATCAGTGTGCTGAGAACATGTTATTCATACCTGCTGCAGAAAACGCTCACATTTCTTAAAACGCAAAGACAGTCAAACATTATATGACAAAGGTAAGAAATGAGACAGCAGCAGTTAGTGTTCAGCTCATCCGTGTGGTTGTACCGTGGACCTGAGGCTGGCAGGTGTCACACCTCCCTGCTTCACACTAATGCTTGAATTATTGTGTCTGCTTTTCATTCACTTTTCCTCATTCATATTTCATTGGTGTGCAACAGAAGAACTTTTTGCTACCTGATATAAAAGAGTAAAAATAATCATTTAAGGAAAAAAAAGGTCTTTCACACTGGAAAACCTCTATTAGTCACAGAGCTGAATGCTAGTTAAGCTAAGAAACCAACAGGCAGCTAATGCAGCAAAGGCCTGGACAGTGTCGGGGTCACACGGGGTCGCCATGTTTGAAGTCCCAGAGGTCAGAGTTTCACTTCCTTCTAACGTACACGTGTGGAGGTGCTGCATGAGTGAAAACAGTCGGTCAGAAGCAGGCGGCGAGTGCTGAGATACGTGAACGTGAACAGCAGGAAGAGAGGTTTAGACTCCGTGATGAAGATGAGCGAGCCAATATGGATGAAGCCCAAAGCGCTTCACACGTCACGGTGCCAGTTTGCCATCAGTGGCTAACAGTGGTCACAGCCTGCAGAGACGTGAGCGGCATAGATGGACAAAAACGATAAACGCTCGTCGGAGCCGCCGGCTGTTCTCATCCCGGGGTGGAGGTGGAATCGACTCGGGAGGAAAGGGGCTCGTTATCGCACCGTTAAAGACTTGTCACCCACTGAAGGACTCGTTCAGTGGGTGACGAAATGTGAAGTTCAAGAATCAAGTGTAAAGATAAGCAGATCTAACTGAGGAGACTTTAAGATGGAAGGATTCAGACGTGAGGAGCTTCTTCTGACTCTGCAGCGCTGAGGTTGGTGCTCGCCACGCTGAAGGAACGCTGAAGGAACGCTAGGAGGTCAGTGAGACACTCGGCAAAGACCCACTCACACACACACACACACACACACAACTGCTTTGTCTTTCCTGCCTGCGTCTGAAGACTTTACAGATCTGAATCTCGTGCTTTCTAGAGTCGATCTATCCACTCATCATCTTGTGGCTCATGTGAGGATTTCTGTCCCATTGTGCGCATTTAAATGCATGAAGACTCTCAGACAGGATATCAGACAGACCCACAAATGCATTTCACAGAAAGCCTCTCAGCATGATCCAACAGTCACCTTTTCATTCAAACGCTGCTGCTGATGTGAACAACGTGACGTGATCTCTCACTGTGAACGGGCTCATTCGGACCACAGACTCTGGACTTCACGTGTTTGAGGCTCATACCTGCTCACGCACACTCAGTGAGTGCGCCAAGCACTGCTGCTCCTGATACGTGGAAGCCAAAGACACCGAGGATGAGGAGACGTTGGCTGTTTTCCCTCACGTGTAGCTGTACTGACAGCCTACAGCCAAACACTGTGTGAAGTTACCATGGTTACTGTGACAACGCCCAATCAAAAAAGTACAGTCCTGTGGACTTGAGTAGAGCGGGTCTGTCTTTATCCTTCTGGTCGGGCCCTGGTTCTGGCCGGCCTCCTGCAGTGAACCCGACGGGAGGCTTGTCAGAGCTTCGGGGCCACATGAGCCCGACTGCAGCTTTGAAACACTCACAGCTTCATCTTCGCATGAAAAAACCGTGAACGAATAAATAAGCGGATCACATTTGTATTCTCTGCTCCGCTGATCTTTCTGAAATTACTCACAATCCACTGATGTTACATTCAGAAACGCTTCTCTGCGTAACTAATCAGTGATTTACAACTTGGATATGAAAAGGCCTTTAAAAATAATGAAAACACTCAGCTTTAATTAAATCCATCATTCTTCCATTAACGCCGGTTTGCAAAGATGTGGCCTCGCTTGACTTTTCAATCAGAGACTCGTTCTTTATGTGTTTGCTTTACGTTTAGCTTCACCGTTAATACCTCATTAACACTTCCTGCCTCCTGTCATTACTGCTGCCGGCATGCAGGTCGAGCTCTTTTAGTCCATTCAGGTGCAGAGAAATCACCCGGCAGGGGGCCAACAACACGAGTCTGAGGGAAGAAGACTTTGAAGTGAGCTTTCAGGACGCCTGAGGTCGCGTTCTCCAGGAAAAGCCAGAGAAGCAGCTCTGTGGATGCATTTGTTCCAGTTTTTAGCTCAGAGCAGTGTAACCATCACTTCATACAGCAAAGAGTTTTTCTCCGGTGAAAGATGCACAAAAGAGGACCGTTGTTTGTGTACGGCACTCATTCATGGGCCTTCCTGCATGTGTCAGTGAAAGCTGGCGCGGCGCTACGTCACGCAGCATGAACGGGTGGAGGTGGATTACAGCTGAAGCAGCGTCAACAGCACGCTCCCTGTCAGATCTGCAGGTGGACGTGTGGACAGGTGTCAGCTGAGCCAGATGATGCTGAGGTCAGCTGACTGTGACATCAGATTACTGTCCAGCACCACCTCAGTGCTGGTTTCTAGTACAAACACGTACAAGAAACACACCTTAGTCTTTATTACTTACATGCTTTACAGGCTTCAGTCCGAGGCTGCGTTTAAGGCTTGAGGGGAATAAAAGTTGGAGATGGTTTGATCATTTCAGCAACATCTTTTTATAAAACAATGCCTGGTCATTCACTCATCTGATGAAATCAGCAGTGTTTCACCATCTGTGACAGATTCAGTGAGTCATAGAAAGACTTAGTGAAACAAAAGACACGGAGCTGAGTCTTTGGTCTGTGATAAGATCGCACAGAAGTGCACCATCAAATCAGTGCCGAATCAGTGAAGATGACGCTCTGCATGTACCGAGCTCAGTGGTGTGCCTACATCCATCGTCTTGGACATGGAAAAACTGGATGGATGCATGTATGGATGCATGGACCGCACTATCATCGAGGTTTTAACTGTCATATAACGGGCTGATGTCGTGCAGCTCTGCTGTCTGAGGACCCGGCGGGCGTCCCCAGTGGAGAACCTCTGATGCTCAGTGGAAGAAGTCGTCTGCTGCTAACATAATCAGCTGTTGCCTCTCTTCACTGACACCAGCTCTACTCTCACTCGTTCACGTTTCTGTGGTCAGGTAAGTGTGCAGGTGTTTATTATTCTGTGCAGTCTGACACTGACTCATTAACTCTGATTAGGATGTAATGATTGGAAAAGTTCTGTGTTGAGCGCTGCTGACTGTGTCGCTGCTCCTTTAATGATCACTACGGGGCATTTGTAAGGCTGGTTCAGACTGTGGTCTGTGTTGATAGTGGCTGCGTCAGTAAAATGTTCACTGGCATTCCCCCAGGACGCTGGGTGCTCCTTTAAATAGACAGGTCCATGTGAGCTGCAGCTGGAGTCTGAATAGCTCCGCTGTGCCGGGCTCCAGAGGAACGCCGGCTCTGATTTGATTTGATTTGCAGATTCAGCCTCTCGCCTCGGCTCTGCAGCAGAACCTCTGCGGGTCTCTGAGCCCGCGTTTGCATTTCCACCTCAGCAGGAACCGTCAACTGTGAAGCGCAGTGGGTGTGAATGTTAAGTTGTAGACAATGGGCTAGTTTGTGTGTCCAGAGTAAAGCTTAAGGAAGCGCTATGATGAGGCAGGAGGCAGGAGAGGAAGTGAGGGAGCCTGTTCACACTTGGAAACCTGACGGGATGAGTTAGCGATGACATCCAGCTTACTAGCTAAACCTAAGAGCAGCCGAGTGCAGAGCTAAATGTTAAAAAGTGTTGGTGTGAGCGAGCTTCTCCTGCACAGCAACTCATTGTTTTTGTGCTGCAGCCTTCATCAGGGAATCGTGGACTGTGCTATTTTACTAGGTGCACGTTAACCCTGCAGCACTGATCGGTTAGCTTTGGTGCTCTCACAAAGGGAAGACAGAGGATCAGACTGCTGGGACAATGAGCTCTGAAGCTCATGTCACATAATCAAAATTTACCTTCAGTTTCTTTCAAAGGAAATGACATCACCTCCAGATTACAGTGACACTTTAGATATTTACTAAAGGTGTTCTAAACTCTCCAACACTTTCCAGTCTGCTAACGCTAATGCTAACGCTAAATGATGCTGTGGTAATCAGGGCTGCTCTGAATCAGCTGATGAGGTTTTATATTTGCACATTTCTTTGCAGAGAAAAGTCTCAGACTCCTTGTTACTTTTTAACAGCTCACTATAAAACACACGCACATACACAACCTGTGTTAAGAAATATATTCTAAAACACTTCTTCAGTAAAGACTCAGAGAAGAGAAACACACAGAACACACAGCCTCCAGACTGAGAGACTCGCGCTGAGAAACTGCCCCGGTCTTTATTTATACTTCAGTTAGCGTTTGTTCCTTACGTGTGTGTGTGTGTGTGTGTGTGTGTGTGTGTGTGTGTGGTCCCATAAATGACTTCCCTTAACCTGCTGGTCTGGAAAATCCAACAGTTCATCTATATGTAAAGAAGCACTTAAACTAAAACTGACATAGCTACGTTAATCCTACCGTAAAACAATAAGACAAGGTACGACCTCTCTCATGCTCCTAGGATGTAGGGGTGAACACCCTAGAATGTTACAGACCTCCTAGGATGAGACATTCTTTCAATATGCCACCAACTAAACACTAATGATTACATGCAGTATTCTACCATATACAAACTTATATAATTAAAAGATTATACTGACTACTAAGTACAATTTCCTATTGACAACCTGTCATCATACCACAACACAGCACACATACGAACAACAAAACCGCTCCTTACAACACTACTTATGTCTCAGGGCAAACAATGACAACATGTACATAACATCTGATTAACATTACTGCAGCACACAAACACAAATCCAGGTTCGTGTTCACAGCTGTTGACTTTCTAACAAGTCAGACTAAAAACATGTTTTCAAAGTTTTCTGAATCCAGTTTCAGTCGTTTCTGTGTCGTCAGGTGTGTCTGCTGCACGTGAATACAGGAAGAAGCTTCAGTGTTCTGGACTGTTGGAGAACATGGAGAGCTCACAGTGGTAGCCCAAAACATCCCAGAATACAAAGCATGTGTGGCCATGGGGACGCATTTAGTTTAAACTGGCAGAGCACGCCTGGTCGCTGGGTCAGATGGAGATCGGCTCGACGGAGCACACCGAGAGTCTCAGGACACCTGCTACACCTGATCCATCTGTGGCTGTCACAGGACGGTGCTGGAGGTGGAGCCTCTTAAAGCCGTGTGTGATGCGGTAAAGTTAAATCAGATTTCATTGGTGGTTAGTTACCAGTGGTTTTTGTGTCTCTGTGACCCGGAAATGAAGCTTGTTTGCTAAAGTTTCAAAATAAGAGTCTGGACATGAACTAAAATCAGGCCCGATTACACCACTTCTGTCGCCCCTCCTTCCTCCACCCCCTCCCACCACCAGACTGATCAGAGGTGACATCCGCCTCTAAGCCTCACAGAGGCTGAAGAGGCCTGACACCACCCTCTCTGCTCCGCTCGGCCTCGTCTCTCTCCTCTGACACGAGTTAATAATCTTATTTGTAGGGCTCCGCCGCTCTCCTCGGGTTTGTTCCTCTCGCTGTTTAAAGCGCTTCATGCTCGTTTTCGTCTGTGCCAGAAACCACAAACACAGATATGATTAATAAATGGCACAGACCCATCCAGATAAAAGCGCTCTCACGGGTACCATTTCATATTCAGTCATTTCATTGAGGTTTAATGCTGTAGTGACATAATATGCATAAGTGAAATATTAAATAAATAAAAGCGTTTAATGTGAGGAGTCTGCAGGTCTGCAGCGAACCCAGAAATTTAAATAAACACAAACTGTGTGAAGGTCCTGAGACACACACACACACACACACACACACACACACACACACACACACACACACACACACATGAAAGTGTGTTGTTGTTGCTACAGAGCAGCTGAAAGGTCATCCTGGGGATTTTCTTTAAGGCTCTTTTTTTTGCATTTCCTCTGACCCATCACCATCACAGACCCCGCACCATCATCACCCTCACAGCTCTTCATCGTGCTCTGATTTATAGAGGAAAACAAGCTGCCTCTGAATACAGATGGGTACCTCCCCGCTCCACCTTCATCTCCATGCAGCTGGAGTCCTCCTCCAGTAAGAAGACACAGCACCAGACACTTAAAGTTAGCAGTGAGTGAGTGCCAGCAGTAAGAGTTTCCCATCTGTGAGCACAAACCTTTGTGTTTAGAGCTTTAGGAGGTAAAATGATGCCTCGCTGAGAGCTGCTGGAGTCTGAGAGAAAATACAGTGTCCACACAAACTGACGTGGAGTCTTTGCCCACTGCAGACACACACATTTACTGGGGCGTGGCCTGATACCTGCTGTCCACACCGATCAGCACACCTGTAAATATAATCCAGACAGTAGCACTTCCTGGTTACCGGGCGACAAACTTCAGGCTCGTCAGACTGTCTTGGTTTCATTTTCTCCCCAGCAAACAATTTAACGGCTCCGACACGAGAGAGGCGGCGAAGCGTTAGAACAGAGAACCGTCTACACAAAGCGACACCCTGAGAGCAGCACCAGCTGTTCCCACCTCTGCCTCACCTGAAACACCTGCAGGGTGTGAGGAGGAAGCAGGCGAGCACAAGAACACTGAAGCTTTTCAAAGGTTCAGCTGAACAGCTCAGGAGGTGAAACACACACACACACACACACACAAACGGTATGGCCACACCCACAACTATGGCCCCACACCCACCATAGACTCCTATGTTAAACATTTCCAGCAGAATGAAGATCCAAAGCTGTGTGAGTCTGTGTGAGTCTGTGTGTGAGCCTGTGTGTGAGTCTGTGTGTGAGCCTGCCTGTGAGTCTGTGTGTGAGTCTGTGTGTGAGTCTGTGTGTGAGCCTGCCTGTGAGTCTGTGTGTGAGTCTGTGTGTGAGCCTGCCTGTGAGTCTGTGTGTGAGTCTGTGTGTGAGTCTGTGTGTGAGCCTGCCTGTGAGTCTGTGTGTGAGCCTGCCTGTGAGTCTGTGTGTGAGTCTGCCTGTGAGCCTGCCTGTGAGTCTGCCTGTGAGTCTGCGTGTATAGCTGAATATGTCCATGATGATAATTTGACTAAATGTGATAAATGTGTCGATCGCCTCATTTAATGACTGAAAACAAACTGAGGATCAAACAAAAGTTCTTCACTTGCCTTTTCTGATGTAGGCGGAGCTTCAGCTTGTGTCTTTTGGGGCTTGAACCCCCCCCCCCAATTTTAATATGACCTTCACACTAATGAGCTTCTGTAACTACATTTCCCAGAAGACACCACACAAAGGCTCTGCAATCTCTGCAGTGAGAGCATGTAAAGGAGACCCGCTGCATTGTTCAGGAAGAGGAGAGAGTGGTGTTTGAAACAGAGTCGCTGGTTTGATTCCCAACAGGAACTTCCCATTTCCTCCTCTGATATCTGTGAAGCTACCATCTGTATATCAGAATGGCGACACAGCACTTCTCACGGCTGAGTACGGATGGGTTCTGACATAAACGGTAGTAACCAGACCGAAAAGCAGCGCACATTTCGGTGCTTTTTTTTTCCTGAGCTGTGATACACTTCAGATTCTAGCCAATCGTTTTACCTTTCCGAGGATAGTAGGCGGGTCCAGGTACGTACGTTCTTTTAGAGCAGAGCTACAGATTAAAAATGCCCAAGGCGAAGCGGTCAAAGCGGTCAGCTCTTTTATAGATGCTGCGCTTTTCCCACAACGTCTCCAGAGATTCGTTCCGTCACTAAACATGTCATCATGAAAAAAGGTAAAAGATTTACACAACATGTTATACAACATGTTACAGAATATGTCAGAATACAAGCACACCCACTGTAATGATGGCTTTGAGCTTTCTAGCATCCAGAGTCCTGACGAGCCCGTCCACCGACCGCAGACTCTCATTATTCTGAGTAATTGGACTCTTGTGACTCAGACGAATGCAGCCACCTGCTATCTACGCTACTGCGCAACATATAACATCTCATGTTGTAATAGGCACAAAGCAGACGTTACACATCGAGTATCACAAACGCACAACGTGAATGTCTATTTATGCATCTACTGAGTACAGGAGATTGCATTTCGGTCAAAAGTCTGGCTGTACTTCACAGCAAAATATGCAAACTCAGCAGCAACAAGTGCTTTAAGCTGATACTGTGATACTGTCAAAGGAGGTAACACCTCAAATCTGATGAAACAGCTGGCGACGCATAGCGTTTTTTTTAAAAGCCGAGAAATGCGCCGTATTTGACAGCTTGCTGCGAGACCTCACACCGAGCACATCTACTGCGGGTGTGGTGCCTGTTATCTGACCCGGAGTTAGCAACATCCCCCAAGAACCCGAAGAGGAGAGTCCTGGCCCCTAGCCCTGCCAGTGTAGCAGAAATGATGAGGATGATGATGCAGCAGCAGCCGTTCTTCTCTGCGTGAGTAGCTTCATGTTGTTCGTGTGTAATTTATGTTGAGTAGGCTAACCACGTTATTACATTAATGCATGTAAGGTGAACTAGCAAACATCATCATAGCTACATGCGGCTGTCTTCTTGTTTGATGGCAGATACTCCCTTCACCCTGGACAAAAAGGCTAAAATGACCAAAGAAAAAGTGGAAAACAGCTAAACATGAGAGGTTTTTGGACAAAGTTTGTGTTTTTTCCATTGTTTAAGCACCGGCACCGTTTCAAACGTACCGGTTTGGCACCGGTATTGGATAAAACCTAAACGATACCCATCCCTACAGCTGAGTGATTTTAAACTATGCAGCATTAATAAAAGTCATGGTTACAAGCGTCCCCTTCAATACCTAACCAGTCACAGATGGCTCCTCCTCCCTGAGTGTTTCCTCCCCACAGTCTCCAGGTGCAGACTCAGAGACAGTCTGATTATTGGGATTCATCCTTTATTACTGTATCTTTACAGTCCAAAGGTACAAGGTTCAAGTCGCCTGCATCTAAAGCTGGAAGACAACAGTGAGGCATGCACACAAACACACAAATCATCAGGGTGTCACCTGATCCAGTCCATCAGGACAAACACTGAGGACATCACTGTGGTCTGTGCCTTTGGTTGCTTCTCCACCGAGTCTCTGCAGAGTGTAAACGTCCTGCAACATGCAGAACACACAAAGACACGCTCACAGCGCCGACACTGTAACACAACTCTCTGTTCCAACCACCTGCTCTATACGAAGAGCCTGTGTGTGTAATGATGTTACACACAAACGTTTCACACGATTCTTTCTGTTGTCACGAAACTGGATTTTTAGCTCTGACCAGTGAATGAAGTGGGATTATGCAACCACACACACACACACACACACACACACACACACACACACACACACACACACACACACACAGCAGCGCTCTCACACCGCCTCTGGACCCAGACTCCAATCTCATCTTCACCAATCTTCTCCTCTTTATTTCGGTCTCTCCCTCTCCCTCCGTCACTGTCTCTTTCTCCTCGCCTCCTCCCTTTCCCGCCTCACTCCCCGTTCTCTGTTGCCACGGCAGCAGTGTGAAGAGGAGCAATGGAGGGAGCAGGAGGGGGAGGGAGTGCAGTGAAGGGGGGCTTGGAGGTGGTGGAGGGCAGAAAGCATCATCTCAGTCATGCTGATGAGATGAAAGAGAGACTCTGATATCTGCTGTTCTTCAGTTTGGTGTCGATAAAGTTTCTTTTAAAGGGGGAGGAGAAACAGGTGGAGGGAGGGGAGGGAGCAGCTGCACATATAGCTTCTTTCACACACACACACACACACACACACACACACACACACACACACACACACACACACACACACACAGAGGTTTCAATGTTAAGTGTGAAGTATGTTGGGAACACCTCCAGGTGATTGCTTTGGACTTCCTGGGATGTTCTGCCGTTAGCACTGGAAGAACAAGTAAAGAACACGACTCAAAGGAAACAGGTTTGGGAGCGTGCGGGTTCTCTCCGACGTAACCCGGCTGTAAGTGCGCAGGGCGGAGCTTCTGCTGACGAGGATGGCGACGCCGGCGGACTCGCTCCTGTAGGACTTTGTGTTTGAGGACGGCTCGTGCCCGGGTCCTGTACTGACGGAGTTCAGACGGAGGACAGGAGCCGCCCGCGGAGCTCTGTCAGAGAAGTGCAGCTTCACACGTCTTTTGTTTCCTCGATCGCTGCTCACGGCCACTGAGATTAGTCAGAAAGGTTCTTCCTTCCCTGTAATCCTGAGCTCATCTAATATGAGCTGGAAACAATTATTACTGCGTCATTCGAATAATTATTTTCCTCACCGAGGAGGTTAAGTTTGAGGATACGATTCTGACGAACCTTTGTGTAGAACCTTTGGTCTTCAGGGTCAGCGCCATGGTTTATTGGTGGAAAACTGACAAAAGGTTACAGAACTCTTTAAAATGTCATCACACAGCTGACCTCTGCTTCAAGAGCAATAATAATGCTTTTTAGGAGGTTACAGCCACTGTTTGCACTGAGAACATGTAGGAAATGATGCTGTGGGGATTCTAACCATCACATTACAGCATCCAAATATCATTTGACCTCTGACCTCACGGTTTACATTTCACATCAGGCTACGTTCAGTTATTCACAGTGTAGCAGTAAAACACGCCTTCCATGCAACGAGCACATCGTCACATTTCAGCGACTTCCAGGTAGATGGTGAAGATGGAGGAAGACTTCCCGAGTCTGGGAAGTCTGACAGCCTCCTGGCATCGCAGCAGGAAGTGGCAGAGAGGAAATCAGAGGAAGACCACAAAGCAGCCCATAGCAGCTGAAAGGCTCACCTCACATCCTCGCAGCAAATATGGACTTTCACATTTGGACTTTTGGGGGGTGAAGTCACGTATGGGGGGGTCTCCTCCTCACCTCCTCCTCCCTCAGTGAACAAGCTGCAGCTTTAACATGATTCTCTGCAGGTTTCTCTTCCAGGACCTGACGGCAGCATCCTGACGAGTGTTTACGTGGAGTCATTATCCCGACTCCGGCCCTCTGAGCCGTCTCCCCTCTTATTTCCCTGCTTCCCGCCTTCTTGTCTCCAGCTGTCATCTGAACCCTCTCATCCACCACAGATGCGTCTTTGCTTGTCAGCTTAGCTTTCTCCTGTTACTTCTTCAGTGTCACTTTTCTGTTTTGCTCTGAAGTAAAAATGTTTTTTGATGTGAATAAAGCCAAAGTGAATCTAAAAAGCAAAAACTTTGCTGAAGCGTTGGATGTCTGTTCGATTCAATCACAATCTGACTTTTCTCTTTCTGTTGTCTCTTAAATCTCTCATTTGGCTGCTCCACACCACTGTGAGCAGTGTGAGGCACGAATGCATTAAGAGCTGGAAATGGGACTCAGAGTGCATTAGTGTTTGTCTCCCTGGCTTGTCTGCTTTGTTTAAACTGCAGGAGGAGGAGTTGTCTTGGCACGGACTGTTCTAAATAACTGTGGCCCGTGTGTTTCTGATTCCAGGGAACGACACTTGGTTGTCGCACTGCCACAGTTGTCCACTGGGGGAAATTAGCGGCAGCCACTTCCTGAAGACAAACATAAAGTTGACAGATGGTTGGGGGACAGGCTGGAGGAGATGGGCTGTAACGGGACTCTCCAGCTGCACTGAGAACACCCCAGAGGTGCACCAGACGATCCTCGTGAGTCGGAGATCAGCCAGATTTAAATCATGTGAGGTGTACTCAGGGTTTTCTTTTTAGTCTCACTGCTGGAACGTCCAGCACACACCTGGTATGGGAGAAAGGACAGCTGATGACAGCCGTTTGGTGGGCTGAACGCACACGAGCATGCCAGGAGCGCAGGATGTTTGTGGCGCTCTTCAGATAATGAAGGGAACGCTCACAGTTCAAACACACCGTTCATTTTTCCCTGACAAGCGTTTGTGAAATGAAAAGAGCCGGATGCACCGGCCCCTCCCTGCTGCTCGCACTCTGCTGCGCCTGGATTGGTCCCAGATGCTGTCGTCACCCTCGGTGCTGCAAACGGTCCATATTCAATAATCCCTGCGGCACCTGGGTGCTGGACACCAGGAGCCGGTGGCTTGTGAAGTGTTGCTGTGCTCAGCTCTTCTATCCTTGGACCTGTCTCAGTAAAAGCTAAAATAAAAATATCTTCACCCCCCCTCTCTCCCAACAACCCCCAGCGGTGACCTGCCATTGGCCGCCCTCCCGTTTAGCCTCCTCTCTGCTGTTTAACGTTGGCTGGACGCCGGCGTGCGGCGTTCCAAGAAACACTCCATTCCAGCACTCACCTTGGTCCAAGGCTCACATTTAATTATGGCTCTGATTCATGGCCTCTTTGTTATTACTGTCAGCTCCACTTCCCACCTTCAGACCAAACAAATGGCCATTTCCTCCACAAAAAACCTTCTTCCTCAACCTTTCAACCTCTCAGTGTTGGGGTTTCCTCTGTATGACTGCACAGTCTTCACCTTACAGTATAAAGCACAAAACAGTCAGCTACAAAGACTGAACTGACAATGTCCAAAGAAAAGCTTTGACAGACCTTCATGAAGCTGGAGAACTGTTGCTCAAGATACACGGAAACCAATCAGCACATCTCAGTGTTAGATAGCAGCTCTTTTATAGATGCTGCACTTTCCCCACAACGTCTCCAGAGATTCGTTCCGTCACTAAACATGTCATCATGAAAAAAGGTAAAAGATTTACACAACATGTTACACAACATGTTACAGAATATGTCAGAATACAAGCACACCCACTGTAATGATGGCTTTGAGCTTTCTAGCATCCAGAGTCCTGACGAGCCCGTCCACCGACCGCAGACTCTCATTATTCTGAGTAATTGGACTCTTGTGACTCAGACGAATGCAGCCACCTGCTATCTACGCTACTGCGCAACATATAACATCTCATGTTGTAATAGGCACAAAGCAGACGTTACACATCGAGTATCACAAACGCACAACGTGAATGTCTATTTATGCATCTACTGAGTACAGGAGATTGCATTTCTGTGTTAGTGTAATCTACTCTTTCATTGAGGCAGTGAGTGATACGGTTGCATCGATCCTAATTTACAGTCGTTACAAACACAGTTTTCACAGGTTTCTGTGCAGTTTTATGGAAATCCAAGCTTACTGCTCCATAGAAATGAACGGGGTAGGCAGCAGGCAGGTGGTGCTAATCAAATGCACTGATTGGCTGATTATCAGTCAAGCGTGAGCACTTCTATAAAAGCAGCCTGGAGCATTCAGGCGTTAACACAATGCCACAGTCTTCTGGGGAGTGGACGTCACGTCTGTGGTGTGACCGTGGAGTCGTGCTGAAGGTTAAAGTTCATGACAGTACAATTAGAGAAAGACTGAACAAGTATGGCAGTTTGGGACGGGCTCATGGAGGCACTTCAATATAATTTTATTTATGTAACGTCTCATAATATCCATTTTATGTATATTCAGTTTATATATAATTACAACAATGGCACAGTTACAATTACAATGCAGCCCTATCCCCTCCTGGTAGATAAACCTTTGGTATCAATTCTTTATTCTCAAGTTATCACCTCTACAAACGTGGGTGTCCACACTGCCCACTCACCTCCCTGCAGAGTGACAACCACCCACGGGCAAGCACTCGGTGACAGTAGGAAGAAAAACCCCCTTTAAACAGGAAGAGAGCTCCAGCTGATTCGGCTCTAACTGTATGCTTCATCAGAAATGATACAGAGTATGATGTACGATGATCCCAGCACAGCAGCAAATCTGCAGCGAACGGCTGGAAAAGACAAGACTCGAGAGTCCAGACCTCAGAGAGCGGCCCACGAATGACCAGAACAATGACCGACATCTTTTTAAAGTGATTTCTGCTGAAGGACTAAATCATGAGGTGTGATTTCGTGCTTTTATTTAAATATTTTATTTGTATATTTCATGATTAACCCTGACGCTGGTGTGTAGGTGTGTAAGCTTAAAAACAGGAAACCCACGTCTGCAAACAGAAACCTTTCCTGAGATCCGTTCAGATTACAGATCAAGCTACGATACGATTGGCTGTGAGTCGATGTTTCAGAGCAGATCCCATGATGCACTGGGTAGCCTCCACGCTAACTGTGGAACCGATTCAACTGCACTTGATGTGATGATGGGTTCTTTCCTGATGATTGTTGCTGCGGTCCAAACTTTAAGAAGAAGCGAGTGGTTCACATGCACTAAATATCTGGAGGAGACCTCCCCCTCGTTTTCCTCTTCAGTAATTTAGGTCTGATTTTGCATCCTGCCACAGAGGCAGCTCGGTCTGTGGTTAAGCAGCCCCGACGCTGACACCAGCAGCCCCGCTTACACCACGTTTGTTAGTTTTTCTTGTTGCTGCTTTTCTCATAAAGAAGCAGCCGGAGAGTCTGCCGAGCCTCGGGGATGAAAACATTTGGAAGGAGGGGACTCCATCTCTCTCATTGATTCCTGCTTTGATTTGTTTCTGTACTTTATTACCTCCACCCACGCTCTCTTCCCCTGCAGTTTTCATCTTTTCCCAACATGATTGAATGCCGATAAACTCATGAATTTATGTTGCTCCGTGCTCTGCTCAGAGCACAGATTCAACATTCGTGCTGATTTTTCACAGATACAGTCACGCATGAATTTCTTTCACACACATAGAAGATTAACAGTTTCAGTTTCAGCGCTGGGATGATGGATGGTTGTATGTTTACGATCTGTGACCACGGCCCGCATCCTTCGTCTTTCTTCCGCTCTGCCGTCTCCGAGCACTGTTCATTTTGCTGAACTCCAGTTTTGCTCGAGTTTCTAAACTCGTGTAGCAGACTCACGGTTTTAGGTGCTGCTCAGCATGAGCCTTGGTTTCACTCTCATATTTAAAATCAGTGAATCTGCCACCACTGGCTGAACAATCAGACCTGTGTGTGCACACTTAATACTCTGAATAACAGTAACTGTGTCGCAAATCAGGCACAAAGATTCAGCTTTACCAACAGCAATCCTGCGTCTGTTGCACACTGTAAGAAATGTGTGTAACAATTACCCTAAATAACTGTAACATGGCAACGGTAAATTACCATTAAATCAAAAAGAGTAAATGAGTGTAAAATCTATATTAAATTTCTGTATATTGACAAACGGTGATTTGCTTTTATTTATATTAATTTACAGTAATATGGAACGTTGTCTTCAAAAACAAGAGGAAGACTCTGTAACTCTCCAAAAGTTGACTCTCGTCATCATCAGCTGACTGCAGGTTTCAATCTTATAAACAGGACATTTGCATAATGACTGAAACCAGCCCACTGAAGGAACAACGGGCTGGAAGGTCAGTTCCTTGATCAACAACCACTGATCAAAGACCACTGATCAATGGCCACGAGTACCATCCATTGTTCCCTCAGTGGGCTGGTGTCTACACTAGAATTACACTGATTATTAAAGGATGAGACAAGAGAGTCCAAATCATTGTAAGTCATTTCAGCGTCAAACATGGCAGAGAACCTTTTGCCGGCGTTCTGGTTTATGATTCGCCTTTCAATCGTTATTTTGGGAGCCGGGCGATCCAAATAAAACGACAAGTTTTTGACAAATATATGCAGCTATGGTCACTCACATGGACATTTTCCACACAAATGTCATTTATATTTAAACCCAAGGAGAAAACAAGGTCCAGTGTGTGACCCTTTACATGTGTAGGGCCAGAAACATGCTGCATAAAATTAACAGACTCTGTGATAGTCATGACGTCAGCAGCCATATTACAGGATGCATCATCATTATGAAGGTTAAAATCTCCCAACATTACCACCTTCTCTAATTTAATAATGGATGACATGAGGTCGTTAAATTCAGTTAAAAAGACTCCGGCAGGGCCAGGAGGTCGGTAGATTAAAATACAATAAACGGTGTGCAAAGAGCCGAGCTTGATCATCTGCACTTCAAATGCGGTAAAAGAATCAGAGTTCATCAGTCTGCATGTGAATCTGTCCTGGTGCACAACAGCGAGACCTCCGCCACGTCCCGAAAGACGTGGAGCTCCGATGATGGAGCAGCCAGTCGAACAAATGTCCTTCAGATGTATATAATCCACGTTTGGTTGCCACGTCTCAGTTAAACACATGACGTTGAGAGATTCCTTTATAACAAGATCGTTTAAAATAAACGATTTGTTTGTGATTGAGCGAGTGTTGAGCAGGGCAAACCTGATTGAAGACGTTTGGTTGGTGCACTCAACAGCTGACTGCAGTGGCACTCGAATTAAACACCTGTGCGCACCTCTACACCTGTTACGCCGGCCGGGGACTTCAGGGCTAGCTGAAGCTAGTATCCATAGTGGTACATCACCTCTGCCATCAAAGCGGCGGTCGAAGGAGGGACGCCCAGTGAACATGGCGCCATCAGACCATAGATTGAGGGCTGGGAACTGAAGTGTAGCGTCGGCACCAGGTGACAGTAGATGAATTGGTCGTAGGCACCGGGATTCTTCCCACATCCAAGAAGCGAGTCTTCGGTACCTTCTCAGTCGCACCTGGACACCGGCCCTGGTTCCCCTCCTTCTTTTCTTCGTGTTAGATCCCACCGATATGTTCGGTAACATGCACTCAGGTGAGGAACACACAAAGAGTGGAAGTTTCCTGTAACTGTCCCAGCTGTCAGTAGCTCTCCATTGAATCTTTGATATACGACATCATACCCCGATCATAAGTAGTGGTGGCAGAGACAAAATCCAAACACAGGACGGTAAAAATAATATTGCAAGTGACAATAGCGGCCAGTATAAAACTATACCAGCAAGCTGTACTAGCGGCACAAGCGGCAAAGTGATTGACTGCCACTTAAGTACAGAAGGTCTGACCACCAGTGGGTGGGGCTTCTGGGGCTGAGATATCCACTCTGTACGACATCATACAGATCCAAGATTAGCTCAGGCAGGAAATCCTCTCCACAGAAAAGAATCCAGAAAGTGGAGTTTCCACGGACTCAGAAAGAGAGCCCCTGACCCCCAACGCCCCCATCCCCAACCCTCAGCGCAGTCGGCTCATAAACCAGCTGACAGTAAATTAAACCCAGGTTGGTTCATCTTAAACCAAACCTGCTTCAGTGAATAAAATAAGCCATCAGTGTATGAACGTGTAAAAGGTGCATACTGCGTATGAGAGCTCTGCTAAGTGTTGCATTCAAAGACTTTCTGCAGGAGCTGATGAACATTTTCTGCTCTTTCAGCAGAGAACACTTTCTGTTCTGCCGTTTTAGATTCCACCTCAGATGTTTCAAGGCCGAACAAGGTGCTCTTTGAATTGTTTTGGCTCCTGCGCTTTAAAACTCAAGGGCACCCGAATCAAATATTTATCAAGCTTATACGTCTGCCTGTCAAAAGAAATTCTTAGGGAGGCAAACTGAACATCAAAAAAGCCTTTCAGCTGCTGAAGGAAATGTCAGACAGAAACAACCCAAGCTTACACAGCTCGGCACAGGCTGTGTGTGCGTGTGTATTCGTGCCTTTCATCCGATGAAAGCTGGCCTTAGATTTGTAGACATACGCAATAATGCTTTTTAGGATACAAAAACCTCCCCCTGCGCCCCTCCCTCCAAATGTTTTATCATATTGTTGATTTCAAGCGCGCTCAGTGTGTCCACAGCCCAGGAATGACCAACAATGAGTCTTTTTAATCCTCAGTCATCGTATCTGTGCATCTGTGTGTATCTGTGACACGCAGCTCATCGTCCAGAACTCGAGGAATGTTGCTGACCACCAAACCAGGGCGGACTCATTTCCTGCAGGCAGACCGTGAGCTCAGGAGCTGCAGACGGCTGTTGTTCCTGTTCCAGGATTGGAGGAGTGGGAGGGAGGTTGCTCAGTGCAGACTTCCTGGGCTGTAGTACATCACTGTGCCTCAAACTCCTTAAACTTGCAGTTTTACATGAAGGACACTATGATTTTACAATGCTTTCACTGATCCTTCTTTACTTTGTGCTGCACATTTGATGTCATTATGAAACATCTGCTGTTCTTTGAACAGCCAGCCGGCAGATTTCCTCGTCTCGTCTGCTTTCTGTGCGTTTCTTCGTTACGGCGCTAACGAGCACGACACCATTAGCAGGAAGGTGCATCTTGTTTAATGTGATGTCTGCTACTCGATGACGTGATTTTAAGCAAACGTCCTGCTCATCAAACCTCTGGAGGGCTGAAATCCCAGCGGTGCAACAGAACAGAGGAATCCTCCGCATCACAACATAAAGTGGGAATGTCACACTTCCTGTTTTAGATCTCCATACATGTTGACTGAGCTTTCCTTTCCATGCCAGGCCACACAAACGGCTTGCAATCCTATGCAAAGATTTCTGAAAACCAAGATGGCCCAAGGTACAGAATGACCAGGTTCCATGACTTTGTGTCTTAGTGCCCGTGGTAACGCTATAGCTTCAGTCTTGCCTTTACACTCATAAAAGACACCATTTCTCAGCACATAGGTTGCATCTGCCAACACATCTACTTCTGCTTGCACCTGTCCATCAACCTCAGACACCTTATCAAACCACGATTTTAATGTTGGATCTGCCCGCTGGAGTGAAGAGATATCTGTGGGATATCAAGTTCTAGCAGGAGGTTGGGATTCTGGTCTACAACCTCTAACCTGGATCAACCCCTAAATTTATCTCTGTGTCTTTGTGCTCGAGATTTAGCTGGTTTTGCTGGGCTTACTTCTAATTCTTCATCATAGAAAGGTAGCTCTTTCAACGGGTCATTTGCACTCTGAGCTCTTGTGGTTATCAAACTGGGGATTGCACTTCCTGGCTGCGCCTGCAGAATAATGTCTTGCTTCTGTAAGTTGTGGTCCTGATCTACATGAAATGCATGCAAATGTCCAGGAACTTCATTAGACACCAAATGTAGCAGCGTAGGTATATCTAAGCCCAATATGACTGCATATGGTAGTCTGGGTGCTAAAGCCACTGGCAGGGGAAACGTCAAATACACCTCAGCCATGGGATAATCCTCCTCGTCTTCATGTACACAGCTTATTTTAGTCCTTGTGTCACTCCATAGCTCTCTTGGTACTAGACTAGCCAAAACCACTGACTGAAAGCTCCCTGTGTCTAAGAGTGCTTCTTCACGCTGACCATTAACAAGTACAGGTGCTGTTCTTACTGCTTCATGATCAGGACCTGGCGATGTGGGTCTGGGGGCTGAGCACAAAAGGGATGGCCGACTTTGTGTTGTTGCTGGGCAGGTATACTGAGTGTGGCCGATCTGGCTACAGTGATAACATCTAACATCTGATTTTGAACCTGAATGTGACTTTTTAGTGTTGTTACTTTTACCAGAAACAAAATGTCTGCTTGCAGGATAACTTCTACTCTGGCCTATACCACCACTCCTTACACCCCCATCAGACTTTGTCCAGTCACGAAGCTGTCCCGGCCAAAGGCGGTTCCTCTCGATCCTGTTCTGGCAGAGATGAAGATTTCCGCTAGCTGTGAAGCCTCCTCTGCAGATTTGGGGGCACGTTCCCTGATCCACACCTCCAGATCTGGGTGGACCAGAAACTGCTCCAAGATCATCAGTTCAGAAATGTCTTTCACTGTAGATTTTTCATTTGTAAAACATATCGTTTAATCGCACACAAAGTTCTCTTGGAGTTTCACCGGGGTGAATATCCAGGGCTCGAAACCTTCTTCTGTATGTGTCAGCAGTTATTTCATATTGAGCAAGAATGGCATCCTTTACTTTATCATAGACTTCCGAATCAGCAATGTCCATATGCACATAAGCACTGCGTGCTTTACCTGTGAGCAGAGGTACGAGTCGAACAGCCCATTCTTCTCTCGGCCGACGGCAGACTTGAGCCATTCTCTCAAAGGTTGTGAGAAAATGGTCAATACAGTATCATCATCTGGAGTGAGTGGCAACAACTTGGGATCTCTCTGGTGAAATGGTTCCACATCTGCTGACCAGTCAGACCAGGCCCCCCATCAGGTTCACCTCCCTCCTCGATGTGGTTGTCCTCTTGTTCCTGCTGCTCTTCTCTCATTTCTTTCACTTGAGCTTGAATTTGCTGAAACTGGTGTTGCATACTTTTCCATCTTTGCTCCTGTCGGGCTTATTCTTTGTACGTTCTCTGGTCTCTTGTTGCTTGAGACTGCATCAACCAGATCTGTCAGTTCATCCAGTCTATCGCCCAGTTTAGCTCCTGCTTTAGCCACTGCATCAGCTGTAGCACCTTCCCCATCCTCTGCCAGCTCATTACAGTCATTCTTCTTTCCACTTCTCGCCATCATGTTTACCTCGTTCATTAGAGGCAGCACTCCTGACACCACTTGTTAGTTTTGGCTGGTGGTCATAGGTTCTGTCCAATAATATGACACGAGACTGGGGTAAAATACATCCATGGACTGGAGGACGTTATTAAAGAAGGCACATGTTAACAGCACAAACAAAATGGCTTCTTTTATGCTCTACCTTACAGGTGAGCATCCGGACCGGCCCAAGTGTTAACCAGTGTGGGGGTTAACCAATCAAAATGAAAACATAACCCTCCACACAAACAAACATACAATAACATTCGAGCACATAACAAACATATTTCCAACACGTACTATAAACACATCAATAACATAAGCTTCACCCACTACTATCTAAATTAAAGCCCTCATTAACCACACCCCCTAACCTGGCACACTGGTCTGCTCCAGCAGCTCAGGTGATTGAGCTGCTTCCAGCAGAAGCAACCAGGACAGGTGAGCACTGTCACCAGTTCTCTTTTTATACCAACGTTTAGTTTACAGGCAAATATTAAACGTAAGCAGCTCTGACTGCGGCTCTTTTCTGACAGGTAGGATGGCAGTCCCCTTATCTCTTCACTTTTACAAGCTGACAATTTAATCCTACATCAAATAAACCGAATAACGAATTCATAAGAACTAACGTGTGTTTTTCCTTTGTTATACTTTTAAATTCCCAATCAATGAATTAATAAAAATACAAACAAGGTAATGGAGCTCCTCCATTACACCCAGGCGCTCGTGTCTGAACCTCATGTAATCTGGCTCGTGAGATTCCTTTTTAATCTTTACTTGTGGACTTTGATCTGCCTTCAGCTGAGTGTCATCCCTGTGGATGATACCGTCATCGGGCCGTGTCGGAGCGCGCAGTCGTTCTGCAGGCGTCCCTGAAGGATCAACCTGCCAGCTAAAATAACACGTCTGCCAATTTAACTGTCAAAGGTGCACGACTGCTCCTGAGTCGCTGCTGGAAGCAGTCAAACGGTTTGACTTTCTCTTTTGTTCTACCACACAAAAGTGGATTTTCTTCATATTGTTCTGGAGCCTGAAGGTGAGCCGTCCTCAGTGGAGCTGTTAGCTTCCCTGATTCAGACATTGAGTGCTGAGTTTATCAGAGACTGGATGCTCATTAAGTCGGAGCTTTGTTTTCTGTAAAGTTTAATCAAACTGCAGGTGAATCACTCATTTTCAGAGCACTACGGGCGAATCGGTGAGGGTCGCTCCTCTTGATGGGAGCTTTTTTCTTTTAGACTGGGGCCCGAGGCCTTCGAGCATTTTCAGGCCAAGGAGAGAGTCTGTAACTCTGCAAAATACAGTATATAATGACCAATGTTGGGCAATTAATTATAAACCGTAAATCCCAGACTACAGAGCGCACCTGATTAAAAGCCGCATGCTCTAATTTTAGAAAGAAAATCTATTTTGTACACAGCAAAATCTCCAGTGTTAAATTAACACTAGAGAGTGTCTATATGGGTCCACACCTCTGAGTGTTAAATACAACACTGTTGAGTGTTAAATTAACACTTTTGACAGTGTTATATGTAGGGATGGGTACCGGTGTCCGGTGCCATGATGGCACCGGTTCTGACATAAACGGTAGTAACCAGACCGAAAAGCAGCGCACATTTTGGTGCTTTATTTCGGTGCTTTTTTTTCCTGAGCTGTGATACACTTCTAGCCAATCATTTTACGTTTCCAAGGATAGTAGGCGGGGCCAGGTACGTACGTTCTTTTAGAGCAGAGCTACAGATTAAAAATGCCCAAGGTGAAGCGGTCAAAGTCTGGCTGTACTTCACAGCAAAATATGCAAACTCAGCAGCAACAAGTGCTTTAAGCTGATACTGTGATACTGTCAAAGGAAGTAACACCTCAAATCCGATGAAACACCTGGCGACGCATAGCGGTTTTTTTTAAAGCCCAGAAATGCGCCGTATGATAGCTTGCTGCGAGACCTCACACCGAGCACATCTACTGCGGGTGTGGTGCCTGTTATCTGACCCGGAGTTAGCAACATCCCCCAAAAACCCGAAGAGGAGAGTCCTGGCCCCTAGCCCTGCCAGTGTAGCAGAAATGATGAGGATGATGATGCAGCAGCAGCCGTTCTTCTCTGCGTGAGTAGCTTAATATTCGTGTGTAATTTACATTGAGTAGGCTAACCACGTTATTACATTAATGCATGTAAGGTGAACTAGCAAACATCATCATAGCTACATGCGGCTGTCTTCTTGTTTGATGGCAGATACTCCCTTCACCCTGGCCAAAAAGGCTAAAATGACCAAAGAAAAAGTGGGAAACAGCTGAACATGAGAGGTTTTTGGACAAAGTTTGTGTTTTTTCCATTGTTTAAGCACTGCTTCCAGCCAAGAGTGATGCCATATATGCCCTATAGCTGCAGAAAAGGCTAACATTGTTATCTTTTTACAAAAAACAGCTGAACATGAGAGATTTTTGGACAAAGTTTGTGTTTTTTCCATTGTTTAAGCACTGCTTCCAGCCAAGAGTGATGCCATATATGCCCCATAGCTGCAGAAAAGGCTAACGTTGTTATCTTTTTACAAAAAACCAGCTGAACATGAGAGATTTTTGGACAAAGTTTGTGTTTTTTCCATTGATTAAGCACTGCTTCCAGCCAAGAGTGATGCCATATATGCCCCATAGCTGCAGAAAAGGCTAACATTGTTATCTTTTTACAAAAAACCAGCTGAACATGAGAGGTTTTTGGACAAAGTTTGTGTTCTCCATTCTTTAAGCACCGGTTTGAGCACCGTTTAAGCACCGGCACCGTTTCAAAAGTACCGATTTGGCACCGGTATCGGATAAAACCTAAACGATACCCATCCCTAGTTATATGTTTAAAAGTAACCTAGTCAGTTTTGAAGATTAACAAAGACTAACACTGAGCAGTGCTGATTTTCTAACACTGGAAAATAACTCAAAATGTTAGAAATATTCCAGTGTTAGAAAACCAGCACTGCTCAGTGTTAGCCATTGTTAATCTGCAAAACTGACTAGAGTATGAACAACCGTGGTCCAGAAGAGCTTGGTGAAACAATTGATTTTAATGAAATACACGCGTGGGGGGACCAGCTCCGTTCGCAGACAGCGCTGATCTCCGACTAATCAAAGTATAAGCAGATATTTTATACCATCAGGGCTTGAATTTAATGACGCCCCGTCAGCGTCAGATACATTTCATACATAGGTTCCCAGAGCAGAGGCGGAGCCAGACATTTGAAACACCCAGGGCTCAGCCCTAAAGGGTATGCATGTGGGATTTTTTTTTTTTTTTTGGGGGGGGGGGGTAGAAATGACTGAAAGATTAATTGGCTCTGTTTTGAGTTTTGTTCAAAAAAGAATGACTTCATATAAGGAAAAATATATATCACATGTGCAGGACACCTTAAACTCGTTTTTTAATTAAGCAGCAAGGCAGAACAAGGTCAGGGCTGTATCAAGACACGAGGACTAAACCCCAATTCAACCAGACCCAGAACTGATCCAGAATTAACACAGGACTACAACAGTTCAAAATCAGGACTACTGAGGACTTAACCAAGACAGAACCAGAATCAGAACTAGATGATAGTAGCACTAAAAATCATCATAGACCTGCACTACACTTGTTTTTTAATAATACCAAAGTACAATATTTAGATTGAGAAAAGTTTATATAATTATTTAGTCTTGTTGTGCAAACAAGCTGCAGAACTTAATAAATACAGAATTTGAAAAATAACAAACCTAAAAAGAAACACGAGGTATGAGATACATGAGGACCTGTGATACGGTGATACTTTTGGTAAACAACCATTTGACTAACATGTGTGTCTCACCTGCTCTTGTTCATCTGTTCTGTCCTCATTCTCCTCTCTCTTCCTCTCTCCCTCTTTGTGCTGACAATCATCAAATATACAGATATTTACAAACTCTTCAGATAAAAACACTTTTTTAATTGTAACATCAAATCAGACTAAATGTTTATTTTTTAGATAAATATAAAAACATATTTGTTAACTTTAAGAGTAAAGAGAGAAACTGTCTGTATTTCTTAATTGTAAATGGCACCAAATTGTATTCAAACTGAGCCACACTTATGGAGCTCCACAGTTCTGTTCCTGGTGTTTTGTTGACATCTCTTGATGTTCCCATGTCACAGAAACAGGCTCTGTGTTTTGTCTTATATGCATCCACAGCTGTGCCACCAGTTTACTCACATGGACTCTACGAACCAATCAGAAGCTTCTTCAGCTCAGAATGGAATCGTCTGGAGTTTTCTTATTAATTAACAACAAACTTAGTGTACATGTACTCCTAAATTTGATGAAAGTGATAAAAACAGAAGCTCTGTCTCTCTTTATTCTGACATTTAACTAATTCAAAAGATGTTTCAATATTTATGTAAAACTAAAGTTTACTCTAAATTGATGTTGTACAGTAAAAATGTTTTATGTTTTCTCCCTAAAGTGTAAATATCTGGTTATAAATGTGAATATCCTGCTGTGTACTGAAATCCCTCTTGTTTTGCATAGAAATATACTGAACAACATACAAAGCATAATATATAAAATAACATTTACCTGAGTTTTTTCTTTGAAAGAAGCCTCTAATGTCCATTCTTATATTTCAGTGCATAACTGAAACCGAATTAGTCGGGGAGGGTAAGAACTGAGAATATGAAATAAACACACCTAAGCTAAGACTCTAAAAAAATAGCATTTGTTCGGCTTTTCATTTCGCCATTTGTTGATTCACTTGAAGAACAAGTAACGTAATATTGGTCAAGTGATCACTTTGATATCTTTCGTGATGCACCGTCATATTTACATTATTTGTACAGTAGGAATGATTTGCTTTGGTACCTGGTCAAACTTAAGCTCTCCTTAGTATGGCTGGCTCCGTCTCTCCAACAGCGCACACAGGCAGCAGCTGCCCCGCCCCCTCACTCAGTCGCTTAGTGTCTGAGCTCGGATCATACCAATATCAGGGGGGATTCACGCACAGTCGTAAATTCCCACAGTGTGCACTATGTGCTTCGAATATTGTGTGTATAGAATATAAATGAAATAAAAGATAACAATGAATAACCTGGTTATTCAAATAGCATCATCCAAACAGCTCCTCAGGATAACCTGCACTTAGACTCTGCTTTCGGTTTCACTTCTGCAAAAGACACGCTCTGCAAACATGCAGTTTCCTGTCAGCCTGCAACTTAGTCTTTCTGAAAGACACACACACTGTTTAACCATCTGAATGCACTATCAATGCTGTAGATTATATTATTAATGCAATGGTAATGATGATGATTATTAACAATAGCAGCAAAATAATTTCCCTGCTCTCCACAAGATTTTGCTGTGTACTTGTACGGGCCGCACCGGATTTTAAGCCGTACAGAAACATTACACGTGAGGATTTTTAACGTTTAATTTAATCCGTAAGGTAACGTAAACGTTATGGTAACATACAAAAATACATACTGCAAATGCTTTTTTTCCTCGGACAGCGCCTGTAACACGGCTACCTGTAAGTACACGTGCGTATCAGTAACACACAAAAAACGTTGCTTATGGGTTTTTTACGGAACAGCGCACAAACTATATATCGTATATATACTACTTATCAATTTGATTGGTCTACTGTTACCAGGCAAAATGATGTTGGCCTGGTACCTTACCACAGCAGCTAGCATTCCCGGTTTTCCTAGCTGCTATCACAGCACTACATTAGAATCCCCAACTCACTATGCTTCATTATATATACACGAGACCTGGGACTCATTTGAAAACGTGACGGGGTCTATGACCCGCTGCAGGCGATCACATACATGTGTTTGGAGTCACACTGAGCCCTGCATCCGGGTATCAGCCCAGAGTGTCGTCCGACTCCAGCGACAGTGCGTGCCAGATTCTGACATTTCCAGACAGACATAAAAATAAGAACATCAGCGTGTCCTCGGCTGGAATCAAGGACGCTCTGACAGGACGAACGCTGCAGTCCGCTCTCGCACAGCGCCTGACCTTTCAGCCCGGCGCCTGACCTTTCAGCCCGGCGCCTTCCTTTCTGTGGAGTTTGGGGCTTTAACAGCTCTGAGGGGACGAGCTGCCAAAGAAGTGATAACATTTAGATTTGTCATGAATGAGGCTCAAAGTCACCCTGTTACATTTCCCTCCACCTTCCTCTCACACGCAGCACGAGAGTCCTTCTCCCAAAACATCACCGTGGTCAACTGATGAAATCTGGTAATAACTGAAGGGGGCCACTGACCTTTTAACGTTAGAGAGCTGAAGCCTCTCGGACCCTCGTGACACTTTCGTGTTTTTGCTCAAAGCCACAGAACGAGGTCAACTGCACAACCGCCGGCCCACAGAGGCGTACGACGGATTTTCCTGCCCTGTCTTTAGTCTTGCTTTGCCATCAGGGATCATTGGCAGCGTTTCACCTGCAGCTGATCGCACAGCTGGAGGTGCTTTTCAAGCAGGAAGCTCAGAAAGGCCCTGGGGGCTTAACAGGTTAGAAATGTCTGCAGTACTCAAACAGATAATACCTACTCAAACAGACCTTGGCTCCACCTCCTCACAGCAGGAGGGTTTGAGATCGTACTTCCACCTGTGCCAGGCGGCGGCTCACGTGAGAGGCTCAGCTAAAGCAGGAAGCCGCCAGCACTGCAGTCAGAACGTGGCTGCTCCAAAGCGGACTTCACCATCACACTGAATCATTTATGATTTGTAGAAATCAAAAGTTCAGAAATATTATTTTACAAGAAATCAAAGATTCCTCCCTGGATTCGTGATTTGTGTCGATTTTCTGGCCCAAACCATTCGTTCTCCTCTCACAGCTAATGAAGCAGGGAGATTTTATGCTTTTCGCTTTGACAATAGCAGCTCCTGAGGCAGCCACATCAGTGCCAGGGCTCACTGTCAGAGAGCTGCCAGATAGCACACGCACATGCACATGCACACGCACACACGCACGCACAAAGCCGGTAATTAAACTGTAGAACGTGAGCCAAAACGTATGTGCTTGAAATAAAGACACACAAACAGCGAGAGAGTGCCACATGCATATTAATGATACACAGTTAACCGTGCAGAGGACAGCGGTGCACAGAATAATACGACACAGCTGTGACTGTTGCAGAGCGGCGTCCTCGTCCTGATACCAGCTTAGTGCAGACTTTGTGAGACCAATCACTGTGTGCACATGACTCTGAGCGCACAACGGGCAGACGTGGTCAGAGACATCAGCCGGCTCTGGGCTCTCTTTGTCTTCCTCCCTCTCTGCTCGCTCTCTCGTCTATTCACAGCAGCACTTGTCTTCCATTAGCCTCTCCGTACTCCGGCAGTGTGCAGCGAGCGCCAGTGCGTCCACGTGTCCGGTTTCATCTGAACATCCAGACTGTTGCTAGGATACCACAAACCTACTCGGACCGATCTGGTTGGCTGCGGCCTCGGTGCAGTTTTAACGGTGAGCTGCGCTCACTGACACCGTCGACGGTCACACCGCAAATACCTGCCGACCTTCAGTCCTGAAAACGCAGTTCAGAGGTGGAGGAGAAGGCCGGCAGCACGAGTGGAGCGAGGCAGCAGGCGGTGCTCAGGCTCTGCTTCCTGACCGTGATGCGCTTTGACAGCCAAAGTCAAATACGATAAAGACGGCGACACCCTGAGACTGTGATGCTCTCTGCAGCATTTACAGTCGCTCTGCTGTCCTCGCAGACTTCACAGTAAGTCAGCTCCTGCCCGCTGACGCGTGTCATTCTCGCCGGCTGAACGTTTTCACCTTCGCCGTCTTTGCTTCTTGAAACCAGTAAGAACGAGCGTGGGAGGGTCTCCTCGAGGAACCGAGGGACAGACGCCGCCGCTCAACGTGGATTCAAACAAGCTGACGGCTCTGCGCTTTAACATGAAACCAAACAACCCACAATGCAACAGTCTTTCCCTCGCTATTAATAACACTCTGCACAGGTCATTTAAATTCAGTGGCCTTCGAAGTGAAGGTCAGAGGCTGCTCTAATGTTAACATTTAAATGCAACCAACACGTCCGTGACTGAAACCATCGCCGGCCCCGTCCTGGAGCTCCAGCAGGAGAGCCGGGGTCGCCTAAGCTCGGCGTCAGGAGCAGCGAGCTGCTTCCGAGTGGATTTATTATCCCGTGTTGCTCTGCTGGGTTTGATTGTGTGGAAACGGAGGTCATTTCACAGTGTTAGTTACCTGAGGGTACCTGACATTTAAATAGCCTTCTCGTTATCGCTCGCTCGCCTTCGCTGCAGATCTTTCTCTCTTGTCCTTGCTCGCTCGCTTTTCTCCTTTATATCCTCTCGTCGTTTTTTTCCTACTCATTCTCAGGCCACCGCTCTCTGTGCTTCGCTCATCGCCTAAAAGTCATTCTCACCCCTCTCTCTCCTGAGTTCAGTCGACTGGAGGAACCCAGAGAAGCTGCAGATCAAACACGTGCACTGAGCTACCGGGCGTGTGATGGACGAGGTGACAAACAGGTAAATTCATGGAAGGAGGGTTAAAGAGCTGCTTTGATCTGAACGATGACGCTGGCAGCCGGCAAAACAGACAACGAGCCTCTGGGATACGCGGCAGCTTCATTAATTAAGGTAATCAGTGTGATACAAATATTTCAATGTCAACATGTTTTTATATGAACTCTGTTCCCTGAGGCTTGAAAGAGTTTAGTGGTTTCCAGTGTGCACCATAATTTTTCATTAATATGTAAATGTAGGCACCAGAGTGCTCCCGTGGTCCGAGGAGTTCCTTTGTTTCAGGTATTTTCTGCACCGCCCGACACACAATCCACAGAATCAGAGCAGCAGAGTGACGGCAAACCCCGCAGCTCTGCGGTCACGTGACGATCCACAAATCCCTCTCTGCATGCACATTAGCTACGAAAGAAAAGAGCGACGTGGGCTTCTGATCACCCCAAAACGATGTGACTTGTTCAGCACAGCTAAAAAAAAACAGAGAGCCAAAAAAAGAGGAAAAATCTGCACGCCAGGTTCTGCCAATGGAGCTTCTCCCTCTCGTTTCCATTTAAAACCAAACTAATTAAAGCTCCGCGCCACCTGTTTCCAACAAGTCCTCCAATCAAAACAACAAAATCTGTCATTTGTTTCCTCCTAGAACAGCGCAGAGACCCAGCTCTGCTCCCACCACGAACAATACACGCCGCTGACGCAAACACCACTTTGTCAGCTTTGGTTCTCAGCGAGGCCGGCCTGGTGGTAGGGAGCACAGGTCTGCCGTCACAGGAAGTGGAGGATGCTGGGCAACGTGACATACTGTAGGTGAGTTTAAATACAGCATAAAAGAAAATCCATCATGCACATCAACAGGATGAATGTTAAACAATGAGGCAAAATAAAGGTGAAATCCCTCCATAATACGACCCGAGTCCAAAACTACAGCCTGACTTAAAACAGTTTACTTACAGTGCGACTTTTTCTTTGTTTCCTGCTCTACTGCAAGAGTCTGCATTATAAAGTGTTACTGGATGCTGAGACCAAAGCATCTGTAGCTAAGAGGTGACAAAGTATCTGTCATGTTTCCCAAAACAGCCTTTTGATCCATAATCTGCGAGTGAGTTTGTGGTCTCATTATCCAAGGTCAAAGCTAGCGTGTCGTTTATAGCACGGCTACGCTGAAATCCTCCAGCCAAGACTTCAAGGCAGGGATTTACAGCTGATGGGTGACATCACAGCAGCCACACCTGAACTTGAATTTAAAGTTCGGGTTTGACTCGTTGGCTAATAAGTGAGTGTTCAAGGGTATTTTAGAGCCTGGAGGTGCTTTGATTTACACAACGGGGAAATCTTTTCTCTCGTCGGTCCTCTCAGACGATCCAGGAAACGTCGAATCAAAGCTTTTATCTTTCCACAACGGCCGCACAGATGTTTCTCAGCTCAACAAACAAAATTTTCCAGAACAGAACAGGTTACATCAGCTGCTGTAAATCCTGGAGAGAAAAGTGACTTTTTAATGTGGTGATCTGGACCGCTTACAGAGAACAGATCAAAAATGTAGGAAAGCTTCACGGCGCAAAGAGATTCGACGTGCCGTGAATCTATACGCCGAACGCTAATCTCCAGTTTCTAAAGAGAGGCGTCAGAAGAGTAACGCTCTAATGAGAACAGCTGGATCTGACGCTCCAGCTGTGCTGTGGAACTTGTCATCAGACGTCCCCGTGCCTTATCGCCGTTCTTTCGCTTCTTTTATTTTCTGTGAAAGGATCAAAGATGAGCTCTTTTCAACACCAGCTTATCTGACGATCCAGCCCACAGTAAAACGAAGTGTTTTAATTAAAAGAAAATGCCCACGGCAGCAAAACCCAAATGTGTTCAATGAAACCGTGAGAGTGGGCAGAACTGGTCTGACTGGAAAT
Organism: Copadichromis virginalis; assembly: GCF_057382275.1. Lineage (NCBI taxonomy): Eukaryota > Metazoa > Chordata > Actinopteri > Cichliformes > Cichlidae > Copadichromis > Copadichromis virginalis. Next base: position 838,784 of record NC_140638.1, read on the forward strand.
CAGCATTACAGTCGGTACTTGGAGCTGCACGGACGCCTGCTAATCCATGAAATTACACACAGAAGTTTATTTATAGACCTGTAAAGCAGCTACAGAAGGTGTCCCACAGTCCACAGCTTCAACATCTACATCAGAGTCTTTCAGAGACGGCTCGACACGAGATCCCGGTCGAGGGTCACGACGTGCATCATTACGAAACAACCGGAGACACCAAACGTGTTAAAAAAGTGAGAAAAGACATTTGTCCTGAAAACTGCTGGTTTGACCAATCACGTCTGAGCAGGTATAAACTCAAAGTGTGGTGCTGAAGAGAGACGGCGGCTGTGGTTCAAGGTGGATTCTGACAAACGGGACAGGAAGTCCTGACCAGACACCGCTCGGTATGACCTGTCAGGTACAGTTTAGTGTTAATGCGTGGCATTCACGTGTATGAGAATAAATGACAAAATGATGGTAGAGTAGTTATTCAAATGAAGCCGGAGCTGTCGGTAATCGCTCTTCTGCTCTGCGTTCACCAACTCCCTGCCTCCTGGAGAGTCGTCAGGACAGCAGCTCAGGAAACCTCGCTGACAACGACGTCGCTCAAAGAAAAGCACAGATTCAGCTGTCACAAGTAAAATCCCCAGAAAATAACCAAGACCCTGAATGCATCTCAGGGTCCAGCTACATGAAAGACGTTCCTGTTGACACCACGTGTGGAGAACAGCTCCATGCCGGCAGACTACAGTCAATCAGAGCACCAATAAAACTCACAGGTCGCCTCACTCAGAGCTTAGTGCTTTCACTAATATTGGACTGTTACATCTGCAATACATAAATAAAATTTTACAAACCATAATCATAATTACTTCAGGCCACAGCTGAGCCCAGATCAGAGCGGCTTCATTCGATGATTTCATTTTCGTGCACTAGGCCAAATCAAAAGTCCCAAAAACAGCAATGTTAGTAAAAATCTGCCTGTTTATTGATCTGTCAATGCCTACAGTGCTCTGAAAATCAGACTCAAATCTCACCAATGATGGCATTTTTCTGTGGTAGAGATCCAGCTGCAGCGCAGTGCTAAGAAACTGCTTAACTGAGGACACAGCTGGAGACCCGAACATGCAGCTGGCAGTGCTGAACTGTCCTCGGACAAAATCAGTGTATTCCTGTCTCACAGGAACCACAGAGTAAATAAAGGGTCACCATATGTCCCGTCGCTCCACGGCGTCCTTGAGGAAAACTGAATTCACCTCAGCGCAGGAAATACAAATGCATGCACTCTGTGCAAAGTGCAACCCAGACTGAACTTAAATGATACCACATGTCGCTCCAGAGAAAGCTGCGTCTGCGTTACTGTTAAATCACGAGCTGCTCTGAACTGCCTTCAGCTTCTTGAAATGTGAGTGGATGCCCTAAACTCCCATCTTACAGCTTTAGAGCTCTACGTCCGTACTTTCAAATGAGCATAAACGACTCAAAGTAAAGACCGAGTCCAGCTGCAGATTGAACAAAAACCTGCAGAAAGATGATGAAGACCCCGTGCTCCAGGGCCCACTCCTGCCCACCACAACCCTGAGCTGATGAACTCTGCAGTCACGTTTTTATAAATATTAACATCACTTGAGTCATTCCTGTGCACCATCGATCAGACTACCATTGATCACTGCGTTCCTGCAGTTGTGATGAAATCTGCAGATGAAAGCCTCACCTCCCGTCTCCAGCTCCAAGTAAACCCGAGTCTTCACATCGACACCGACGGCTTCAGCTCGTCAGTGTAAAAATGCATTTTGATCCCCCGCACCTCGCTTTGAATTCATTAAAACTTTCAAACATCAGAGAAAACATCAGCTGAAAAGCTGCTGTGGCACATCTCACGGGGAAACGACCTCACGGAGATGCAGCCGGGTCCAGACGAAAGGCCCCGACGACCACGAGGAGACGCAGGAAACACCTCGAGCACGCAGCTGAAACTGTGCGGAAAACCTCACCGAAGAGACGAGAAGACGGACACCGAGCACGCGCTTGCTGTGCGTGTGTCGGTGGGACTGGTGCATGCTGGTGCACAGTCTCTCCTGTGCTTTGTGTTTAGTGGTGTTGGGATTTCAGTGAAAACAAACATCTAACTGGTTGCAGATGTTCTCTTCTTGTTCAAACAGAGTTCTTCCTCCCCACTGTCACCGAGTGCTTACTGCTACAGGTTGGTCTCAGGTGTGGCTTTTCTCCCTCCTGTTGAAGGATCTTCATCTTAACCCTTTATCACCCAATCGTGATCAGAGAGGCCGCCTTCTTTTGTTATTTTGTTCTCATCTTTCAGGAAACGTTGAGCCTTGTAACAGGAAGTTCACCTTCCCTTCTCCCTGAAAACATTTGAAATCTAGCCCGAGCGCTAACGTCATTTAAAGAGCTCGTGTAAAAACTTTGAGTAGCGCATCGTTGCAGCTACGCTCGAGTATTAATATCTTTTTAATCATTTCACAGAAGCACCCGCCCGCTGAGGCAGAGAAATAAAAAGAAAACACAGCTCTCTCTTTAATTCCTTCTCGTCTCCTTTTCGTTTCCATTTGGAGCGCTTCGACCTTGAGCTCCTCGGAGTGAAGAAATAACAGCGGCGCAGAGGTCTTTTGTCATGTAGCAGCCGCGGCTGTCAGCTCTGCAGGAAGCCTGCGTTTCCCGTAGCCTCGAGCACGGCCGACGTGTAACGCAGACCTATGGCGTGCTCGTGACAAGCGTCGCTGAAGTGGATCATCTTTTGATATTACGGTCTCCTTCTCTGCCTCGAGGACACGTGCCGTGTTTCTCTGCTCGTTCAGGTGCGCTGCAGCGCGAATGCAGCACAGGTGAAATGTCCCAACCGCCATTTAAAAGGATCACGTCATTTACAGTCGTGTAATTAGTCAGCTGACCTGCACTGGCTGCATTTAATGAAACGCACTGAGTGAAATCTTCTCTCAGTGTTGCAGTGAATGCAGTGTTCAGCTCACACGAGATCAGCCTGATCCACGGAGCTTTGAACGTGTGGATAATAATCTGTGTTGATGTTGAAAGTGAATTACAGCAGCTGATCACTTTAACAGAGAGGCCCTGCACCCCGTGGAGATGCGCGCTCATGGGAAACTCCTAGATATGACCTTGAATCAGCTGATTTGCTGACACGTTGCTGAAGGTGACCCAGAGTCACCTCTGCAGATATTACTGATGAGCTCAAGCCGGCGTCCGAGGTGACGTAAAGAACGCAGGCTGATGAAGGTTAAAGAGGCGTTCCTAACACCTGAAGTGGAACGGCGACCCACGGACACACAGTGAAACGAGTCCTGGGATCTGAAGCGCTGCCGACACGCTGGTTGCAGAAACACGGCGTTCTGCTCTTAAGACGCACCCGTTTGAATCGTGTTTCTACTCATGTTTAATTGTCCTTTATTGAGTTTAAGCTCTTATTTTGTTTTGTCATTTTAATTCTATTCATTTATTTATTTAAATTTGACTCACATTGTATTTATGTTGCTATGGTAACCACTTTGGTCAGTTGTTGTTTTTAAAATTCTTATGAATAAAATTGGCTTGGAAAGTGACCAAATAAATATCATATGGAAGCAAATGGAGCTTATGAGTTCCTTTACTGCAACCTCAGTACTCAATACTGACATGTTACTCTTGTCCAATCGGCTTCCGCCCGCCTTCTTTGAGCCAGTCAGCGTTCGCTTTGCACGGTTTAAGTCTCTGCTCTCCATCATTCTCCCTTCAGACTCTCTTTCATGCAGCCCACCTCCTCCCCGTCTCCTCCTCACGGAGCCAGAGCTCCGTTCAAGCCTCAGTCTTCTTCTTTGCCACCAGCGTCTGGACTCCAGGAGGTCCTGTCTGTTAAAAGCTCAGGATAATGAGACACTGAAGTCACTTCTCTGGGAGACTTCCGGTACTGTAGAGGGGGACGTGTGTGCGAGGGCTCCCGGTTCACATCTTAAAACTATATTTTTATAATGAACTGATTGTGTACACTGCGACACATCTGTATGTCTGAGTCAATTTAACTAACTTTGAAAATATTGAGTATGTCTAAACAAGCGAAGCCAATTAATGCACAAACTAACTCCGGCTACACGTGCTGCAAACAAGCTAGCATCCTTTGCAGCTAACAATGTGTCGACATTAACAGACGACCCTCCAGCACCTGAAAACCCTACAGCTGTAATGGTGTCTATGGACCAACCAAAGCCGAATTTGCCAAACAAAGGATGATGTTTCCGCCCTGATTCGAGACGCCATCAGACCGATTCCAGACTCACTGGACTCGTTACAAACAACGGTGAGCTCATTCCAGAAACGTCTTAGCTCTGTGGAGTCTGTTGCTGAGGATAACTTTGAACGGCTAACAGTAGCAGAAACATCCATCAAGATGCTTCAGAACCAGTCGCTGGCAGATCGGTGCGACGACCTGGAGAACCGCTCATGGAGAGCTAATTTCCGTATACTGAATATTCCTGAAGGCAGCGAAGATGGTAAAGATCCCATAAAGTTCATCTCAGACGTCCTGATGGACATGATGGGAAGTTTTCCCTGTTTCTCCTGACCTGGAGAGAGCTCACCGAACCCCGATTTCCAAAACCAGCCAGGGATCACCCCCCGCGCGTTCCTGGTCTGCTTCTCCAGATTCCAGCAGAAAGAAGCCGCTTTGCGCTGGGCCAGGAACCATCAGCTCCGGTACCAAGGTGCCACTATTAGGATCTATCAGGATGTCAGCGTTTTGCTCTCCAAAAAGAGAGCCGCGTTTAACAGCATCAAGCAATCGCTGCACCAGAAGAACGTCAGATTTCACCTGTTGTATCCAGCCCGGCTGCGAGTGATGCACGGAGACAATAGGCTCACCTTTGACTCACCTGATGAAGCCCAGCAGTTCATCGACTGGGCTTTCGGTAAGGATTAGGACAATGAGCCGCGGTTTGAACTTGGTGACCCAGCAATGAAAATACTCCTGTGCAACATGTAAGTCAACTTGCGGTCCGCGGACTCGAAGTACTGTGAGTATAAGAACTCTATTCATATATGTGTGTATGCACCTGTTTAAGAGCAACTGTACTGTTTAATCATAATCATGCTTTTTTGTAGGAACTGGGAGCCTTCCTGTATAGAAGTGTTAAAAATGTGTTCCTGGAAGTTGTTAGTAATAGTGGTTAGCCTGCAGCTTGCCTCAGAGAGAGCGACAAGTACAGGTTTAGTTCTAGTTTTGTTTTCATCCTTGTTTATGGACAAGAGTAAGGGAAAGGACACTATCGGATCTTTGCAATGTTTGTTCACCTCTGTGTACACAAGGGTTGAAATTTTCCAATCGTGCACTTAAATATGCTCATTGCTTACCTTTTGTTCTGGTTATTCTTATGGTGTAATCGCCTTAGTTAAACATGGTGAATGGTACTGATGTGGGGGCGGCTGCTGTGCGATTCATTAGCTGGAATGTGAAGGGTTTGAATGGGCCTGTCAAAAGAGCCAGGATTTTTAATCATCTTAAGTATCTAAAATGTGACATTGCATTTCTCCAGGAAACCCACCTGTTGGTAAAAGATCACATCAGACTTAAGAAAGGATGGGTAGGAAAAACGTTCCATTCGAGCCTCAACTCAAAAACATGTGGAACAGCCACACTAATCCATAAAAGCACTCAATTTAAAGCATCCACTGTTATTTCAGACCCGCAGGGGCGATTTGTGATGGTTTCAGGACTCCTGTACCATAAGCCTGTGGTTCTGATAAATATTTATGCCCCGAACTGGGATGATGAGAAGTTTATTAGCAAAATAATATCATTAATTCCAGATATGAACTCAAAACAGCTGATTTTTGGTGGAGACTTGAATGTGATGAACGTAGCACTTGACCGCTCCAGCTGTAAACCTACAAATCTCTCCAAAAAAGCAAAGTTATTATCCGTTTTTATGGCCACTGGTGGTTTTTATTTCCACAGTAAATCATTTCTTTTTCTCTAATGTACATCACTCAAATAGTAGAATAGACTATTTCTTCATTGACCAGAATCTCCTCCCCTTAGTCAAGAAAACTGAATATTTAACCATAGTAGAGTCAGATCACGCTCCTGTACGTTTAGATCTTGCGTTTCCTTTTTACCAATCAGAACATCCACCCTGTAAATTAGACAGGACTCTCCTGGCAGAGGAGGGTTTCTGTGAAACGATATAAAAAAATAGATGGCTTTCTAATTTTCAACCAGAAAGATAATGTTTCACTTTCCCTCTTGTGGGAAACATTAAAGGTTGTAATCAGGGGAGAAATCATCTCATATTTGTCTAGAAAAAACAAAATGAATCGAATTAGGCACGAGGAGCTAATTAAAACCATCTCTATGTTAGATGCTCAGTACTCTGCTTCTCCTTCTCCTGAGCTTTATAAAAGGAAGCTGGACCTCCAAACACAAAACAATTTGATGCCAACTGAAAAAACTGAACGTCTTCTGTTAAAGTCACGAGGTTATGTACACGAGCACGGCGACAAAGCCGGACGTTTATTAGCACACCAACTAAAATGCCGCTCAGCCGCACAACAAATCACACAAATACGAAAAGATGATGGTGAGCTAACAATTGACCCTGAAGAAATTAAAGAAACTTTCACTATGTTCTACTCAAATCTTTATACATCTGAGACTACAAGTGACTGCTCTGATATGGAGCATTGCTTTAACAATCTGCAGGCTGCTCTAACAGTGGCCCACAGGACTGAAGCTGAACTTCCACTCAAATAATAAGTGCTGCAATAAAGGCGATGCAGAACGGCAAGGGCCCTGATGGGTATCCCACTGAGTTTTATGAAAACATTTCTGACAAGCTAACAACAATTTTACTTGATGTCTTTAATGATTCTTTGCCTCGTGGGTCACTTCCACAGACAATGACTGAAGCATCTATTTTCCTCCTGCTGAAATCAGGTAACGACAGCACAGAGCCTGGTTCATACCGTCCTATCTCACTCCTAAACTGTGATGTAAAAATCTTGGCCTACGCCTAGAAACCACAATCCATGACGTAATATCTGCTGACCAAACTGGCTTTATCCCAGGCCGTCACTCCTTTACGAATGTCCGTCGGCTCCTAAATGTCATCCACTCTCCTGCATCCAGCGAGGTGCCTGAGGTGGTTATCACGCTGGATGCAGAGAAAGCATTTGAATGGGGTTATTTATTCGCTTGTTTACAAAAATTTGGTTACGGCCCAGATTTTATTTCATGGATAAGACTTTTATATGCATCACCCAAAGCCTCTATAATCATAAATGGTAAACGCTCACGTTATTTTAAGTTGACAAGAGGTACCTGTCAGGGCTGTCCAATCAGCCCATTGTTATTCGCCCTGGCCATAGAGCCCCTCTCAATCACTCCAAACCTTGCCATCAATTGCAGGTATCCATAGGATGGATGAAGAGCATAGAGTCCCTCTATGCAGGTGATCTGTTAATGTACGCATCTGACCCTGTTTCAAGTGTCCCCCATATTATCCACTCCCTAAGCAGCTTTGGCTCCTTCTCTGGGTACAAACTGAACGTCAGTAAAAGTGAATGTTATCCTGCTAATGACCTGGCTCTTCAAATACAGAGCAGTACTAAACCTTTCAAAACAGCCAAGAATGGCTTCAAATACCCAGGCATAAATATAACAAGAGATCTGCATGATCTCCATGAAGAAAACTTCTGCCCGTTATTTGAAAAGGTCAAATCAGACTTAAAGAAATGGAAGCCACTTCATTTATCGTTGGCAGGGAAGGTAAATTGTATATAAATGAATATACTCCCCAAGTTTCTTCATCTTTTTCAGTGTATCCCACTTTATCTTCCAAAATCATTTTTAAATCTGTTGATAAAGCTCTGATCTCATTTATATGGGATGGGAAAAAACCTAGAATACGCCTGGATCTGTTACAGAGGCCTAAAAACCAAGGCGGCTTAGCACTTCCAAATTTCCACCATTACTATTGGGCCTCAAATGTTAAAAAAATCATATACTGGCTCAATACCCCTGATGAAGACTGGTGCCAAATTGAAGCGGCGTCTTGCATCTCCACTTCTCTTAGAGCCTTGGTCACCTCCAGCCTTCCAATCTCCTCACGGCAGCACACCAACAGTCTTATAGTTATTAACACCCTCAGAATATGGGCTCAATTTCGAACGAACTTTGGGTTTGAAAATCTTCTCTATTTAACCGTTATTCACAATAATCACCTTTTCCTTCCAGATTAGACTCAGAATTTGCTCTGTGGCAGAGACGAGGCCTCCATAACTTTTCTGACATGTACCTAGACGGTGTCTTGGCAAGTTTTCAGGATTTGTCACACAAACTTGACCTCCCTCGTTCAGCTTATTTAGATACTTCCAAGTTCGTCACTTCCTTCAGCATCATAACCCTGACTTTCCAAATATAACTCCACTTACTGCTGTAGATGATCTGTTGAAACTAACATTTAAGTCTAAAGGTCTAATCTGAAGAACTAGTAATTGTATAGCCTCCTTTCAGAATAACAATGGCAAAGATCAAAGCGGACTGGGAGGATGAGCTGGGGGTGGACTTAGAGGAGGAGACCTGGGAGAGCGCTCTTTTAAGAGTAAACAACAGCACTTTCTGTGCCAAATTAAACATCATACAGTTCAGGATTCGACACCGCATTCATTACTCCAAGGCAAGACTGGCCAAAATATTTCCAAACATAGATGCAAGCTGTGAGAGATGTAGGAATCCCTCTGCAGATTCAACACATGTGTTTTGGTCATGTCCAACTTTAAAAGCCTACTGCTCAACAATTTTCAAAACATTGTCTGAAGCATTGAATGTTGAGCTTCAACCCAATGCAGTTATGGGCATATTTGGTGTCACAGAGAGAGGACACTAAGGAAGAGTCATAAAGACATAGTCGCTTTCACTACACTGCTTGCAGCAGAAGGATATCGTTGCATTGGAAGTCAAAGAAGCCACTCAAAGCAGCTCCTGACACAATTTATACAGCTGGAAAAGATAAAGTACGCTCTCAAGGGGTCGAAGGAGAGATTCTTTGCTGTTTGGGATACATCACTAAAACATTTAGAGAAAATTAAAACCCACCTGAAAGATGCTTCACAGCTGCCGTAAATCCTTTTTTTTCTGTGTGATTGGGATTAATTTTGTGTAAAGTATTCCCCTTTAAGTGCACATCTTCAAATATGGTGAACTGCCTTGTACCTCATTTAAATTCACTTATTTATTTTAATTTCTTTCCCTTCTGGATCGGTGTCCAATATGTTCTTGAGGTGGGGTAAATATATAAAAAGGAGCGTTGTGGCCTTGCTGTGTCTTTGTACTACATTGTTGATGCTCGATTAAAAAAAAAAAAGCTGAGGACAATGATGCTCGGAGCCTTTATCAGGACTTTTAATGACCACTTTCTGAGACGTCAACAGTTAGCTACATCACACACAGGAGCCCATCACAACATGCAGCGCCCCCAAACACATTAACTCTAACACGCTCTAAAAACACGTCCTAAATCCTCTCACCGCTGGGAGGCCACGATGGGTCGTTGCAGTATAATCACAATTGCATTCATTTCTATATCTCAGTAAATCATGTCCAGTGATCTCTCCTTATTGAAACAATAGCCGTGTCACATAAAGCATGCAGGGTACCAGCGGGAAAGCCAGTCTTACATTTAAACTGTAGCAGCGAGTGTGAGCACCCATCACGTCACGTGACCACAGATGGTTTCTGTGATCCGTCCACGCTGACAGGACTTTAATGTGCACCCTCACCAAACCAAACCCCAATCCGATATCCAGCTCTCGCTGACTCATCATTTCCCCACTACACCCCCCCCCACAATGTATGTGATGTGTGTGATTTGTCCAAACTGAGACTCTTGGGGGTGGTGGGGGCTTTCCACGGCTGGTCCCTAAAATCCAGCGTGATCCAGCTGATCTGAGCACAGCTTGTTCAAACGTGTAAGAAGTGAGCCGCAGGGGGCTTCTGTAGCGCTACAGATGGAGATAAATGTCAGCAATATTGGTGGAAAACGTTTCAGCAGCAGAGAAAAGATGCTCTCAATCAGCGGCTCTGTGCGCAGAAGCTGTAATGAAGCTCTTATTGCTACGAAGCACAATAAAGGCTGATTAGAGGGCAAACTAGCAGCACCTCTTATCCAGAAATATCCAGTGAGGTCTTTTCATTTTCTGCCACATTAACAGCCGTAACCTGAGCTTTGAGCTGTGGCAGCTCCAATCCTGCTTTAATGATCCCACCCTGACAAACATCGCTCAGTCAGAACACAAACAGGAAGTGGGCGGTGACCTCAGAGCCCTTGACCTTAGCTCGTTTGGTGCCTTAACGAAAACAGGCCTCTGTCAGTGCGCCCCAGGGTGGCTGTGGCTAAAATGTAGCTGCCATCACCAGTGTGTGAATGTGTGTGTGAAGGATGACTGGTTGTGTAAAGCGCTTTGGGGTCCTAGTAAAGCGCTACACAAATAAAGGCCATTTACCGTTTAACTGTGCTAAGAATCTTCCATTTAGAGAATCAATTCCTCACGCTCAGGTCTCTGTAGATCTATTGATCTTCACATCACATGGGCTGGCATTAAGTGTGGAGCATCAGATCTGAAGGCCGTCATGCTCTCGTACTGCATTGATTGGGGGCAAGCTGGTGTTATGTGATTACAAGACTCCAACTCTCGGAGGTGAGCACCAGAAAACGAGCAGTAATTCCCTGTGTCCGTCAGGCTTGTCCAGGAGAAACACTCATCGAGGTCTGCTGATGAAACTCAAACACACGTCTGCTTCGGAGATGTCACCAAATCCCAGACTTGTAGGATCGTTTATAAAATGAAAGCCGACAGCAAACTCCGCTTTGTTCTTGACTTTTTCCGCTTTAGTCGCAGGGGAGAAATCTGCTCCGAGGCCAGCGGAGATGGACAGTCTGCTCCACCGTTTATTAAGGGAGGACAATTTGCTGTCGGCTGGGAGGAAAAATCACTCAAGTTGGTTTCAAATCTGAAGAAATCATCTGAGAGTGAGCGATGGGTTTAAGTCTGTCTTTGTGTGAAAGCAAACAGGAACAAATGTGCTGCAACAGAAATATTTCTTAAATCTGTGACATAAAAAGGAAGAATTTTCTCATTTTAATCTGACAGTAGCATTGCAAACACAGCTGTGCTTCCTGTTAATGACAGACACCAGTATCAGTAACTAGTCGGTTAAACCTCTGGGATATTGATCTGGACAGCGAAATAGCAGCGTGCACTGTTTCAGCAGGGCAACAATGAGACACCACCCAAAACAGGAATGGTTTTACAGCTGGAGGCCAATGACATGTTGGGGGAGGAGACCGGGCTATAGACGGCCATTAACCCTGCAGGAGTGCTGCTCCGTGGTTTAAGGAGGAGCAGGATGAGCACTGCCAGAGCTACAAAACGACCTCCAGGAGGTCACAGCTGTGAACATCTGGGACCAAACAATCAGACACAGGCTTCATGAGGTCGTCCTGAGGGTCCCAAGTCCTCTAGTGGGCATTGTGCTCACTGCCCGGCACCGTGGAGCCCGACTGGCATTTACCATAGAATACCAGAACAGGCAGACTGAATCCAAACAGAAGAGGGGCCTGAAAACTGAAGGCTCTGCCTCCCATTCTACTTTTAAATACTCTGGGAACAACAAGTAGGCCTGCAGACGTTATCCAAAACAGAAGCAAGAAGAAAACACGGGGACATGAGTTTGTGTTGTGGCGTAGAGATGTTTTTTTGATCCTCGGTGTCTGTAAAGATCCAGCTTTATCAGTCACAAGTTTATCAGGTTTCTCGCTTTGCATTCTGGGCCATGAGTTTGTGTGTTTGTGACAGCACGAATAAGAAACAGCACAGTGAGGTGCACACGTGCTGCCTGACCCCAGCAGAGGTCGGCACAGGAAGTGGCCATAAGCATCCAGAACAACAAAACTGAGAGTTTTTCACTGCGACACCGACGAGTATGATTACCTCTGAATCGAGAGCGACTGGTGTCTATTAGCAAACCTGCTGTGCATTGAATATTGAGTTACACTCCTGCAGCTGCACAATGCCACTGCTTCCAAAGGCAAACTCCTCCAATTGTCTACAGTTTAATATCCATTTTATCATTCGTGAAGCCTCCCAGTGATCCTGGATCAGCAGCCATTTCCCCGCCACGGCCCTCAAAGAGCGAGCGCTTCATTCCATAGGCGGCGTGTAACGAACAGTATCAAACGTCTTCCTGTTTTACGGCGACCTTGTCGGGCAGACACTGGCCCTCGTCCATCCTCACCGCCTTTAAATATTTATGATCATGCAGAACGATGGCCGCTCACAGCCTTAAATCCTTAAGGTGGAACCTATGACTCTGACTTTAGGCACTTTTTGCACCCTATATATTTTTTCATTAACTCCGGATCACACCGAGGCAGATGAGGTCGGGAGAAGGAGCCGAGGAGGAGGGCAGCGAGTCCAAATGAATTCACGTCATTTTGGACACCTGTGAAGATCTCACCTGTGGGTGAAACCCACCACACAGTGCGTGAACCTGTGTGAGACACATTAGGAGTCCAATTTAAATAATGTCCATCATCCCCTCGCTCTTCTGTTCACGCCACCGTGATCCACGCTCACCTTATGAGCTCCTCCGAGCTTTCACGATATCTAATCGATTTAGAGATGTTTTCTTTTCTTAATTAATTACAAGGAGATCAAAGAGTCGAGATTCAACTGCTGCGCGACGATTTCAGTGGCTCTTTTTAAATCAGCGCGAGACATTCACACACACGCCGGGCCTCCTGCTCTCCAAACTTATGCTTAGCCTTATGTTTATTTATGATATGCGATATCGAGCACTTCAAAGAATCGTCCAGCCCTGCAAAAACCAGAAGCCCCGTCCCTGAGGTCTCCTCCCAGCGCCTCTGAAACACGCCCACGATGTTCTCGGAGCCCTTCAAACTGAAGTGGACGTGCGGCCGTCGCCACGCTGCTCACGATTCAAGCCTGATGACAGCTGCGTCTGGAGCTTTGACTCGGGATTCACCCGCAGGGAACGAGACCACGCGCAGCGCTGGAACAGCGACGCGCCAACGCACAGAACAGTGTTTGGGCAGCAGCTCCCTCAGCTGAAGGGGGAAGAAACGTACGCCTCACTGTGGGGTCGTCAGCCACGTCGCTGAGGATTCGTGTACAATTCATGACTGTTGACTAAATGATTCAAAGTTTACAGAAGCGAGTGGATGTGTGAGACAGATCGTGTGAAAGAAGGAAGACGAACTGTACTACTGTAAAAACACCAACATAGTGTGTACGCATTTCTCTGTGAGGATAGAGTGCTGCTCACACCCATCACCAGAACCTGGAGCAAAGTCAGAGCAATGAACCCCAGAACCAGAGCCTGTTTGGGTCTAACGAAGTGGACTCTGGACGTACGTCTTCCCAACAAATCTTCCAGTTTCTGAAATTCTTGGTTAACAAGCTAAAATCTTGTTAACCTAATCATACAGCTGAGTTTTGCTGAAGGGAAAACTCAGACTTCTCAAGCTATAATTAAGATTATTAATAAAATGTCACATAAAACACTTTTAAGAGATTCCAGAAGATTAACTGACTCTGACGGCCTTGCCTGTACCCTTAATGGCGAGTTTGGACACCTCAGTGTAAATCAATGGAGACGTGCTTTGACCTCCACTGGAGTAGTTTCGGGGTTTTTCCACGTGTAGCTGCACAGGCAGAGACCACCGTCACTACCACCTGATGCACACCCAGTCATGTTGTTCCATAATCCTGAAACATGGCAGAAAGCCCCGCAGGCAGAGAAGACCTTCGAGGGTCACTCCGACTGGGCTTTCCAGGCGCGGAGAGTTAAAGCACGAGCTATGTGCAGACTTCTTTGGGGCACGTCTGGTGCTGACTCACAGCATCAACTCAGGCTGAGTGGGGCAGCGGCAGCTCAGCCACAGGTCCGGCTGTTAGGTGTGCGACAAGCTGCAACCTTTGTCGTCCCCGCGTCGTGACTTCTGGCCCGCCTTTGCCGCAGCTGTAAGCGGGCCGTACTGTAAATACCCGGATCATCCCGAGCATGTGTGCTTTCTGGGAATAAACTCCAAGTCTTTAAACTGCGGCTGCATTTGTGTCTGCTGCAGATCAACAGCAGCAGCAGGTTTGAGCTGTTTGCTGGAGGCGTTAACCCAGAACGTCTGACAGCAGAGACATTTATAGCAAGAGCCCCCCAGTGGGAATCCAGACGCCACATCAGCTCCCTGTCAGCAGCTCGCCTCGTCTACGCCTTCCTCGTGATCACAGCCGCTAAAAACCCCCGAGAGCAGCTGCCGCCGTGATCGTCGAACCTCAACTGTTTGTTCTTTCATTTAGCTCCCTGCATTCTGCCTGTGGGGGCGGGGTCTCTGACAGCGGCAGATCACACAGTCACAGACCGCTTCGCCCCGCGGCCCACCACATTTGCATTATGGCCTCAGTACACGCCGCTATCAGCACGAATCAGCTCCCCCGACCGAAAGAAGCGCCTGAAAATAAGCTCAGGTGTAAAGTTCAGAGCGGCTGATTCGCCCTGACACGCTTAAACAATTTACATTCGTGATCCCGAGGGACTCCACGTCGGAACGTTTGCATGACTGTACTTTGCTTGAAGGAGGTGGTGGTTGTTAGAGCATTTAAAAGAAATGGACTTGCTCAATTACACGATTCAGGGCTGGTTAGCCGCTCTTAACAACTCAACCTGTGCAGCTTCAAAAAACCCCACGTTAACCCCAAAATACAATATATGAAAAATTTATAGTCATTTCTGCAGTCTGACCTCATTCTGTCATCAAGCCGAGGAGTCTGGAATCAGCCGAGAAACACACTTCCCAAACCTCTGAAAGGGACGAGCTCCACAGCCGAGACTTGTTTTCCAAATGTTTATGAAAGACGAGCCAAGATTCCAATAAATATCACTTCAAAATCATTAACTGGATCCACCTCAAGTCACAAATTTCAACCATTTGCATCTCAGTCACAGGTGTAACGGACACTAGGTCTAAAAATGCAAATAACCAGGAGCTTCATCCCAAAGAAATGCGCCGGCGAGCGTTTCCTGGAGGCCTCTCGGGCTGCAGCCGGCCGTTTGGACAGAAAGCATTCGGAGGAGGAATTCGTTCACTTTCCCCACTCATGAGGAAGTTTTAATTTCTTTTCCTGCTCTTCTCTCAGTCCATGACCAAACTGGAGCCAAACTTTAACCAGCACTCAGTGTGTGATGAAGGAAGCTCATCCTCGCCAGCTCAGGGAGATGAGGACGAGCGCGGCGCTTTGGTCCTGATGGCTGAACGAATACATGCATTTTAATCAGTCGCAGCTTTGACAGCTGGATTTTAGTTTAAAAAACATCAAATGAAACATTAGAACTCCGACACGCTGAGCTGATATCGATGTTCACAGGTTTCACCAGGCAGAAGTCAAGAGTAACCTCGCGTGTTTTCACGAGAGTGAAAATCAGTGATGTTAGTGTTTGGCCCCTCACAGCTCGAGCACACCGACGAGCTGACCGATCACAGCTCATTCCCTGCATGTTTGGTCACAGTCCCTGTCTTGGTTAGCTCACACCACGAGCCCGTTTCTCTCCAGGGCGTGTCACGGGCTCAGTCGTTCAGTTTCTCACAGTTAATGATGTCTACATATGTAAAAAGTTGATCTAATAACAACTTTAAAGTTGATTTTTAACATAGTTCTCTGAATTCTCCAACTCTGAATGTCACTGATTCTTATTTTGTCTTTCGCCTTCGTCCTGACTCCTCCCCTCATCCCAACCAATCACAGCAGACGGCCCCGCCCATCCCTGAGCCTGGTTCTGTTGGAGGTTTCTTCCTGTTAAAAGGGAGTTTTTCCTTCCCACTGTCGCCAAAGTGCTGCTCACAGGGGGTCATATGATTGTTCTTTGTATTATTGTGGGGTCTGTGCAGTATAAAGTACCTCGAGGTGACTGCTGTTGATATTTGGTGCATTATTAATAAAGTTGAAGTGAACTGAAAATATAAAATATGTTGTTTGACAAACAAAAACATGAAAATCAAACTCAGCAGCTGACTCCAGTACGCACGTATTCATTAGTGTGTCTGTGTGTGTCTGTGTGTGTGTGAGTGTGTGTCTGAGGGGAAGATGCTGACAGATAATCAATGCCGTGTGATTGGCTGGTGACCCGGTGGCTGCAGGCAGCGCAGGCTCGTTGTCGTGACGACCTGACTTACAAAGGATGCTCGCTCTCTAGAAAATTGGTTTGTGGCTGAAGAGCCTTTTATTTGCAGCGCGTGTGTGCGCACACTGTGTGTTTTGTGAAAGCCGGGCCACTCGAGCAAAGTGAGGATGTTTGCTGTGAAGGACGTTTGAGGGCCTCGCGCTCGCTGTAAACGTCTTTGTGGTCACGCTTTTCGACACTGCGTGCAGGAACAGGGCTGCTCTCAGCCCTCTTACCCTGGAGGACGGGGAGGTGGGAGCATGGAGCTGGTTCGTGGAAAGACCACTCACCTGCGTGTTTACCACAGGTAGTTGCTGTATGTGTGCTAGCATGCAGCATACTGGCTTATCTGTGTCCTGGTTCAGCTGCTGATTGGCTCTTTGGCAGTGGGGGTGGGGCAGCCAGCCTCTGCTCTCTAATGCCTGCCTTTTGTACTGGCTCCAAATTTCAGACAGATACTTTTTCTTTATTTGTTCCATAAAAAAAGAAAAAATCTGCCATTAATTAAAATCATTTAATTTAATTTGTTTGAATGTTCAGAGATTAAAGCAAATTACTTTTGTGTCACATCTGTTTGCTATGAAGCAGAAAAACATGTTCTGGGTGGAGATTAGCTGCTTGTTTTCATTCAGAGCCTGTGTCGCAGGAATCTGAAAGTTGGAAGAAAACACCCATCCTTACAGATGAAGTGCCTCCTGTTTAGCTTCAGTTTGGCTGCCGTGTGCTGCTCTGCAGTCAGACGGACACAAACCCCGAGTGGGTCTGTGCAGACTCACAGTAAAGATTTGTGGACGACGCGCTGACAGCGAGCTCCTCACGTGTGCTCCTGTTTGTCTGTGAGGACACAGCATCGTTCATCACGAGTTGAATAAATCGTAAAGGACTCGGGGTGATATTTGAAATCTATGATTAAATCTAATCTGTGAGCGATACTTTTATTTTGTAAGACGGTTTTATCTTGTGATCTTAAACGCTGTGAATGCGGATGAAATAAAGGATGAAGAACAGTTTACAGAGAGGCTCATCCTCTGCTGATGCCTTGTTCAAGGGCACAGCAACAGAAGAATTAACCCGGGACATGAGGAGTTCCACAGGAACGCCAGGAGTAAGGATGCGGCCCGTGCGTGTGAAACGCACATAAATGTGGGTGTGATGTATGAGCACGTGCTCTCGGTCACGTCGCCCTGCACCAACATGTGTGGGCAGCTGTCACAGATTTTAAATACTTGTACTGATTTAATGCATTTCTTCACTGTTAATTGATTTCTACAAACTTTTTTAAGCCCCTCCCCCCAAAATATTTGCTAAAAATAAAGAAATTATGCAAACTGATAAAACGTCAGATGGATGCACTCGACATTCACACAGTTTACACTCGTTCCAGCTCAGGACACAAAAGAGCTGCGGTTAAAGAAAAAGAAATTACATTTACAAAAATAAAATATACAATTTATTTTCTAAATGTGCCATTTTGGAAAGCTGTGGGAGGAGCAGTGCTGTCATGGATACAGCAAACACAATGTTGTCCACGTGTGACGCTCTGAGCACCTTTCACATCCTCGACGATTAAAACCTTAACGAGGAATTTCAAAGAAACAATCAAAGAATACGCCCATTATTATGTAGTTGGAATAAAACAGTCACTGATTTGATGAGGCTGATGGTGGGCGGGGCCCGCTCATGCAGATACATGCACTCTCACGTGCATGTGCATTTCATGTGAACCAGCAGAGGGATGCGACATCCATCAAAACCACGGAGACACGCAGGGAGAAGTGATGCAGTTATTAACTCTATTTAGTGTCAGCTGGAACAAAAGCACGAAAGAGCACTTTTATAAACGCAGCTCGTACGTGCTGAGCAGTGTTCAGTCCTTTGTCAGGGACCCCTGACAAAGTGCTACGTGCACTTTTTTGCCCTTTGAAAAAGGCTCGTGCACGTTTGTCCCGGCTGCAGCTCTTTGGGGAACCTCTGAGCTGGACCAGCTGATTAAGTTGCATTTTTCTCGACCAATGGAGTGCAGCGACACACAATTAGGACGCGGGCGTGCCGCTCGGTGCGGTTGTTATTTCTCAGGCCCAAAATGACCTCCGGGAACGGCTCGTGGAGGAGGGGAGGGGGGCTGCCCGCCATGCTGCTCATCTCGGCACGTTTGATCTATTGCCTGCCACCTCCCCCCCACCATCCCTCCCTCCCCTCATGCCCAGGCTCACTCTCTCATACTCTGGCTGTGAGAGTGCCACAAGCCACCCATACATTAACCACCAGCATCCACTGGATGATATTCAGGACAGCAAAAATAGGCACCCTCCTCCACCTTCTTCAGCCCTCTCCATCTGTCCATCCACACACCTCCTCCTCCCCCCGGTCTTCCCGCCATCTGCACACCTGCATCTCTGAGGCTGAGAGGACGCTGCTGCTGTTTCCTGCTGCACAGCTGCAGTCAGCCTCGGGGACCAACGTGACGCTTAACTGACAGCTGACATTTTATCACCGGCATGTTTTCCAATGACTCATTAATGAGCTTTTTTTGTTTCAGCTTCTCAAATATGAGAATGTTTATTTTGGATAATTACGACACGTGGAACTCAACATTTTAGGACTTTTACATGTTGGTCTGACAAAACAAGAAAATTCAAATGAATTTTATCAAAAAGAAAAGTTTCACATTGTTCTGACAATTTACTGAGTAACGAAATGCAGCAGCTTCACAGATCCGTGTGAGCTCAACAACTGTTCACACCAGCTCAAACAAAACTACAGTCACAGACACACACACACACACACACACACACACACACACACAGACAGACACACAGACACACACACACACACACACACGCAGACAGACACACACACACACACACAGACACACACACACAGACACACAGACACACACACACAGACACACACAGACACACAGACACACACACACACAGACACACACACAGACACACACACACACACACACAGACACACAGACACACACACACACAGACACACACACACACAGACAGACACACAGACACACAGACACACACACACACACACACACACAGACACACACACACACAGACACACAGACACACACACACACAGAGACACACACACACAGAGACACACACACACACACACACACACACACACAGTGGTGTCGTGTGCTGCTCTCTGCTGCATTTCTTGCACTGCTTTGTTTTTTACCCTTCAGGCTGATTTGGTTTCTCACTGGCTGCTGCCTCCATGCACAAACATCTAGCAGCTAAAAGAAAGAAGCGAAGATTCTTTCACATCTTTAAACACCAGTTTTCTTCCACCTGTGATCATTTTTGTCACCTGAACCCTTCCAGCACCAGTCGAGACCAGGCCTGTTTGGAGGACTGGGCCCAGTCCCAGAGTGAGCGAATAACGGACGAGTCGTTCTGCCGTGTGGCGCCGAGCTCCTCAGCCTGAAGAGGACTGAGAAGAAGCTCCGTCACCTGAAAGCATTCAGTCGGTTCAGACTGGGTTTCCTCCAGAAGTCTTGCTATAACTCCGTCTCTCATCTCTCACATGGCAGGAAGAGGAAAGTCTAGTGTGAAAAAAAAATGAGGAAAACAGCTGCCAACACATTTCAGCCTTCATCAGAGCTTCACAGCCCCACCAGACTGCACTCTCTCTGCACTGATTTCCTCCAACACACATTTGCACTTGAAAAGGGATCCAAATATTCAAAGCAGCTCCTCGAGGGTGCTCCTGATTCAGTGCGTGACGGAGGCTTTACTCAAATATTGTCCTGTGGCCTGATTTAGCATCTCTTGAAAGTTGCACAGAGGATGGCCGGGTGTATTTTTGACATTTACAATTTCTCCACGCTCCAGCTTTGTTCCTGGTTGATTACACATTTTCTGTCTAATCTTCTTAAGTAAGCAATTTTAGTTTGAATATGGTGGAGTACTTTACTGCAGGAGAACAAACAGGACGCTCGGAGCTGCCTGCTCTCTGCTCCAGTCCAAACCCCATGAGAGCTGCAGAAGCCCATAACATATTAAGCAAATCCAACATGTAAAGACTGTGTTGTTAATAACAACAGCTGATGATGTAACGACAGCATGTTTGTGTTTTCATCTTAATACATTAATCCAGGCCGGTTTCTTATGGATTAAAAAACAAACAAGCAATTTGAAACTGGACTTTTCTTCACTTTATAAAAGAGTAAAAAACAAACACTTTGGGATTTAGACTTACAGCGGCTATACAGTGTTTTTAAACTCAGGTCCAATCTGTTTATTAAACGCAGAACGTATGACGTGCTGTTTCCAAGATGACCTATTGCTGGCTGTGTGTCAGAAACCTCTACCAGCTCATTACCCCAACCATCCATCCCCGAGGGTCACGTCTGAACAGAAAACCTTTACATCAAAGTGAACTCCAACTCAAACAGCGGGACCTGTTGATGCCACAGGTGAAAGTTATTTATGCACGAGCATAATCCCAGCTCTGACACAGCTACAGCTTTCAACATTCCCGTCCTGCACAGGTTTCCCCTCCCAGAGCTAAGGTACATGTGCTGGATATTTCATGTCTTATTGCTGCTCCCTCCAGTACAAACCAACCAGCCTGAGAGGATGAATACACCGGTGAGCAGGTCAGCCAGCAGGCATCCCTGGTTGGAGCTCTCTAATGCAGTTAGCACAATGGCTAATTTGTGCGTTTACTGTCAGTCAGGCTCAAACGATTATTTATGAAAAGCACAAAGAGGAGAGTGCACAGATGTCCCATGCATGTGTCCTGTTTTGGTCCCATGCATGTGTCCAAAACAGGACACATGCATGGGACCAGAACTTGAAGAACTTGAAGAACTCGTCAGCTGGAAAGCTGTTTCAGATCAGTCATATCTTTTTGGCATGAGGGAACAAAACACTGAAGGCTCTGGGTTAAAATAAAAGAAAACAAACCTCTGCAGTACAAAATAAAAAACATGCACAAGGGTTAGGGTTAAATTTAAAAACTGTACTTTTGAGTTAAAATATATATTTATAATTTTAATAAATGATAAATTAAAAAGGCATGAACATTTTTTTTGTATCGAAAAAATATCGAACCGTGAATTTTGTGTATCGTTGCACCCCTAATATATATCTTTAAGTGGTCATGTGATTGGCTTACCCCGACTACTTTATTCTTCCTCAGTCAAACAGCAGCACTCGTGCGATTGTTTTGCCCCCTGAGCTCCAGGTGTTGTGCCAGACAGTGCTCGTGATCACCGTCCGCGGGAGCGCGCAGCTGCTTAAAGCTGCAGCGTCCAGATTACTTACAGCTGCTTCCGTGCTGATATAAGATGCTGTAAGCTGAAGACAGCTTCACCCGTCTGTTTGTTGAAAAGTAGTAATGCGACAGCATTTTCTTGTTGGTAACGGTAACGGCGTTGTAACGATAGGAATAGTAATTGGTTAGATTACTCGTTACTGAAAACAGTAACGCTGTTAGTAACGGCGTTACTTGTAAAGCTGTTATTCCCATCACTGCCTCTGGTCTGGGTATTGTCTTGGTCTTGGTTTAGGCGGTCTTGACTACAAGTCTAAGAGATACCAGTGTTGACCTCTGCAGACGAAACTCACTAATCTAGCAACTTTCTTCACAGCTGACACATTTTACTATAACTTAAACGACAATGATAAAATGTTTAAGCCAAACTGTGTCTCTGAAGAATAATTATGGCGAGTTGAGTTGGAGCAGACCGACAAAGGTCAAACGATGCAACTAAATAAAACTCCCATCATAATTAGCCAGATGGCACAATACGGCATTTAATAACACAGTTTTTAAGGTGGAACAGATCTGAACATCTTTAGGATGAATCCAGAGGAAACATCTCCCTGACAACGAGATAAATCTCTAATGAGATCTAAGTCTGCTGAAAAGGCAAACAGTTCAACTGGTGTTTAATGTAACTGAAGAAGAGTCTGTGCTTTATGGACTCCTCATCATCAGCCTCGACAGTCGCACCAGCTCAGCTGCCGGGTTTCCTTCCAAACGTGACAGAAACTATGAATGGTGACAAAAAAACGTGGATTAATTCCCTGCTTTCTTGGCCACTGTTGTTGTTTCATCCCTTTAAATAAAAACTGAATTCTGTTGTGAAAGGTCAAAAAAAATATCTGGGATCCTTTTTTGTGCAACTTGGGATCTTTGAATATGTGACAAGCTTCAGTGCATGACATCATCATCAGTGCATGACATCATCATCAGTGCATGGAAGGTTAATGAAAGTATAAACCAGTGTGACCAATCTGCAAATGGCAGGGGAGCGACGAGCCACTGTGTAGGTCACACCGGACAGTGCTGTCCAACTTTGGACGTGAAAGGGTTCAGAAAGTTCAGAATTGGGTCATGACTGGGTCATTTTCCCATACACTTAGATATAATATGTGGCTTCTCTCAGGGTTAATAAAAAGACTATGATCCAAAAGCTGAACAAAACTGAAGAAACCCAACACTGCACTCAAATTCACTTCTACACACTAAACAGGGAAAATTCAGCACAAAAACTAACAGCCGTGTGTTTTCATCTCATTTAAATTTTATTTCTGTCTTTAAGAAGAAATTAGGAATCAGTTGTATGGAGGACATCATGTAAAGACCTGGACCTTCTCTATGAAAATGGCTTTATATGTCGAACACATCTTAAAATAGCAGACATGTCACTTCAGAGTCCCGCTCCTGAATCTCAGAGCTGACGCCTTTTCGATTATAAATACGAAGGAGAACGCTGGATCAAACTGTACACCCACTTCCTCCCCTCCCAGCGGAGCGATGACCCACCCGCTGACGTGGCTCTAATCTCCTCCACATGTCTGACTCCTCCATACTGTGTCAGCTCTAATTGGCCATTACAGCAGCCATGTGTCGTGGCCCACACTGTAGCCTGGGCTGAACTTTTAGCCTAGCTGATTAGCCGACGTTAGCCTTGCCACTGAGATCAGCAGACAGATCCTTCTGTGATACGATAAAGGTCCCCGCGTGTCATCGCCACAACGTGGCACCAACGTAATGACGCCGCTCCTAATTAGGTGGTTACAAGGCGTGGCGATAAGTGCTGCAGCAACACGTGGCAGATAATCCTGCTAACCTGCAGTTTACCTGGGGGAGGCTGACGTGTGCTTGTTACCCACGAAGAGTCAGATACATACAAACATTGATGTCACACCTTCTACAAAGCCCGAGCTCAGAATGTTGGTCACAAAGCTTAAAGCAAGAAAGTTTCAACAAGATCTTCAGCCTAAGACGATAAATATGTCCTGGAGGCCGATACAGACCAACAAACCGAGCAAACGACTGAATAACAGGGACTGAAATCCTAACAAGCACAATGTTAAACTACTCTTTAGGAATGTTACTGATCTTCATCTGCGCCAGCAGGTGGCAGCAGCGTGCACAAACCTGTTCTCAAATAATGAGCGCTAATAATCGTAATTATATTTTCACAGTAAAGCAGCAATTAAATAAACATGAATCTGTAACAAATTAA